>NW_010972962.1:5605152-5673237 GCF_000737465.1 Haliaeetus leucocephalus | reverse complement strand
GTGGCAAGGTTTTGGTAGCGGGGGGGGGGGGGGGGTTACAGGGGTGGCTTCTGTAAGAAGCTGCTGGAAGCTTCCCCTGTGTTCAAGAGAGCGCCAATACCAGCCGGCTCTAAGATGGACCCGCTGCCGGCCAAGGCCGAGCCAATCAGCGATAGTGGTAACGCCTCTGTGATAACATTTTTAAGAAGGAAAAAAGTTGGGACAGAGAAAAACAGCCACGGGAGAGAGGAGTGAGAACATGTAAGAGAAACAACCCTGCGGACACCAAGGTCAGTGCAGAAGGAGGGGGAGGAGATGCTCCAGGCACCGGAGCAGAGATTCCCCTGCAGCCCGTGGGGAAGACCCTGGTGAGGCAGGCTGTCCCCCTGCAGTCCACGGAGGTCCACGGTGGAGCAGATATCCACCTGCAGCCCGTGGAGGACGCCATGCCGGAGCAGGTGGGTTCCCAAAGGAGGCTGTGACCCTGTGGGAACCCCGCGCTGGAGCAGGCTCCTGGCAGGACCTGCGGATCTGTGGAAAGAGGAACCCACGGAGCAGGTTTTCTGGCAGGACTTGTGACCCCATGGGGGACCCACGCTGGAGCAGTGTGCTCCTCAAGGACTGCACACCGTGGAAAGGACCCAGGCTGGAGAAGTTCGTGAGGACTGTCTCCCGTGGGTGGGACCCCACGCTGGAGCAGGGGAAGAGTGTGATGAGCCCTCCCCCCAAGGAGGATAAAGCAGCAGAAAATAATGTGTGATGACTGTAAACCCCATCCCCGTCCCCCTGTGCCACTGGGGGGGGTTTGGTAGAGAAATCCGGGGGTGAAGTTATGCCTGGGAAGAAGGGAGGGGTGGAGGGAAGGTGTTCTGAGATTTGGTTTTATTTCTCATTACCTTGCTCTGGTTGATTTGTAATAAATTGAGTTAATTTTCCCCAAACTGAGTCTGTTTTGCCCGTGACAGTAACTGGTGAATGATCTCTCCTGTCCTTATCTCGACCCACAAGCTCTTTGTTATATTTTTCTCTCCCCTGTCCAGCTGAGGATGGGGGAGTGATAGAACGGCTTTGGTGGGCACCTGGCATCTAGCCAGGGTTAACCCATCACAGAGGCACTGTCTCATAATTTTCATGCTTTTAGCTCTGCCATGCTGTCTAGGACTCTGTAGTACTGAGTACACTGGGACTCTAATCCACTCAGAACAAAACCAGTTTGCATTTTAACAACATCTTCCAAATATTTAAGTACTGAAGGCTGAATAGAAAGACAGGTGTACAACATCTTTAAGTCAGTGATAACAATACCCATTTTGTAAATTTTTTCTCCATTTCCTTAATTTCATCCAAAAGCTTTTATTTAATGCAGTTCAAAGCACAGGGGCTACTAAGACCATATCAGAAGTTATATCTACAAGATATAACTTTTGTTTTCATTTAGTTCACAGAAGCAGCACTTGAAATAGAATAATTGCATGTAAAAAAAAAAGTTGCCACAATTACTCACACACTTGGGATCTCTACATTTTTTTTCCCTCTAATAAGTTGAGTGGGAATTTAAATGCAGTAACTGTAATCTCTGAAGCAACAGCATGGAACTTGCTAAATGTTTTTAAGGTAAGTAGGAGTGAAGAGACGAATGTAAAATATACTTCACCATTTAAAAATTTCTCACCCAGTATGATGAAAAAAGGTGTCCATGAGCAAAAGTAAAGACTGAGAATTTGTTGTAAAGCACCACACTTCTAATCACTTCTCATATTGTTTGCATTAGCGGAGTATTTCCTACAACTATAACCTTCCAAATTAAATGCAGATTTGGGAGAGCTGGAAAACATCTTTTGGTTTGATTTCACACATTCTCTGCTCCCCAAACTGAGACATCATTATTATCATTATTTTAAACACACTAGAAAAACACATCCACTTTACATACCCAGGCCAAAATCCATATTGCACCTTTAAACTTAGATGTGTTTATGAACTGAAGCTGACCATTGGATAAAGGATCCAAAAAAAAAAATCTCAGAACACATTCCCCAGTTTCTCCTAAGAGCAACAAATTAAATATTGTAGATTATTTGTCCAAGACTAAGCAGACATCCATCTTTTTGCATGTGAGTAACCTGGCAAAACAGAAATGATATTCACAGAATGAATTTGATGGGAATGGTGTTAAGAAGTTTCCTTACAAAAATAAAGGGAAATATCTTTTCATTAATGCAATCAGACTTTAACATGTATGCATTTACTTTAGTTTCCAACTAACTTCTAAATGTAGGATATTTACTAAACTACATGTTCAGCCCCCCACCCCAAAGTGGTTAAAATACATCAGTGTAGAGAGGTGTGTTTTCACCAGCTTCTCTTTTAGCACATTCTTTAAAACGGCAGTTCAGATTTTTAAGGAGAAATACATACTCTTGCAAGGAATATAACATACCCAAACATTTTTGGGTATCCTTTCTAAGTTCTGGACACTAATTCCTGAAAGTAGTGTTTTATCTGACAAGACCCAGAATTTTCATTCTATGATTTTCTGTCCAATTTCCTTCACTTAAGCTTTGCAGCTCTTTCAAAGTGATAAAAGCAGATCCCATTTGGTCATTTTCTGACATAACTTTGCACAGAAGTTCTCTGAAAAATACTTGTTTGAAAACATCCCATAACTACCCAACGGAATCCAGAAGCTGCCTGAAAAAGGCCAGAAAAATCGGTATTTCTATATTTACAGACCAAATTGACTTCCAAGATCTTAATGAGCGGACTCAATTGGATTGTTTCCAACTTTTTAAAGGTCAAAGGCAGAGTCCTTACAACACCAAACACTATTACAACCTAGCCTCAAACTTTCCCACAACTCATCTTGAATTCCCAAAGTCTGAGAGAGCAGAAACCCAGGGTAACAGTCCTTTCCAAAATAGATTTGACAAAACAGGAAAAATTCTTTTCAACAACACTGTTTCCATTAGTTGCCACAGGTCTTCAGAATGCATCTTCCTACTACACAGTGTTTTTCTTCCTTTACGAGGAAGAGCAACTGCTTTCAGGGAAAGATTACCAAACTGATGGAGAATGTCTGTTTTTTCTCCTACAGAAGCCCACTTCCATGACTTGAATCCTTATCAGTCTTTGGCAAGTTTTAAAAACAGGTGCTGATGCAACCATTAGTTGATGTTCATCCACAGTCGCTAATCACAGCAACAGTACAGCAAAGCTTTTTCTGTTGGGAATTCCTAGTCAAGCTGCATATAAACAACTAAGGACAGCCAAGGACAGAAGCAGGAAGTACTCATCAATGGAGAAAGAAGTTCTCAATAATCCAAGTCAGTCTTTAAATCCAGGCATCACAGCAAAGGAGAGCTTTAAGATGGTTTTTGAAGAAGTAAAGATAAGGTATTTGGGGTAACATGACCTTTCAGATGTAAAAAGAGCAAGAGCAAAGCACAGCAGCACCAATTAAGCATGTAACAAAGGAAATGATAGAAATGAGAGATGACCTCAAGCAGTGAGCTTAACACAGACAGGAGGCGCAGCCATGCTAAAATGAAAAACCTACTTGTCTTTTGATCAACAGAGAAGCAGCTAGGTAGGAATACAAAATGGTACAAGCAAAGCATAGCCAAGTCAGATCTGTACAACAGTCCAGATAAACATGAGCCAGACAAGATCAGATTGGCACACAGAGAAAGGGGTTACAAAGACACATGAGACCCCAGGTGGAGTTTCAGCTGCATAAACTGCATACTTACCTAGATTATACTGCAAAAGTTCAGTGACTTGTGTACTTTCTTGTGGTTTTGTCAAATTGCCTTCATCTCTGGGAGCATCCCATGTAGTTCCTCACCTGCACCAGTGGAGCCACCTCCTTCTGACTTAATTTTTATTTTAGAGCTAAAAACAACTATGAAGAGCTAAAAGCAACATGTCTTCAGTAGACAATCCTTAGATCTGAAGTTTGCTTTTTAGCCCAACAAAACCCAAATTAGTTGACAGATTAAAAACTGCTCGGCACTGTGGCTTTTCTGCCAGAATACACCTGATACCTAAAGTCAGGCAGCCCTGTTTTTTTTGCCTCATCTTCCAAAAGTAAAAATTGCCCACTAAAGCTTGGTTCAATGCTGTAACTAAGTTCGAGTTCCTATTGATCTTCCACTATGAACCTTTAAAGTGCCAAAGAAAAATGACTGGTTTTCTGGGACTAATTTTACTTTTTAAGATTTAAGCTGGTGATTATAGCTGACAGTGTAAGAAAGCTCACAGATTAAGTGGCTGACTTAAACTTCACTTTATACATGATACCAAGAAGCTATGTAGCCACTAATAGCTAGGCTGCGATGCGTTAAAAAAATTGACATCTTACCTATTTTGAGTGTACAATTTGTTTGGTTTTTTTTTTTTTTTAACTCCTTCACCTAATTAGCAACATCAGCATCAGATTCACATAAGGGCCATGAAAAGTATGGATCCTTTCACCAAGTCCTGCAAAGGTTTGCATAACCTCAAATAAGCACATGAAGATCCAGTCTATTAAGACAAGACTCTCATTGTAGTTAACCTCTCATATGAGCCTTTTGAGAAGGTCAGGATGACACCACTTATATTTGCATCCATTTCTTTATTCCCTACTCCATTTAACATGTTAATGAGGATCAGCTAAAAACAAATCTTTATTTTGCTCAAGATTATCAGATTTGAGAACTGATATGGACTTTGTCTCCGATACAGGAAAAGTCATAAAAATGATGAGAAGAAAAGAATCAAGCTGAATTTGACATGTCAGAAAGACCTGAGGTGGAAGAGACACTCCCCGCTCTCAACATTCTACAGAAATATCTTTATGTTAGTTAGCAGGTAGCAATATACTTAAGAGAACATAATTTTAAAATAAATGTTAAAATTGACAAGGCAAATACATGAACAAATTTTATCAAACATTCAGACTTCTCACACTAAGAATACAAAGTCAACAAGCATGGTTTTTTTTTCCCAGGCTGCTGAAATCTGAACAGTATTTTGACTAAACTAAAACCATGATTAGAATTCAGAATCCAGAACAGAAAGCAGTACTAATCTAGAGGGAAAAAAAAAAAGTCATTGCATTGTAGCTTTGCAAGCTATGGTCCTTCTCTCTGAAAAAACCTATGTGCATGCTTCACTTCTACATAATAAAAGCATAAACCCTTTTATTTCAGGGAGACTGTCCATATGATGTAAAAAACCCACACATGTAAGCGTTCATAGGACTGGAGCCTGTGGAGTACAACAACTCCTACCAATGGAACGAGGTATTAGAACTGAAGTAGAAGTTTTAACATGAGAGCATTAACCTTAGAGAAATTTCTATAAACACTGTACAAAAGTAAAACTTTATAGGTCTAACCTCAGATCTTTAAGGAACTTCAAGAAATGAGTTGACTAAAAAGTCAAGTTTAATCTGAATTTTTAGACTTTAAATGAACGCTCTCCCATACCTGGAATAAGATTTACTCCAGCTGAACTTGGGATGGATTAGCCCTACGAGCTCTAAATGTTGTTTGTACTCTTCTGTCTCCCACAGAAAAGCCCACTTTGAGACTTCCAGCTTATTGTGACAAAGAGCCACATTTGCTAGAGAACAAACACAAATCCATCACTAAGAAACCCCTCATAAATCCTATTTGGTTGTCTTTTTATATAGAAGACTAGCATCTTCTTGATAAATTCTTCTCAAGAAAATATACAGCATATTACACTGTTTTAGCAATCCTTTATTGAAGATAACAAGTTGGTTATGTTCACTGTATTGTATGAAACATCACAATATCATACTGGGAAGGTACTATCAGTACAGGGTTGGACCAGAGCGGACAGTCTGAACAATAAACCATTTTGCATTCTTCATTCCCTATCTTTTAACAACCCCCCCAAAAAACCAGTAAAGGGACAAATACCTGTTAACATCATCATTTAGAACACTTTAACTTACAAGGCTAAAATCTAATGAATAAATAAAATATACTGTGGCAATAATCCTCTCTAGACCAAAAAAAAAAATCAGGTACACAGTGAATCAAAATGATTGGGAAAGCTGGCCTTCCGCACCAGTATGAAAGAGCATGTGGTTGTTACAGACTCACCATGGGGATAAAGTTACAGAAAAATACCATGAATTCCATTTCACACAAAACCAGTTGATGACTGTCATTAGCTTAAAACTACACACAAGGGCAATTACATCCTCGCTGAAACACAGTTTAAACAAATAGGAAAATGTTTACAAGGCATCCACAGCATGTAAATCATGTACAGATGGATACATTCATTGTTTCCCCTCCCCAATAGCTTTTATTTTAGATAAATACTTTACTCTTCCCCATTTTCAGCATTTACTGGACTCATTACATGCACAACTCAAAGAAGTCAGAAAAAAAGTCAAGGTTATTGCAAAAATAGAATTAAACTAAGAATCTTCAAGTACCTTACATGACAGCCACTCTGTACCATGCCCATTACTTATAAAATGAAAGGTCATTGAACCCATGAAAATATCTCTAATATTTCCTTAATTTAAAATAGATAATTTTAAGTGTATTTATAGTAATCTCAAAGTGATAATTTGAACTTTGAAAATAATGCAAACAATTAAAAATTATACCCATATTACACAAGACTTCTGTCTGTATCTTAAGCTGAAAAAAATCAAAAAACTATAGAAAACCACATATAGAACAAAAAAATAATCACAATTTACATTATAATAAAGGCAAATTTTCAGCATTTTTAAAAAAACCTGCAGCTGTGAGAGATGTCAAAGCAAGTCACTACTAACTATAAATTCATCAGTTTGGTTTAAAAGATTTTCTCTAGCAAGAGTTTAAGGGTGTGTTGTACACATGCGTAAAATTCTTACGGTTTTTAGATGCCTAGAATCTTCATATATTATTGCCAAATACACTTATCTTCAAGCAAGCAGTAGGCAATGTATCACAATTTGGACACCGCAGGGAAACCTAACGGTCTGGTAATACAGGTAAAACTGGAAAATTTAAAAAAAATAAAATACACATCTGATAGCGTATTGCCCAATTGAAATTACTTCCAAGCCACAGAGCTGCAAAGCCTTCCAACTCAGTAAAGTGAAATAAGTAATGTCTCAAACAATTACTTGTACTCTCTCATGCTTGTGTGTTGCACATTTCATTTAGCCATAGCATATCTTCAGAGTACACCTACAATCCCATGCACCTCAGGTACATATATCCATCTGCTGAGAGAATCATTCCTTCCTTCCTTCCTTTTAGGGCCAAAGTTCATTACGGATGTAATCAGTATGCCTGAGGCTGGTAAGAATACTGTAGTACAGGCAATGCTAAGAGTGGCAATATCAGAAAACACAAAAATGAACGAATGATGGAAAATTCTAATATCTTTCTGCCCATTTCACAAAATGTTGGAAATCCACCAGAATTTTTCCCTTGTATTGAAGAAAACAGATTTTAAAGTTTTTTTTCCCCCTTTCAGAATCAAAAGCATTTTAGTAGATTTGTAAGGCTACCACGGATCTTCTAGATCTCCAGCACCCTACAGGAAAAGAAGAGGAGAAATATTACTACTCACCAAGACAAATGAAAACATTTTGTTGCACTTTGGATTTCAGTGGCATAATTAAGTAGAATACTAGTGTAAGACAGAAGACATTTTCCTTTTTTTCCATACCTGCCTGCTTCTACACATAAACATTCTCTGTTCCTCAAATTCATGAAGGAATTTACTTTTATAAAAACATGAACCCAGTAAAGCTACTATAGCATAAAGACTTAAAACCAAGTATTATCTAAAATTGTACTAAATCGTAGATACTACATCCATGGACTACAAAAAATAAATCTGTAAAATATTAAGGAATTCAGCCCTTCAGGTATTCCTGGTCCTCAAGAAATTCCCATGGTTCTTTTTCATTAAAGCAGTGATATTTGTACCTATTTTGAACAATGAAATTTTTGTGCAAGTGTTATATTATGAACTGACTGCTGAGAAGAAATCCAGATTTAACTTATTAGCAGATTAGTTACCGCCACTGTAAATTCCCAGTATCATCACTGATCTACCCAAATCCACATGCATACACGTGTGGTACACCAAAAGACAAGGAAAATATTTGGTAGAAGGTAAACTTAGGTAGAATAGCCAGTTTATTCATTTATATGGCTGATGTTTAACTCGAACCTGAGAAACGACTCAAGTATTTGTAGAAACCAATGAACATCATTAATATCAGAAGCTATGAAAAGTTAAGTCATGTCGGAATGATAGCATTTCAAAGGAAGTTTATTACTTGCTTAAAAGAGTCAATATGCATACAGATATTATTCCACAGCATATTCTTTATTTTCACTTAAACACAAATTCTTAGAACTTGACACTAGGTACTAAATCTAGGTACATTTTAATTTCTGGATATGTGTTATACTACAACCTGCAAAGTAATAATACAGTCATCAAGAAAATCGATATTTATGGTGAACAGTGGATACAGTCTAAATTGGAAAAAATCCAACACATTTCATGAAGAATAAGTGACAACCTAAAAAGTAATAGCTTTTGTAATTTAGTGGTAATATAAACTATACACAATTCAAATACAAACATGCAGTATATGATGCTGGGGGAAAAAAAAAAGAGTGAAGAATTTGTATAATTCAAATAATTTGCACAAAAGATACAATTGTGATGCGAATTACAGTTAGCAAACATACACCATCAATATTATTTAAGAACGGGCTTAAAAGAAAAAGTTTTAAAATTTATTTTTGCATTATCATGCTAGATTCCTATTGTTGGTGTCACAGGATTTAAAAAAATTCAAAGTCTCAAATGGGAAGTTAACTGCTTGCTACGCGACATAAGATGCAATTACTATAATATACCATAGTAGTTGAACATCCATGGAAAAAAAGAGCTTTGTATAAACAAATCTGTACAAATAACTAAAGTAAAAACAAACAGACTTCTAGGATAGACATGACAAATGTTGAGATCTAAACAAAGGAAAATAGGCCAAGTGAAGCGAAGCATTAAATCCACTATGTAAAACATTATGTCTGTTTATCACTCATCTCATTCATCCCTGAATCTTCGTTTGAGCTCTGTATTTCAGCAAGGTGATTCCCAGATTCTGTGTGGGTGTCTGGTACGGGGTCACTGGGTCCAGCATGAGTATCTGAAGTAGATGCTGCAGCTGATTCAGCAGTGCACTCTTCTCCCTGCATCTTAGCTAGCCTGTAACTAGTCAGCATCTCTTCCAGAAGGTGGCGGTAGTTCCCCCTATGATTTATTCTCATTTGCCTGAGTGCTTCCACCAATTTTCCCTGCGTTCCACTTTCCTCAGCTTCGCCAGGGTCCTTTTTTTAAGATTCAAGACCCCAAAAAAAATCAGTAGTTAAACTAGAATATTTTCTAACGACATTAAAAAAACAAAACAAAAAACCACAAACCAAAAAAAACCAAAACATTTTTTCTGATTGAGAAAACATCAACTTTGCTCTATTTGGATATAAAACACCTTATTAGCAACATACATCTTCTAACAGTATCATCCATGTTTGCCTATTTTATACAATGTAATAATTTAAGAAATTATACCTATTAAACCAGCATTTTTAATCATTTCTATTTATTTTGAGCAAGTGTCAGCATGGTACCTCCTCTCAATTAACCCCATCTTGATTCAAACTGTCTTTTGATGAATATAGCTGATAATCCCCACAACTTTGGTCAGCCGTCAGTGAAAAATTTGAAAATTTAAGCTTCTTTAGCCATCAGGTCAACATTTTTAATTGTGAATTTCTGCACAGCCAATAGCAACACAGTTCTGTGAAAAACTTAAAGAGAATAGAGGACTCTACTGCTAGCAGTTTAGTTGAAGCATCACATCAAAGTAAATGCTCAGAGTGTTTTAGAAAACAGTCCCTGATTTTTGCAAGCATGATGCTGCCATAAAAGAAACAAGCAGCTACTTATCAGCACCAGGCGTGGTGGTGTTTCAACAACATAAGACACTATTTGTGGCAGATGTGTATTGCCTAGAAAAATTAACAGGTAGAACAGTTATTTAAAGTCAAATCTAAATCTACAGCACAAAATCTGAGTAACAAGCACTGATTAAGGAATGAAGGTCTCCTCTGCAAACCACCTATTTGGCTACAAGCCTTCAGTTGAAAAAATTGGGGGGTTTGTAGGGGGGGGTTTTGTGATAGACTTGCACATCTGTTACAGTGCTCTGACACTGCTACTAGGTATTTTAAGTGTTAGAGCAGTACTGTTGCTTTAAGGGAATAGTACATTTAAATTATTAATATCTAGCAAGTTATCAAGCTAGACAAACGCAACTGTATCTCTGGAAGTTGGCAGATTTTGCAATACATTAGAGGCAAAATCCAGACTGCCTTTTCTCATGCTGACCTCATTTTATTGTCATCTAGTCCAAAAGCTTCATAAACTACAAAATGTTGCAGTCACTCATTTACAAGACTAATAGCAGTATTAAGACAATATCTTGGGTTTTGATTTTGGATGCTGTAATGTTACTGGAATAGAAGCACCGGTTAGCACAGTCTAAGTTAAAAAGGGGACAATTTTACCACAAAAATTAATGTTACTGCATATAAAGCTATCCCTCTAAGCTTAATTTGTTGCATAGAGACGTACTTCTAGTGTGGTTTGCTGGTCTTCATTTGAGATGTTTTGACTCCCATGTACTAGCATTTTCATATTCAGATAGTTCTTCAAGAGCCCCGTGAGGAGTAGCAAGTTAAAGGAGATAGTTTCAATGTATGAAATGGGACTGTTCTCATGCCTCATGAGCACAAAGTCAGTGAAAACTCAGGGCATCAAGATGAGGCTACAGACGTATCCTATTTCTTAGGCTTTGACAAAAAAAATACTACTTCTGTATTTATCTAGCTAATATTAAACAAGGCAACATAGCTGAAGAATTCCAGTTTTTTTAAAGTTCAGAGAACATCTAAATTCAATAGTTCCTTCACCCTATCAGTTTTGCTCCAAGGTTGACATTAGCAAACATACACCCTGAATCTCCACATTTCACAATATTCAGATCTTTAAAAATCCTTTTGGCAGAATGAAGTGAATACTTTTGCTCCCATGCAACACTGAAGAGTAAAAACAATAAGCAATATGATAGCAGCCCTGAGACTCCTAAACAATTCCAATGCTAGTAGGAGTAGATTTAACAGTGCTGTTAGTGTTTGATATTCAAACTCACATCCTGCTTTGCTTCACACCCTGTTTGATGACAGGCTATTTAGTGCTTCCCTTGTCTCCCTCAGTGCTAGCAGACAAGAAACCCCACAGGCAAACAGCAGGACAGAAACTGCCCCTTTTATTATACTATACACTATATATACACACTATAACACAGATTTCTCTCTAATGATGAGTGGCTAGAACAGGACCCTGAAAACTATGATTATTATGCAAGTTAGCGTTTGTTTTCCTTCATATTCTAATTAAACTTAGGGCTACTCACCATAAAAACAAGAATAAATTTGTGCTAGCTATATTTAACATGAGCATTCAATTTTGACACAAGTTCTAGTCTGTTAAATTATGTATACAAAAGGGGCTACTATGTATTAGGGACAGGGTTTACAATGTTTAAGGGCATAAGAATTTTGTCCATTTAAATTTAAATTATCTGTAGCAGGCCTTAATGACATATGATTTGATTTAGCAAAGTGCTACAGTATAATATTAGTAAAAGCAAGAGAGGAACATGATTGGTTTCAGACAAGATATTCAAACATAGCTTTGAAGAACTGCCACTGAAACTATTAACACACTGTAATTTCAACATTGTTCCTTGTGTTTAAGGATACGTATACACCCAAGTAGCCTAATTGGATAGTGGCCTCCTAGTCTTTGGAATACACATTAAAAAAAGGGTCAAAGAAGTTGAGCCATTAGAGAAAGAGTAATACTTTAACATGTTAACTAGAACAACTTGGTGGTATTTTACCATTACAGCGATAACAACTATTTAGCTATGAAGAAGTTCTTTTAAATTCCCTTTAAACTTCTGAAAGCACCAAGCCCCCATACGTAACAGATTTCTATTACTTCACTCACACTTATAAAGCACAACATTTATAGCAGAAGCCCCTCTGCTCAAACACTGGCAAAGCTGTTCCTTGTGAGCCCAATGCAGGGCTCTCTCCAGCCCTGGATTTACAAAATACCTGTACTCTGCTGAGATGCCCGAAAAGAAAAAACAAACAAACAAACTTATGACTCCTATAACCTGAAGCCACACTAGTGATCTCTGAATACTGCTGTAGTAAGGACTCTTTCACTCCTCAGTCTCTCACTCTATACAACATCTCCTTATTTAGGCTATATGCTAAGGATTCTCAGAAAAAGCACATGTGAAGAACTGGGAGAAGTTACTCTACAATCACTAGCTTGGATGACAAAAAAACCTCTAAGCTACTGCCTTGGTTTTAATTTATACACTTTCTAAGAACTTATTTGCCAAGCTATTAGGATGCAGTTCACAGTAACTCAGGGTAACTAGTTTAAATTGTTCAATGCTAAAACGTAGACTGTTTAGAAGGAAGACATTCTCGTTCTCAATTGCAGAAGTTAATCTGGTTGGTTTGGGTTGTTTTTGTGGGGTTTGGCATCTTTCAAAATTTTTACTCATGTGCATTAATATTTTAGCAATTAATTACACTACTATTTTGTCAAGGTAAAAAAAAAATTGTTCTAGCCTTATGTAAAATCAGCAGATGAAGATGACTGCCACAGGCAGACTTTCCAGCTAGTAACAGCAGTATTCTCCATTATACCCACACTCTAACAGACAGATGTACACTGTTAACTACACCTGGAGAAAGATTCCCAAGTGCAAGTCAGTGTACCTTCGTACTCTGCAGACTCAGCATAGGTGTCTGCAGCTCATAATTTTCCATACGAAGATCCGCTCTTGCTTCATGCTAGTTTAAACAGGGGCATTATTAGATTTCGGTCTCACTTGGAAATGTCATCACTGGGATGTACTGTATGTTTCCTTCCTACCTTTGCTTCCTGTTTAAACATGAGGTGTGTAGCAACATTATCACAGTGCGTAGACATCGTGGGGAGTCTGATGTTGAGTAACTGAACAGCTTCCTTCCCTTTTACCTACCCTGTGCAGTAGAGTATTCAGTTCAAAAGACTGGGAGATCACCACATATATACCTGGAACTAAGTAAGACTAGCAAGGAAGTCATGTTTTCATCACCTCAGATATGAGGCCCACTAAATTTATCCACCTCAAAAGACAGTAAGATAACAACTCCTACATGCTGGTAAAGTGCAAACAGGAATTGCATCCTTCACCCAGTGGTGCATTCTCCTCTCAAACTGCTCTGGGTCAGAATCACTTAGGATGGAAAGAAGAAAAGGTATTGACCAGCAAATGACATCTTGCCACAAGATCAAACTAAAATTTAATCCAGTGTATTTAAAACACATCATCCAAATCATTATCGAGATTTGCACTGAATACCAACAGAAGGCCAAGTTTACAAGGTAGACGGGAGCATACTGCTCACATTTCTTACTGGAAAAGCCAAATTAAGAGGACTCAAAACAACTATCCAGTGATTCTAATGGCAATAAATGTCAAAGCTATTAATTGTAGTAAGGGTTAAAGCTATATTCTTTTATAATTAACTTGCATATCTAGTTCAGTTACCTCATTTTATAATGGATGATGTACAAAAATTTCCTGGAAGTAGCCAATACACAGAAGGATGCTGTACTATATGTCAGGACTTCCAGCAAGCTTGCATGGCTACTGAAAAGTAAATTTGGACTTAGAAAAGATGCATCATAAATGCAACTATGGCATATGATATTTCTAGAATATTAGACAACCTTTTTTTCTTAAAAAAAGCAACCAACTTAAAAAAACTAAGATGTAATCTTCAAATAAATCACTTTCACCAATAACTTTACATCAAAAGCAGGAACAAAATTATGGCTAAATAAAAAAGTAGTAGCAGGCTGGTAGAGGTGCAGAGTTTCCTGAAGGACTAAAGAAGCTGAAAAGAGCAAGATTTTGCCTAGCTGGTTTTGGGGTACTGTTGCACAATTTGTTGAAAGTTAAGTGAAAAGTGTATACTGTATCACTTTCAAACTAAAAAAAGGAACAAATACTAAAAAATAAAAAAGTTAGAGATGTCTTCTCTATCTATACTCTTAACAGAATAGTGGCCCCTTCCACCTACATAAGCTTTCTAACTTAAAAAAATGAAACAAATAGGCAAGAGAAGATGACAGTGGGAAAAACACAATTATTATTGTGGTGAGACTGCATATTCGCAATCTCAAGGCACACAAAGTATTTAAAATAAAAGTTGACATCTCACCAAAACCATTCATTGTAATGACTACCTGAGTACCTTGTAGCCATCTCAGAAGAGAAAAATATGAGAAAGGATTTATTAGAGTATGAATGGTACCTTCACAGATTAGTTCACATAAACTGTACAGGAAATGACAACATGTGTACAAGCAATGATGTTTTTATCAGTTCTTCAGTTTTCCAAAAATATTTAAAAAAACCAAAACACTTAACCACAACTGATACAAACACCAGTTATTACTCTTTATACTAATATTAACAACCACCTAATAATCAGGTTTAAAGTTACAATAAACCATATTTCAACATACTATTTAAAATTCAACTTACTAGGAACTGGGCAGAAGAATGTAAGCCATTTTAGAAATCAGAACTGAAGTAAAAAAAAATTCACTTTACACTTTCGTTAGACCACTGCACATGGGATATTTAAGGATAGTGTAAACTCTAAAAAAGTAGTCAATATTAGTCTTGTTACCTTTTATATTCAGTGTACCAAGGTCTTCCTCACTTACAGAAGACAATAGGAAGTGTATTCGCCCCCTCTATTTCTGGACAGAAGGGCTAGTTAAGTAAAGAATATGCTGACCATAATTTTTTACAATAATAAACTATAATTTAGAAAACCCTTGCATTGTTGCTTCACAGGTTTGAAAAAGCAGTAACCAGTAAGATGTTTTAAAAGTCTTTCAGAATTGGGTATCAGTTTGCTGTCTTTGAGGATAAAGTTCTGTATCAGATCCATCCAAAACAAGGTCAAAATGAACTGTATGCTGCAATATATATTTTGTGTTTATAATACTTTATTGGCAGTGATGTACACTTTTGCTTTATGTACGACACTACTTTGATGTTCTCATTAACAATGAGGTTTAGCAACCAAAATGGGAACTTACCCCCTCATTCTCTCTGTGTGGATTCAGCCTACTATACACAGCTTCAATAATATTACGCCTAAAAAAAAAGAGAATTTTTAAAAAAATTAAACACAAAAAATTATTTCAAAATGTTGAGAACTTAAAGTTTGAGCACAGTAATAATTTCTAAGTGTTTAAGATGTTTTGCCTTTAACCTGCCTCTTAAAAAGATGAAGCCCAGTCTCAGTGTCTTTACTCACTTCCAATATGTTTGGGGATTTAGCAGTAAGTCAAGATTTGTAAAGACTAAGCAAGGCAAAACATTTTCTTACCTTACGCGCCCCATGGTCTGCCTCTTTACATCTTTAGAAGTTCCAGCTGCATAGTCAGATTTTGCCAAGAGTAACATCTAAATCTATATTTTGCTTATTGTAACAAAATTCTTCAAGTTTTCTGGTTTTCTTGCCTTATTTCTGGATATGGAACTTGAAGACAGTTGGGTTTTTCCCCATTTTTATTACATATACACAGGTTACTACTTGCCTATGAACTTTTGAAGTGTGGTGCCCAGAGTATACCACCTCTGAGATGTTTCTATGGTGTGAACAGACACTAGACAACACTAAAACCAAAATATGATCAGCTAGACTCTTTTCTGGCAGTGCCACACCTTCACAGGCAGACAAAAAGCTTCTCAAAAAATAAACCCCAAAGTATAAACAGACTTCTGAGAGGAAAAAAGTTATGTCTCTACATCTTCAAATCATAGTAAGAACGGGGAAACATTCAGACAACTATAATAAATATGATCAAAGTTACTGACAGCTTCAACAACAACAAAAAATACTACAGGAACTAAAACCCTCAAGTCTGGAAGTGGCCAACATCTATAAAAATGATGTCTTACAGAATGCAGATAAGCACCAACTGTTGATTCTTCCAAACAAAGAGCACAAGGGCATCAGATGAAGACAGCAGCAAATGTCTCAAAAATAGACAGTGATGGCTTTCGATGCAACAGAACCTTCTGTCCCAGAATACCAAGGATGCTAGAAGTTTGGTGAGGCTCCTTCTGACCACATTTAACTTCACAGAAGAGAAATTCTAAGTCACTGAGTACATAAACTACCTCAAGATCAGGAAGCACCTCAGCTGTAAGAAGCTGAAAACCAAAATAATGATGATAGGATAAGTATTTTACTTATTTTCCTGGTTTTATATTCTTCCCCAGGCATCTACTTTCTTTTTTGGACAGGACACAGAGCTAGAATAATCCTTCATCTGATCTAGTATGACTAGGTTCTTATGTTCACACCATGCAAGCAAAAGCACATTCAAAATAGAAGAGTTTGGTTTTTGAATGGAATGTTGCAAGTGTGTCCACTTCTCAAAGCAATAAATCAGGTAATTTCAGTATCTAGTGTCCAGCAAAATATATTTTTCCAGTCATGATTCAGCGTTTAAAACATTACCTACTAAAAATATTCAGAACTCTGGGAAATGGTTTGTGGACCAGCGAATGCAAGGGACAATGCATCAAATGTCAGGATGACCACTAACCTACAACACTGAAAAGACATCATGCTATCATGTGTTCAGAGGCAATATATGTCGATGATGAAATCGGCATTTATCTAGACATACCACACCAAGACAAGCAGAAGGCAGGCACAACAGATACACCTGACAACTTGGAAGCCTTAAGACACTGGTATATATGCAATTTACGCTTGTTCACAAGCAAAGGTTTTGGGCTGTCTGAATGAGCTCCAGGAAAGAAGTTCAGAATTTTATTGACAGTAACACTTCCAAGAATTATGTCCAATATGAAAAGTCCACTGAAGAACAACTTCTCCAAGGGCACACCAGTTAAAGTCAATGCTTTAAAAAGAAATCTAGAAGGGTGGCATGGCTGAGCTAGTATGGGATCCATCAGCACTGATGGAAAATTTTCTTAGAGAAAAGAAACCAAATCTTTTGGCAGATGATGCAAGAAAGGGTTCTCTCCATTTAGTTCCACATTTAGTGATGGTGGAATGGCAGAATTCTGACCAAATGCCTGTACTACAGAGAGCAATGGCACCTCACACCAACGTAACAGAAAACACCTAGACAGTCCAAGCAAGGCTGCCACAGAAGCAGCCGACAGCCACTGCGGACAGTTTAAATCAGACTTAAAACTCAGGCCCTTGGGAATTCTATCTTTTCAATTTACTTTTCTTTCTTTGAACAGTGTATTTATCCGTAATTTCCTTTCATGTGGAAACTCATGAGCAAGATGTTGAGTGGAAGTGCTAACGTTCAAGTGACAGGGTGTCTCAGGTCTTTTGTTTTCTTCAGCAACAAATGAATATTCTTTTGGCAGCATTTGAAGTTACAGGGGAATCCGAGTCAAGCCAGAAGTGAGTCTTTGAAGAATAAGATTTTAAAGGATAAAACACGACCATCAAGTGACCACAGCAGAGTTGACACCTTTAAATCTCCTGTCTCAAAGAATGAGCCAGTAGGGGCTTCTACACAAGTGAGATGCTTGAAGGGAAGTATACAATGCCAGTAGAAGTGGAGCTACTTCAGAGGTTCCTAAGGTCTGCAAACATACTCTAGTGAAGGCAACATCGCATTACGTTTCTCAAGCTCAGACATATTGAAAACCAGGAGCAACTATAACTGGTGCTAAACACAGGGGTGTCAGCCACACACAAGCTCTTTCTGCAACCTGTTTGAGCCAGGTCTTGGAGTTCAAACAGAAGGACAAATTGTGAATTCTTCATGTCCTGGTAACATCACAGGAGATCAAGACAAAGAATAGTCTCTTGTTTGGACAGAAGTTTTAAGTTACATGGTAGGTTTTGGGTTGTGTAGTCGTACTGTTTCAAAAACTCCATTCAGGAGCTCAATCCTGCAAGTAAAGTTAACTAAATACATCATTGCCTGTCTTTGTCTTACGTTTGAAGGCCAAGAAAAAAGTAACTTAATACTGTATGATATTCTCTTAAAAGAAGCTGCAGGCACACCTCCTGAAGTCAGTTTTCTGTGAGGTGGGACTTTAAAAGTCAAAATGGAGAGAAAGGCATCAAAAGGCTAATTCTGAACCTAAGCCCATCAAAAGTGTAACATGGGTCACAACAATTTAAAATAGAATTTACATGCAGAGGTTCCAGAATAATGAAGCAGTATGTGGTGCGGTTGTTAATGAGCAAAAAACCAAAACACACCAACTCATTCAGCAGTTGGGAGGCACTAAGAAGAATAGGCACACCGCCACTTCTCTGAATGCCTGAAATACACACAAGTGGAGAAAAAGGCCCAGAATGTACAGGTACTTTCAAGGCCAGAAAAAAATAATCATGTCAAACAGTGCTTATTACTAAGTACATGCAATGAAAATTGATCTATACACAAATGCTCAGAGGACAGTACTTTATATTTGGAAAAAACCCAAAGATTCCAGAAACAACATGACCTATGCCAGGGACCAATAATGGGTCCTACTGTTTGGGGAATTCTCAATTAACAATTGTTTATGCAATCCTAAATTCTGTTCATTAAAATCCTTAAATTATAGGTTGTTAGAACATCACCATTAGCCTCCCCAGAACCCCACGGTCATTTCTGAATGTTTATTTCGATTAAGTTGTAAAACGCATATCCTGGTTCAACATTCTTGCTTATCTAACATTCAGTTTAAGACTAAAGAAAAACAATTTCCTTATGAGAATGTTTGCTGAGAAAACAAGCACTAACCCGAACTTATAATGGACACTAGGTGGTGGAGGGAACATGACATCAGCAAAATTGAGCTGGTATTTCGATATTCCAGTTACATTATTGATAGTTCTTAACAAGTGTAAAGCAGTAAAAAGCCAAGAATTTTTTATTTTTTAAAATGGCCATATGGAAATACTAAGCTAGTATGTTATGTACCAGAATATGATCAATCTGCCTCCTCTTACCATTCTGGAATGGGAACAATGACAAATGTTTATGTAGCCCAAAAGGTAAACTAGCTTAAAATATAAAAAACCAACTTTTTTCTTTAATTTGAGTATAGCTATTACAATAAGAAAGCTTTAAAACATTTAAATAAAAGTATTTGTTTCAGTGAATGAAACAGTTCAAGAAATTCCAGTACTGTACTCACTTGCCAGCTAAACCACCTCCTGGTGGTAAATTAGGGATATTCTCCGCAGTTAAAATACGAATAACATGAGCAAGATCAGGCATTCCTTCTTCACCCGATTTTTCCATAATTTCTAATTCAAAAACAGAAGAAGTCCTTAGATTACTGCATTAATACCACCCATTATTCCTTAAGACACTAAAATACAAGATACTATCTCTTTTTAACAAAGACATTATGAAAAAGTTACATGTAAGTAAACAGGAAAACATTCTTTACATTTTAGGTAAACAGTCTTTGCATGGTGGAACAGAGCTATTCAAATCCATAGCCTGTCTTTCCAGTATACTTCTAGCCATTCCCTCTCAGAGAAACTCAGAAGCAGACTGTGAACTGGATGAAATATCCTGGAGACAGCAGCCTGCTCTCTTTCAAAAAGACGACAGCTAGGAGCCTGTTTCAGTTACCCTCCCATTGCATTGCAACACATACTCAGAAGTTACATGCCATAAAGCTAACGCTTCCCAGAAATTCAGTCATACTTCATCGTGAGTAACACCTTGTTTTCTAAAAGGCCTGAATCTCCAGTGCATAAACACTAAGACCATCACGCAATAAAGAGGCATATATAAAATAGTCCATTATTGCTTAAGTGGCCAAAGCAGAATAAGAACTGACGACAAATGATTAATAATATGGTATTCCATTTTCAAAGCAGAATTAACACACAAGTCCAGTGCTAGTAAGTTCTTCTGCCTTGGAAAATAACTGCCTAAACTGAAGTAAATCTTCATGTTCTTGTTCATCAAAGCTGCTGTAAGGCGACCGTGTAATAGTTGCGTATACATTCACATAGGCATAATACTACCAGCTTCCAGTAATCATCCTCTAGTCATTCAACTACTACCATGGCAGAAAAAGGTTCACTAAGTCACCTACAAATTGTAGTTGTATGTGTGTGATGTATTTTTAAGAAGAAATTTTTTTTCTGAAAATCAACTAAATTAAGAAATGGAGTGCCATTCCTGTAGACATTGTTCTAGATAAAAAATTAATCTTTCTTTGAGCCACAGAACAAAAGAATTAAGAATGAATCCTCTCAAATACCATCCTAAAAAAAGTCTTCAGTCAGTCTGTATCTTGGCTACTATCCAAAGATAAACAAATCACTTAAATTTCTTACGATCAATTGATTATATTATGGATGTATGATTTGGACCCTGCAACTAAAGCCAGAGGCAGCTACAATTTGAGTTTCTGAAGTTAGTACTAAAGCACATCATCTACCTACTTTAAATACCGCATCCCACGTTTCCAGGTATTTAAACCTCTCTCGATGTCTATCACCTATCTAGAAAGCAAGTGATACGCAGGCTTCTCTCAGGACTATTAAAAACCACAGTGCTTGCAAGGTACTTGCTTACTCCAAAAGCAATTCTACTTTTAGAATAGTTTTACTACCCTGTAACAAATAAGGCACTATGCTTCTAAGCCCCAATTTCAAGTCAGCACCATACAATCTCTGCAATAAATAAACTAGGTATACTACTACTAGAAGCGATTAAACATTCTTCCATGAAACTTTACGTAATATTATCATACAGCCATCCATTAAGAATGAATCATGGCTAGCAAAGGAAATGACAACTGAGTATGTATGCTTGAATCTTAGGATTTTGATCACTTCTTCCATACACATTCACATAAATCAGCCACAAGTTCTCTTATACAATGCATCCTTTTGTGCAGTTCTACCTAGTTAGAAGTAGATTGTACCACTATAATACAATTTTGCTGAGTCACATCTAACAGGAAATGTGTCTTATGCATATATTGCTTTTTATATCAAGAGCACAGCTGGTTCTGTACATACAAAAAGTAGACAAATAGCAAGAATTAGTAAGAAGAAAGGCTACAGAAGCAAGCAATTACTAAATATTAATGCAAGCATAACATTTTTGTATCTTCTTAAAAGGGAATTAAAGCAATCAAAACTAAGGATTGCTCTATACTTCTTGGTACTGACACCTTTTACTTCATACTGTATAACCACTTCTCAGGGAGTGCTAAACTGAACCATGAGCACCTTTCTCTCCACTTCTAGAAGGTGCCAAATCAGGAACTCTGGTGGAATTGGCCATGTCCTTTCCCTTGTCCTGATATTAGGGTGAATAATTTCACCCAGAACATGTCCCCTCTTAAAAAAGAAAAAAGCTTCCTAATAGAAAATCCTAGAATAAAGCAAACGACCAAGCGTGACCTTTTTTCATTACACATCAATTAGCAGACACACTGTGGATTTGTTTGACAAAGGCCACTAGAGAAAAAAAATCAAATGCTTTCAGAAACAGATTTATAGACATTTACAAGGTTTTCACCTTCATCTCTACAATGTTAAGAATAACCCTGCAATTAATTTTTTCTCTGAACATGCAAAACACAATCGCAGAAAATTTTATAGCTGCGTTGCTAATGTAATTCAAACACTTAAAGAATCATTTCCTGATATCATATATGCAAATCCAAGAATGTCCACTACAAAGTCTACTACTTTACTCCTACAACAATTTTCTCTAAAAGCCTAACACTTAACTCGGAGATAAGCATTTTGAAAATCCAGACAAAATTTTACTTCTATTTTATATAATGCAAGTGCCCAACCAGACAGCATTACAAGTTTTCTGTGTTCCAGCATCTCCTTTGATTTCCAGCTATAAGATTACGACAAATCAGTTTTATATACAGTATATATTCCACATATGTAAAATGCACCATCCAACTCACTGTAGTAACTGAGTATTCATCTACTATTACGACTGTTTAAGACTACATAGAACATGTGCCCCTATTTACGATTTGGGGGGTTAGTGTGTTTTGGGGTTTTTTTTCCTGGTTGGTTGTTTTTTTGTTGGTTTGGTTTTGGGTTTTAATTGCATGTCTGATACACCCTTTCAAATAAACTGAAACATAGCAGAGAATTGAACTGACTTCTGTGCCTAGTATTTTCTTTCTGTGACCAAACTTCAGAGCTCTAAAAAACATACGTCCTGGTTTCAGCTGGAATAGAGTTAATTTTCTTCCTAGTAGCTGGTACAGTGCTGTGTTTTGGATTTAGGATGAGAATAATGTTGATAACACTGATGTTTTAGTTGTTGCTGAGAAGTGCTTACACTAAGCACTGACTTTGACTAAGTCAAAGACTTTTCATCTTTTCATACTGCCCTACCAGCAAGGAGGCTGGAGGGGCACAAGAAGTTGGAAGGGGACACAGCCAGGACAACTGACCCAAACTGGCCAAAGCAATATTCCATACCACATGACATGATGCTGAACAATAAAACTGGGGTGGGGAGTTGGCTGGGAGGTGGCAGCCCACTGCTCAAGAACTGACTGGGCATCAGTCAGCAGGTGGTGAGCAACTGCATCATGCATCACTTGTTTTGTATATTATATTATTATTGTCCCTTCCTTTTCTGTTCTATTAAACTGTTCTTATCTCACCCCACGAGTTTTACCTTTTTTCTGATTCTCTCCCCCATCCCTCTGAGGGGGAGTGAGCAAAGGGCTGCGTGGTGTTCAGCTGCCTGCTGGGTTAAACCACAGCAGAGAACAAAACAAAGTAGCATTTGAAAGTGGCAGTAAGGAAAGACTGAACTAGCATAACTTAACTACTGTCCAACACACCTGCATTACTTTGGAAATTAACCAATTAAGTGACTCAAAACAGAATCACGGCTGTGCTCACCATCATGACTCAATCACAAGCTACTGATTACAACCTCAGAAGTATTTCAGAATACTCTTGAATTGGCAGCTTTGGAGTACAGTTATACACATTCTATCAGTCTCAAGACCAAAACTAGAAAAAGAGCTTTGGTATACAGTTCTTCCACTAGTAAACTGTCACTTGCTGAGTTTGTTTTTTTTTTTAATAACTCTGTTAAAAGAAAAACTCTGTTTTGGTATGGAAACAATAATTCTCTTTTAATAACTCTGGAAAGATCTTATGGAACTACTAGCTCAACTCACTGTACAAATACACGGTATCTCAGCATTCTACTTAGGAATGTAGAAAGACAGACTATAAATATTGTATGTGTAAGTATTAAACTGCTTTTGAATACAGATTTTTAAACCAACAAAAGCATGCCTCAAACAATGCCTCTCTCTCCAAGCCAGAGCTTAAAATGCCCAAGCGTAGCAGTGAAAAAAACCTATTGTCTAAAAAGTTTGATGGGTTAGTCCAGTCAGCTTGAAATTCAAGGTCCGCAAGAGAACAGAAAAAATATTCCATGTTGAACAGTGTATATTCATTAAGAACAAATACCACTGATCAAACTAGAATTGCTTCAGGAAGTCCCAAAGGATTTTATACTAAATGCCAATGTTGCCCTAATTTAAATTAGTCACTTACTGAAAGATGAGAGTATCTAAGAAAGCTCATAGCTTGTATGTTTGACATCTCTATCTTTGCAGCTTAGTAGTTCTAAGGCAAGCTGATTTTTTTCAGAATGTTTTTACTACAGGTATAAATAAAATGGTTATTGGCTCTCAACCAACTGCACATAACTTGTGAGCTGTCAATTCTTTAACAGATAAAGAAACGTTGTTCATGTTAAATTATTGTGTGCAAAATCCATTATTTGCCTTTTGAAAGGAACAGTCATAATGTAGTCTGGTATTTTAAACATTAGTAAACCTACTACAGATTCTCACTATATACAGTCACTTGCTGTAACTGAACATAGATTCTTGGACTTAGCTGCTCAGCTTACCACATTCAGAGCTTCAAAACACATCAAAACTACAAATAAATTATAATGAATATACTTCCCTGAAGACGACCATCCTAAAATGTAAACTACATTTAGAATACATCTAAAGAAATACAACTTCTGTCTTTTGAAAATAACTAGAAAAGATGAACGAATCCATATTATCAACCTCACAACTTATCTACCAGGCTTTAAGGTTTTAGAATTAAAGGCAGTTTAAACCTTTCAGGCACAGCTCTCTTATGCACTGTTTTCCAGACTATGCTTAGTCTAAAGGCAAACGCAAAACTATGGCAGTTGTCCTTTCCTGATCAAAAAAGACATTCCCACCTTCCAGAAGTTTTCCTTACTACTCCAACACTTGATATCATATTCTCCCTGCCTCCCTTTTTTTTTTTTAAGTTAAAAGTATTTCTGCTCACTACTGAAACCTTTAAATCTGACTACTTTTTTTAAAGGAATCCAACATCTTTCCATACAATTCTCCCCATGCTGCTTAGCGGTTTGAAGCATTTTGTTAAAGCTTCTCTGTATCATTTCTGAATTAATACTCAAGGCACAAATGTAAGGTAAAAATCGCAGTCCTACTTCTTTTTAAATTAAGGAGACTGTGTCAAAATGACAATATCATAGAATTTATTATGACTGCAAACATGTTAGAAAACAGGTAAATATTTCAGTATTTCTGAAGTCTGTTTCCTTTATTTTCTCCACTTCTTGACAGAATTTCCTCAAATATGCTGATTCTCATTCCTTGCTAAATACTTGGCATTTAAAGGCCTTGCACTCTGTCCAGTTAGCAGAACACAGGATGACACAGGGAACTCGGGCTGGGGGGAGGGAGGGCAGGCGGGCAGCAATCAAGGAGAGCTGAAGCAACAGAAGTCCAAGCTTTGAAGCAATCCATTTCTCTGGAGCACTTAACAACCATTTTGAGTTACATTCAGAATGGCTCTGCATCAGTTCAGACTACAAGCTCTCCACCTTTCTGTGTGTAGTATTTGTTAAATATGACAACATAGCTAAAATAAATTTCTGCTAAGAAGTTATTTTGATAGGTTAAAGTAGTAACTCAATCATGCTACAACACTGCATTGTTACTAGCAAATAGTGCCTCCCACATCATACGCAGTTAATCCAGTCACTCTGATCAGAAGTTTTGTCAGCTTTTCTATTAATCTTCTTAACATTCACTTATTAAAGCAATAAAATACACTGCAGTTCCATACATTTTTCACCTGTTTGGTAACTGAGAAAGAAGCCACCAAGAAGCTGGGAATACTAACCAGTAAACCACTGTGTGCACACCTGGTTGCTGTCAGTGAAGCTAAGTACTCCTGGCTCTCTCCCAGCACCTATTAACAGCTCATGTACTTTATCTTAACTAGTGTCATCTAGGAAGCCTAGGATGCAAGCCAAGTTCTGAGAAACATGCCTAGAGTTAGCATTTGAAGTGACCATTAGCTCTCTTTATTCTCAACAGAAACTACAAGTATGCAAGCTATTCCAATTTAGATCCCCATTTAAACAAAAGGGAGAGACACAACACACAACAGCAGTGCATTCAGAGATAACTTGTATCATGGCCTGAAGGTCGTCTTATATGTATTTAAAAATTAAGGTTTGTTACATCAACTATCTAGATTACTGGGTCATTGAAAAATACAAAAAGTTTTCTGAGTTTACCTCATTTGGCTAAGAGTGCAATAAAAAAAGCTATCTAGTCAAAGAACATGAGTGATTTTCACAGCTGTTTCACACAAATGAAAAATTAAATAAAGTATCTACCATTAGTGTCATCTGTAGCATTAAAATAAGTTTGAGAATTTTTGATACTAAAGTGGCAAAACTAACAGTTATCCACAGCAACCATGTTACACTGGCAGCATCTACATTTCCATGTCACTGTTGCATTTTACACTGAACTAGTGTTAAGAAAAATTATGAACGGTTAGCTGTGGGATTTTTGCTGTTGCACAGTCTGAGAAGATTCCCGATTTCCTCAGACCTACAGTGCAGGATTACTTCTCATTTATACCTAATGCTACTTACTTGGATATGAACTACTTTTACTAGAAAGCACGTCCTTTCAGTATCTATTACAACATGTTACAAAGCCAGTGGGTGTCTCAGATATTCAAATAAACCAAAGCCAACAAGAAACAGAAGTGGCATCTATCTCCTATGTGGTAGTGCTGGAGTCCTGTATTAATAATTCTCATCAAATATTCATAAGAAAGGATATTAAGTATTTCACCTATACAGATTACACACACCATGCTTGGGTGCCTGTAAAGTTTCCAGATCCACGTTGAGAAAGTTTGGTCAGTCACATCTTCTTTCATAAAAAAATGCTCAAGCTCAGAAACCACAGCTCTGGCCACTGGCTGCATGTCACTGAGACCTCGTTACAGTCTCAAGATGATGGCTTCATGCTGATTCTGACCTGCAAAGTCCCAAACACCTTGGCACCCAAATTTAAAATTACTTTCATGGAACTCTGCTGAACAGTCCCGTAGACTGCCAATATCACATTTTTCAATATGAACACAGAAAAGTACCATCAGGACAGCAATACTACAGTAGAAAGCTAAACCACTGGTCTCAGCACCTGGAACAAAACATTTAAGAAGGCTACATGGGCTCATTATCCATCTACAAAGGGACCACCTCTTCATCAAGCACAGTTAAACTTGTATCTAGTGATCAGAATATTCTAGGCCAGGCCTGAAACAAGTCAAGAAAAGATACAAGTTACACCAGCCAGCTTTCCCTTCAGTAAACCCTTTCCTTCCTTGAATGCTGTTGCTATAACTTAAGAGCTCCAACACATGGGTTCATAAGCTGCATCACCATAAGTAGGTGACAGTGCTTCAGTACTCTTCTGATGAGATTACAGAAGTTTAAGGAATCCCAACAAGGCTTTCAAAACCTCTGATGACTGCTTCTCTCCAATGATGCTACTTCACAGTATTATCCTA
The DNA here is from genome assembly GCF_000737465.1 of Haliaeetus leucocephalus. Taxonomy (NCBI): domain Eukaryota; kingdom Metazoa; phylum Chordata; class Aves; order Accipitriformes; family Accipitridae; genus Haliaeetus; species Haliaeetus leucocephalus. The sequence goes on along the minus strand of NW_010972962.1, from coordinate 5,646,118 downwards.
GCAACATTTGTAACAGCAAGACAAACTGTTAGAAGAACTCAGTTATTTTCATGCCTGGGTTGCTGCTGCAGAAACCTGTGCCAACATAAGAACAGTATTACAAAAGAGGCAAACTTTCAATATCAACCCTGAACTACCAAAACTGAGCTATACCTGGATCAGTAGAATAATTGAGAAGATCGAAGAAACCAAGAGGCCACTACATATAGGTGTTTTCAGACCTTGGAACAGCCTTAACCAGTGATAAAATATTTTAAATTAGAAGCAACAATTTGAAAGCCTGTTTCAAATGTCAGTTTTTCTGACATTAGGAACGCTGCAGTAAAGCAATAAATGTACAAGGGCAAGCTTTTCATTCTTAGTCAAGCTAACTTCCCTTTAGCTGTTTCTCCTTAAGGGAAGAAGTTGCATTCAACCTTTTAGATAAGTGAAGAGTTATAAAATCAGTGACTAAAAGAAACTGGTTAGGAGTCAAGTTTAGTCCTCCATGAAAGTTCTAGATGATTATACGGTTTTTATTCACACATACACACATACTTGGTAACCATTCAGAATCCAAAGGGATGTTTTAAGGCTCTTGCATTCACAGGTATTTTGAACATTTATAATCTGTTTTCACCGAAGTACATTTAAAAAACTTGTCGGTGTGAAAAGTAAGTCACAGCTGTGTTAAGTAGAATCAGTTAAAAAAGCTTGGATTATTAGATTATTAAGTTGTTCCTTCACGAAAACCTGGTACAGCTTTTTCTTTATCAAAAACTTTCACAAAAAAGGGAACAAGTACCACCAGTATCCCTTTTAATATTTTATAAGCAAGACATTAGCAACATCACAATTTACTTAGCTGATATAACACTTCGCAAGGTTGCATTTTGACCTGTAAAGATAAAGTACAAATCTAAAGCTCACATAAAGAAAATGCTTGTGGAATACCAGGATAAAATAACCACATGGCTTAAAAACATTTTTTCCTGACACACAGAAGTTCAGACTTACAACCATGCCTGAATTTGACCCAACATATAGTGGCATGATGGCTTTCAGGGGTTTTGTTTTCATGCTCAAAAAGGCTATGATGTCATTTCTAGTGAACGAAATAGATTTCTTACCTTCAACTCGTGATTCCAAGTACTTATCCAACTCGGCATCTTTTTTCACTGCCTCATCTGAGACCTTAGGAGCATTTGAAAAACAAACAAGTACGATACTCATGTTATCACGACTCCCCTATATGACAAAGAAAAAAAGAAGAGTTAGGATCTTGAGTCTTATTTTTAATTTTTCTATTCTAGTCGCATTTTTACTTGTTCCAGATACAGCACTATAGATATACCTGGGAAAAAAGAAACCTTGCAATAAAACTGTATTTTGATTAGTAAGAACCTCTAAGTTCTCCAACAATACTCACTAAAATTAATTTTACTGATTTTTATTGTACATTCTTTGCCTTAAAGTTTAAAATATTTAATGGACTTATTTACATGTCAACTGTTTAAAAATCTTATCAAGAAAACAGGTCAGAAATTAGACAGTCATTTACTGTTACCTTAAGCCAAGTTAAAAAACAACTCATGCTGCAAGACAAAATGCAGAATACTTATCCTAGACTAGAATAGCTAGCTCCAGCTACTAGTTTATTTCAGTTTGAGAGCATTCACACAAGACATTACATGCATTACAAGTCTGTTTATCAGCATGCACCTGTTTCATACATAGCACCTTGAAGAACGTAATGCCAGTTCTTCACTAGTAAGCTCTGATACCACTTTCCTGCTTATATTTAATTTTCAAAATTATAACTCAGAGCCAAATTTAAAAGCACAGTGTCTAAGTCTCTTACAAGGAGATCCAGCAGAACCATAATTTAAACTCCTGGTTTGAAATAAAGATTTTAAAATTGTACCAAAAAAAATTAAGTGCCATTAGTTACCACATATTGTTTCTGTGTAAACCCAACCTAATGGATAGTTCCTATCACCTATCACAACAACTCCTTCTCCTGAAGAAATTAAGTAGGAATCTGACATTAGAATAAATTCCTTCAGAAGTACTCATGAGTTATTCTATATTCCCTTTCATACCACGCATATAGGGACACCTATCCTATCGTTTGCAGTTGATATTACATGGTACAATTCACATCCTGAAGACAGAGGACAACATTCTAGTATCATTACAAACTGCAGAGATCCAGGATCTGACTTTATAAAATAAACACAAGGTCAGGGCTCAGTTTTACTGAAAGTATACTACAGTGACTGTCCTTTAACAAGGCTGGTCAAGTGCTTGGTCAGAAAAGCCACAACATTTAAATCAATCATATGACATAGGGTTGTATTCCAGCATATACCACATTTCTGAAAAAGTTTACTTACCCTTTAGTGTTAGAATTCTGAATTTTAATATTTTCCTCAAAATTTCATGTTTGGTCTGTGGCCTAATGAAAAGAACTCTATTTGCACTAGTAGGAGTTGCACTTCTCAGGGAATGCTGGAAATGGTATACCTATGAAACATTTGTAGATCAACCTGTAGTTGCTCTGAACAAACTCTAAATTTGAGGAGTACAAGTAAACTCAGATGCAAAAGTAGTGCTTCTCCATCTAAGCTACTAAAATGAGCTGAGGACACCACTTCAGATGACAGACAAACCATACCTTGAAGAAGAGAAGGTGCAAACACTGGTTTTATGCAAAGGATATGAACACTACCCAACTGGAAAGAACAGAAACCCCCCCCAAAAACCCATGACACCTTGCACAGAATTTATTCAGTTTTAAAACTTTGTATTTGGACAAAGTTTAGAGCTGGAACCATATGCAAGCATTAAGAAAATAATAAACCTTTATTTTTGCAATTGCTATCACCTCTCCAGGCACAAAGGATGAGGCTGTATACTCTTCAGCAAGGATATATAGTCAAATGGGTACAAATATTTGAGGAAAGGAAGAGGGAGAAGGGAAAGACTAGGCCAGGAACTACTGTTAACACTGTACCCATCTAAACAGAAGATCATTTTAGTAACAGGTGCTTGGAGAAAACAGTTACATACCTTATGTAAACAAGTGTCCACTACCCAATTGCACACTTTTTCCAGGTCATCTGACACTTCAAGTCTAGACTTAACAAATTCACAGAGCTCTTCATTGCTCATTACATCCCAGATTCCATCACAAGCCAAGATGATAAACTCATCTTCTTCTGCCCTTAGAATTTCACAAACCTCAGGCTCTGGAGAAACAAGTTGCTCTGTAGGGCCTTTACCATCAACACATTTGTAGTCATAGTCCCCCAGAGCTCGAGAAACTGCCAATGAACCATTAACACGCTGAATCATTACACTGCCTCCTGCATTCTGGATTCGCTCTTTCTCCCTTGGGTTGCAAGGTTTGTGATCCTGTGTTGAAAAACAGACTTGTCCATTCCTATAGAGAACAGCACGTGAATCACCACAATTGATAAAGTATACATGCTCAGGTGAAATCATAACTCCCACTGCTGTCGAGCCACTTCTGTCCATCCCATTTCTGAGGTCTGAGAAATTGCGCATATACTCATCAATTTTCAAAAAGCCAGTTCTGATTCCACTCTTGACATTTTCCACTGAAGGTTCAAGAGCAGATCCAGGTTTTTCTGTTGCCCTAAAGTCTTCATTGTTAGTGATGTGTTCTAATAAGTGCGTGGAGCAATAATTTGCAACACGAGATCCTGCGTGACCATCATAGACAGCAAAAAAGGACCAGTCCTCTAAGCCATGGGGAATACCTACAACAGCTGTGTGAGCATCTTCCATTTCCACTCTCCATCCCTGCATACTGCTGAGGCCATAACGCAAGCCATTCCCTGCACCATGAGCATTATGTTTTTCAGTTTTTGGTTTATCCAAAAATGCACCCATGTTTATGCAATATTGAATCTGGAAAACAGAGAAGAAAAGTCTTATTTTTAAAACCACCACTCCATACAAGTTTTGTTCTCTCTTTCCTGTGTTGTTTCTTTATAAAACAAGTGATAAAGCATGCATGTGTGCAAAAGTCAACAACTATAATGGGGAGGAAAAAAGTAATAAATGACACAAATGAAGTATGAACTTACAGACCCCTGCCTGCACTTTTAGTGTTTTTTCCTGAGTGGGGTGTTGTGTCTCAAAGAGCTACTTCACCAAAATTAAAGGCTCTCCATATGAAGTCAGAGTAGTTCACATACCTTTGCAGCTCTGCCAATTCTGTCCTCTCAAGAAACTAATCCATGCTTGAAAAATAACAACCATATCACCCCTATTCATTTTCCAGTTCCATTGCAGCATGAAGAAAATCTAATACTTCATAAATAAGAACTAACTGGTCTCGCTAGCTCTGCATGTACTATGCTAATTCTGTATTCTTGTAAAGCATGGCAGAAGTGACAATAGGGGAATGTAGACCATCTGCCAAAGGAAACAAGGCGGCAAATCCCACTTCCATCCAAGAAAACTTCACACGGAATTCTCTGAAATTATACTTAGTCCTTTGTAAAACAACGTTTCCATTTCCACCATGCCTAAAAGATGTTAATGTGCTTACATATGATTTTAAGTTCAAAAATGCGTTGATCTTGATTTTAAAATGTATCCAATTACAAGAGATATGAGCTAAGGGAAGAAAATAATCCACAGAAAGTTAAAAGTTCTTCAATATTTGGAGACCTACTTCAAAATATACGAGAAGAACCATCTCCAGAGAGCAAGCTTGCAGGTAATATGTGAATAATCTATGTTAAGGCTTTAGAGGACTTCTGACTTCCTCTCCTGTGCTAGACTTAGTTGTCCTATGTAGACCTGAAAAACCACCTTGCACTTTATGAAGTCAGCAGAGAATACATTCTTTAATCCACTGATCCCGTAGTACTTTTCTGAGAACTTCAGAAACTCAGACAGCACAACCTCTGATCATGCCAATAATGACTGCCCCATGAAACCCTTAGTGACTGGATGTGAAAGTTACAGCAACCTTCATCCAAAAAGAATTTGAGAGAATTCTGCCATGACTGATCCTGAGCAGTCAGTCACTAGGTCTCTCACACACTAGCACTCACCAAGCCTACAGAGTCATGCTAATCTAGCTCTAGTTTAAGAGTTTGTTACCAGGTCAGAAAAAGATGTTAAGAAATCCTTACTTCTGCCATTCCCCTCATCTCAACACATTTTCAGTATACACAGCTTTCTCTGACAGAAGAGGAAAAAAAAAAATAGTACAATGCAATGAGGAAAAGATTACAGATAGATTCTGCACCCCACCTCCCTTCTTAGACTATAACTTGAGGACCTTCCTCCAGATAATCCAAACTCCACACACCCTCTCTGCTACAGTGACCTCCATGAAGTGCCGAGATTTCCCACTATTACATAGACCCCAACAGTTTGCTCACCAGTTTTGCCTCTTTTGAACATTATGCTTGTGTAACAGTTAGTTGTCTCTATGTACCAATCTTTTGCTATCAAGTCTGATGTTACAACACGAGTCTTGTGCTTAGTAAATTATCTTAAGTAGCTATTAAAAAAAGGAATTGTGTGACACCAAAGAAAGCGTCCTGAGCCTTTTTTGCTCTCCAAATTGGGCATTCCATGTACAAGGTACATATCCTCAGCTGCAGAATCTCTAGCAAAACCAAATTAAGAGAACGTGCTCAAAGTTTGTTGCCAATTTGATTTTACTCCATATAAACATAAGAATAGTCCTCAAACTGGGTTTTATGAAGCAGAACCAGAAGTACCATTTTCACAGATAATGGCACATCTAATATAAAAAAGCAAGTTACAGAATGACTTCAAACCCGCATCTAACATTCTCAAAATACTTTCCGTACTTTTAGCAACTTGAAAAGTCATTAAGCCCTTTCAAACACACACTATCCGTCCTAAACTTCCCCCACTTTCCCAATCAGTTCAATTTTATGACATTATCGAAAGAATTCCACACACAAGAAACCACAAATTATCTTCATTCTTTATCTCTGTATTCATCGTCCACTGGCCTCTAATTATATTACCTGGAATAGCAACAAAGATAAGATTGTGTAGTTATTTTATGTTATGCATGGTAAGCTTCACACTGTATGTAATTTAAAAGCTAAAGTATTAAGTTACATTCTGCTCAGAATTATTTGCATCGTTATTTTTCCTTCTTTATCCAAAAAGAATGATTCGCTGTCTTGCAAATAATGGAAGCAACACACAGCAACAGAAATGAGGTATTCGTTACCTAGTGAGATACCCAGCCAAAATGCTTTTCACAACCCTTTCTCTTGAAAAATCTGATCTTGCTTTGAAAAAGCAAACAAAAAAGAATCAGTGTCAAATGGTGTCATAAAAGCAAAGCAAGGCAGTGCTACACACCACCACAAACAAGTGTTCTCAGCAACTGGTGTTCTCAGTTAAGAGCTGAACAAGTTGCACATAATTTAATAGTTCAACTAACATCAGTAAAGGAGATCCGTGAAAGGATTCCAATAGCTGATGACCACTTATTCACAAATTACACATCATATAAAGCTATTTTAAAAGCACACAAAAACATTCTTCCCAGTAAAAACATAATACAGGACTGAAATGCTGCCAAAATGGCAAAAGTCATCCAACACTTCAGACCTTGTATGAGATTCTTTTAACTAAGTATGTCCTTCTGTTCTTAAAATCAGAAGTGTGAAAGAAGTCATATGACTAAGGAAAAAGATCAAAACCTATCTAACTGCAAAAGCCTGTGAGCTCAGTATTAAGTGTTGTGTTTTACATATATATAAAATACTGTTTTAAAAAAACACCAGAGGCACATTTCACATTTTAGCTTTACGCATGTCTTAAGTAGCTTCACTTTTTACAGCACAGAAGTAAGAAACTGAAAAGAAAGGTCATACTATTCAAAATCATATTCTTGATATTCTAAATATTCTATTACATATTACAAATCTTTAACAAAGGATGCAGAGATTGACTTGCAATCAGTAAAAAAACAGTAAGTCTAGGAATCAACTTACAGCTGGTTCTATAAAAGACACCGAACACATAGAAGAAAGCCTTCTACCACTGGGTGTATTATGCAGACTACACAAGGCAGGAACTGGTTTGAAGACTAGCTGAAAAAGTCAAGCCATTTCAGTGACCATGGAAGAAACAGGGATTTCACTGACTCATTAAACTGAGGTTTTCAATCAAAATTATCAGTGATAGCAGGCACAAAGAAGACTTAAAATGGACAAACACCTGTTCTGTTAAAAACTTCATTTTTAACAGTAACAACTTCTAGCATTTTAAAAACACTAGGAAGTTACAGAAAATAACAAACAAATGACATAGCATACAGGTGAGTACAGTATATTCCTATTAGGCATTATGCACAAATGCCACATCTACAGTGCCAACATACACAACTATCTCTAGCAGTAAACTCAGCTGTGTATTTACCTATGTACAAATTAGTTAAGTAAATCAGAGATATTTTAATGAAATTTGTGGTATCATACCACACTTTACTTTTTTAGCAAAGCAGCTTTAAAAAAACAACCAAAACAAAACAACAACAAACCAACCACAACACAATAAACAAAACACCATTTGTTTTCTCCAAAAAGAAAGGTTACAAAAAGAAAACAGTTCCAGTGGAAAAACAGTACCTTGGTACTCACATCTAGTTTTGTCCCTCTTAATATCTCAGGCTAGATCAGTAAAGACTTGAGCACCTAAAAACAGGACTCAGCCAAACTGGCCTGCAAAAATCCTACAGAAAGCAAAGACTATCATAAGTCTAACCTGGTCTTACCATCTCTTATTTTAAGCATACTAGGCTAGATACAAGTCAATCTTGACACAAGTACCTAGATAACATTTAAGTCAGGTCAGAAATCACAAATTACAGAATCATAGAACTATTCACGTTGGAAGAGACCTCTATAAGTTATCTAGTCCAAACCCCTACTCAAAGTTCAATCAATACAATATCCAACGCCAAAGATGGCTCAGGCTGTTCAGATGCTTGTCAAGTTTTGACAGTCTCCAATGATGGAGATTCCACAGCCTCTGTGCAAACAGTTCTCGTGTGACAACATTCATAATGAAAACAGAACTCCCATCAGTGCCACTTGTGTCCTTTGCTTCTTAGTCTTTCATTACACACCTCTGGGAAGAGCATAACTCTACCTGCTCTATACCCTCCCATTACATAGTTGTAACACAGCAACTGGATCTATCCTCCAGACTGAAGAAACTCAGCACTCACGTCTCCTCACAGATCACATACTCTAGCCCCTAAGTACCAGGGTGGTCCTCTGCTCAACTTGCTCCACTGTCTATGCCTTTCTTGTACTGGGGGGCCAACACTCCACACTATATTGCAGATGCAGCCTCATCAGTTCCAAACAGAGGGAAATAACTTCTCCCAACACACTGGATAAACCTTTTCTAATATGGCCCAAATTTTCATCACTACAGACACACTGTTCCCTAATGTTCAATACACTTGTCCTGGTTGTCCACCAGGACCCCATGGTTCTTTTTCTGCAGAGCTCATTCCTAGATAGTGATCACCCAGCCTGTATTGAAGGACAAGGTTACTTTATTCCAGGCACATGACTTGATTAAACTTCCTGGGGTTACCATCAGACCTTTGTCCAACTTGTCAAGATCTTTCTCTCTACTGTTAAGGCCTACTCTTTGGCTTATTGGCCACTCCCCCAATATGGTATCAAATGTGCTAAGAGTGAATACTCTTCCACCATCCAAGTTGTTAATTAACAAAGACTTCATTATGCTTCCTTTCAACAATCAAAACCTCTCAACATTTCTTGAGGGACTTAAGGCATTAAGCCCCAAACATCTTTGTAGAGCAAGATTCAGTCTTAAAAGAAAACACAGCCAGCAGAGGAACAGATGAAGTGCCCATGTAAGCTAGTAATTCAGTCACGGTTTTAATCAATACATGTAAGCTCAAAAACTCAGTACCCCTCCAGCCTTTGAGATTTAAATTCCAAAGATCCCATTTTTAAATGCAATTTAATTGCATAACACATTAGTTTGAGAAAACAATTTAGTTTCCTTCTGGTGAAAATGTTTACACCACGTAAGATTTAGCTGAAACTTTCAAAATCTGGAAGACCATGTCTACTGTAATTCCCAAAACTTTCTTGGAAATGGAGAAGGCCTCAGTTCTCATCCGTGCTCCACACACTACTCTTTAAAACAGTATATATTCTTCAGATCAAGAATGGAAACCCAGGATTCCCTTCCTCCAGCAGTCTTCCCAACTCTGGGAAAAATAATAAAAAAAAAATTTAAGTAGTCAATCACTTGATAAATGCCAATAATCACCAAGGCTCAAAGGCTTTCGGAAGGCCTTTAGAGGAAAAAAATATTGGCCCTTCCCCCTCTGTGGCAATGGAAGAAACTGAATCTGAGCAATACGCTGCTAAAGCAGCAGCTCTAGCTACCACTCTACTGTACACTCTTCACCTCTAGTTTTAAATCAATAGCTACGCCATTTCCAAGAGTGTTCAGGGCAGTGAATCTCTAACAAAAGCTGACATCCCTTTCCCAGGGCAAAAACTTAACCCAAGGCTTCCTTCTCTGAAGTCCTAACATATATTCTTCTCCGATGTGTCCTACCTGATACAAATCCTACATGAGGTCTTTATCTCATATACAGGGAACATAAGCAATAATTCAGGCTCAGGAAACCAAAGACATCTACCCTTTTGAGGTATGGAAGTATGAAGACAAAAGCCATGTCCTCTGACACACAAGGAAAAATTCATGATCAATGTCCTTTTCCCCACAGCTACACAATGAAGACTTTCTTTGGTATTAGATCACCCATATTATAAAGGGTCTTAAAATCAGGTCTGTGCATAAGTTTTAATTTCTGTATTTAAAACAACCACACCCACTGATTTTCTCCCAACATCTACTTACAAACTGGCAGACAGTTCTTGCTCAGTTACAGATACCCATGATTTTCTGCTACATCATGGAGGGGAAAACAGGCAGCTACTGTAAATGAAGAGCATGCTCCTTTCCATATAGATTTGTATTTAACAGGTAGAAATATTTATTTGCTGGTTGTCATGAAGGCAGCCAAAATGTAATTAGATTATAAAGGTCTAAAAGCCATAATCAACATTTTTGTAGACACTATAAAATAATTTTCAGATCACATGTCAGTTTCAAAGAGAACATCAGAACTAGACTAATACCTTGATAGCCAACAGTCCCAAAGGCAATAACATATCTTTTCATACAATGAGAATGGTCCAACATCAATCTTTTGGGCTTAGGTCTTAAAAGTGTACTGTAAAATGTCTCTTCCTCAGAAGGATTCACTCAACAGGCCAGTCATTTTTAATAGTCAGTGCTGTGGAAAAGAAACAGTGCCAGAGTTTCCTGTTACAAAACACATGTGCTCCTGCTATAAGAAAAGAATGACGTTTCAACAGAGAAAACACTGTACTATATATTAAAGATGTAAATGACAAATAAATAAAATATCTGTGACAAACAATTTCAAAGCTTATTGAAAGTTCAGGAAGAAATAACTTTTCTGGTTTAAGTAAAAAATTCAAACTTAGCCATGGTAGAAAGCTCTTTTGTGTCTGTTTCCAACTTGCACTCTGCCTCTAGTATGTATATGCATACATACACTCTACACCTTACATGTGTCTACACACACTGTAGTTTCGACATTCATAAAGATTCCCTGTACCCTTCAATTTACACAAGAAATAGTGACAAAATTTTGTAAGTCGTCTTCTACTAATCTTGTGTTTACTTAAAATACACTATCATTGTACTATCACCATATTCCATTATGCTATCTATTTATACTATATGCATACTAAATATAAGTTCATTTGATGTGTGAAACCACCTTTAAAGATCTTTACTTTTGATCCCATTGGGATCACTTTTGACTTACTGACCTTAAAAATGCTGGCACTACATAAATTTACATCAGGCAAATAGTTACTGAATTTTTGAGCAAAAGCTCTACTTGAAGCTTGGCTGTAACACGTACTCTAACTACATAACCACAAGTACTGGCAGAGTCAAAGAGCAATTACTGGAATCCAAGAATAAGATCTGAGTATTTTACTTTTACTTAAAAATGGATTACATAAAAAGGACAGTGATTATCATTCATGCCCACTTAATATGGGGTTTATTTGTTTTGAAGTTGGGGTTTGGTTGGGTGTTTTTTTGTTGGTTTGGGGTTTTTTTGTTTGGTTTTGAGAGGGGGGGTTATGTTGAAATAATCCGCGGCCATGGGAGTCACCATGGGAGTCATCATTAGGAAGGATCTCAGCTGACCAAATATATTGACACAAAGAAATTAAGTATCAATATAAACTTTTAATATAAAGCCTACTATCAAAAAACTTTCCTGTCAGGATGACATGAAAGAAGCCAAATAGGCTTTTAAAGCAGGAATTGAAAAAAATTTGCAAGTTATCCCCATCACCAGGTAGAATACATACCTAGGAGCTACAGCTGTAACTTTGAAATTAATTTCTGCATTTCTATTGTTACAACAGTTGGGGGAAAAGAAACTAACAAAAACAAACAAAACATACAAATTCCACCACCATACTACTTTTAAACCAGCAAGTTAAAAAGGAGATGAAGATTTGAGAATGTGCTTCAGCTATTTTAAACTGGTCTGGAGGTACAAAACAATCACAGGCATAATTTAACACTGTGGATTCACATCTATTTTCAATGCTAGTAGCAATCCCTGAAAACATTATCTCTTCTGCTCTGCCTCAGCTAGTCACCACTACATTGTGCCAGCAATTTCTTTCTTTTCAGAACTGCTAGCTGAGACATTTTTGCCCTCACTCTTTGAACTATTTCACTGAAGAGGTGCAAAATTAGCTTTAGTATTTTGAAACTTTGTGACTTTGACTGCACTGGGTTTAGAAGACAGCAGCTTAGACAGCAGATCCAAGGGGGCAGTGACCTTCAACAGGGAAGACAGTGGGGGGAAAAAAAAAGAAAGGAGCACCAGGAGCTAGGTTAAGAGCTATAACCTTTTTAGCTATGTTGTTAACACCAGAAAAACATATACTCATGGTCTTTTCAGAGGTTCATTTTATATTCTGCTTTCTTGCACCTTATTAAAACATGAATGAAGCTAGGTAACTGCAGATCTTCAAGGTCAGCTTATATGGCAACCATCTGTCTCATGGATGAGTTGCACACTTCTATGCTGTGGCTTCTTATTGATCTGGAATGCAGTTTGGTAGGTAGAATGTTAGATGTCATATATCAGATGAATATTCAAGACGAACTTCACAAAAAACTTTTAAGTGGACTCTCAATCTAGCTTTGCAATCACAGCATATAGTACAAAGCCATCAGTGCCCAGGTTGATGCATTTTTACAGTCATGAAGCATTTATCATGCAGCTTCACCCTCAGATAAGTGGCAGAAGTCAACTTCACAGTTTTGTGGCCAAATGAAAGCTTAAAAAAATATGCAGTGCTTTTTCTAGTTAGCTACACATAATTCTGTGCTTGCCGGTGTGACTTCTGATAGCCAGCAGCCCTTAGTTCAGATTGGCACCACAGCTAGGGACTTCACTGAAGAAGAGGAATGCAGTGACATTGTAAGACAGACAGACTCTGCTGTAGTCAATGTCTTTAACATCACTCATCTTAGTTTTCCAGGTAACAACTTCAGGTTTTCTTTACCAAGATTTCCTCCAAACACTAAGTCTGGGAAATTCAATCCCCTTCGTTATCTGCAAATAGTTTATCTGAGTTAGAGTTAACTATACAAAAAGCGATAGGTAAGACACACAAATACCCAGGCCGGTTCATCAAGTACAGCAACACTGGGCCCACACAGTGCAAAGCAGACTACTGCTTCCAGCACCTCCATGGGAACGGAATGAAAGCTGAAGTCTTTAAGACCCAAGATAGCTCTGTATAAGCCAGTATTCATGCTCTTGTACCATTTTCTTGAAGTAGGAGTTTGGTGCACTGGCACCCAAGAGAAATGGGCCTACCTGGTTAAATCAGATATTACCTCTTCAGGCTTATTAACCCTGAGGTCACATTTTGTCCTTAACTCAAGCTCTGCAACTCAGCATGGCTTTATTATACCACCCGGAAGACTGCCCTGTACTCTTGTTAATCCCTACTGACTATACTATGACAAGATTTATATCCCATTATATTAACTGAAATTCCTTTTGTTTGCCTGTATCTGCTCATGCTTTCTGCAGCCAATAAGCATGTTCTCACTTCTTTACTGGACTATTCAGAACAGATGCACGTGGCACTTGGCTACTACAAAGCGTTATATAAGCGCTATCCTTCCCTAATAAAGTTTATAGTTATTTCTATGCAGAAACACTTTTTGTTGTTCTCTAAATTCAGTAAGAGATCAACTATTTCGAGTTCAATTTAGTTTGCTCCTTTTCAATCATCAATCTAACCCCCACCAGCCAGGTTTTTATTATAGAAATAGCACCTAAGATTTTGAAGAAAGAGAACCAATGCTTAGCCAACACACTACTGGTATTAAAATGAAGAATTTATTTCACTCATTAGCATGAAGCAGTATGTCACCAGAAATGAGTTATCCCTTATTCTAAATTAGGCATTTAAGACAACTTTTCTTACCTTTTCGAACGTTTACTAGAAGATTCAGACATGTTTTTGTGAGAATAGGGCAGCAATGAATCACCAATTTGTATCATCAATAAATTGCTCCTAAACAGGTCTGAAAGACCAGAATAAGTGTTCTGCAGCAGGTCTTCAGAACCACAGTAAAACACTAAACCTTTTATTTACATAACTGAGGGGTGACTTGTTGATTCATACAGAAATCTGAGGAAGTCAGACACAAGGGTTGGGCTAGATGAATGCTAGAGGTCCATTCCAACATAAATTAGTCCATGACTTACACAGTGTAAGAAGAGTTGTGCCTTTTTTCAACCTGTTACATCACTGCAAATTAAGTACATGCAGTCAAGACAACAAAAAAAACCAAAACAAAACACATTTGAACCCTTCTTTCATTGTAGCAGCAGAACAATCAATGGCACCTCCCAGGCACAAACCTGTCACTGACCTATGCATCATCCAACTTCAAAGACATGTTACACTGCTTGATACCAACAGGCCAATCTCTTGTCCTGCCACTATTGACAAGCGCAATCTAAGGCAAGCAACTCTTCCTGTCAAAGATACCAAAATGTGAAATCAAGACTGAAAGGCCTTAACTTGATCATAATTCTGCAGATTCAGCATATGCAATAAAGCTATTTCACAGGCAGTCTTCAAAACACATAGTCCCTGTTTAAAAACAGAAATAAATTATTCAGAGACATACAAACCAGAATATGCAATCTCTATGACAGGTATTTGTGGTAATGTTTTGGTTTTTGGTTTTGTGGGGGTTTGGGGTTTTTTCTGGTTTGGTTTTTTTAATTAATACAATTTTGTGGCATTGAATTTATCTTTTTTTACAAGAAGTCAGATTAAGAGAACATTAACTTTTAGTTCCCTACACACTAGTTTAGAAGATAGTGATTGAGTAGTGGGACAAGAGTTATCTTCTTATCTATCATTGTCAGATAAAGTTATGATAGAAAACCAGCAGCCAAAACAATTTCATTGACCTGGGAGACGACACCAACTTTTACCCTTGAAAAGGTGATTCAAGAGTTGAAGTAACAGTGGACTTGTAGCAAAAATTTAGAGATTTTCTGTAACTGATTAAAAAAAAGGTAACTTAAGCAGTACTGCTGCTATTAGCACATTCAAGGAAACAGACTTTGAAGGGAAAAGCACCACACACAGACAGTAAGCTGACCTTAACACACAGTGGCAAAACACTTCGTGATTTTTACTGACTGACACTGTACAGTCCTTTGTGTGAGACAATACCTTCCTCAAAATCTGGGTCAGCACACATTTAGATGTTGAAAAACTACTTCCCCCCCCACCCCCCCCATTTATTAACAGTGCTTTGTACTATAGCAGAGAGAAGTTATATTTCCTCCCTATTAAAAATAAGATTAAGCGAAATTCAAATGCATTTGAAGAAGAAAAACACCACATCCTTTTATCCAATCTGTTCTGAAAGTTCTGTTAACTTCTTGGTCAATTACAAATTAAAACACAGTCAAAGTAAAAGTGATTATACCTTCCCATAAATTTCCAAGTGGCAGAATTTGTTCTTACCTTTAACTGCAACCTAGTCAAGGTTCTAGTTCAGTGCTGAAAGAATTAGTTTACATTCCTGCTGCCAAGAAGCATGTAACAGAATGACTTGCAAAACCTTGAGATAACAGTACAGGACACAACATCTGCTTTATTTTGGTATTTCCTAGAAAGAAACAAAGAAAGTAGTTAGCTACTCCAGATGGCTTACAACAGATTTGTACATGATTTTTTTCATAAATACAATTTTCCTAAATAGAAGTGCTTGAACTAAAGCTATGCCTGGATGTCAAAAGACCTTTCAGTACACTTTCTAAACACAATATTAAAGATTCATGCTAACA
The DNA here is from genome assembly GCF_000737465.1 of Haliaeetus leucocephalus. Classification (NCBI taxonomy): domain Eukaryota; kingdom Metazoa; phylum Chordata; class Aves; order Accipitriformes; family Accipitridae; genus Haliaeetus; species Haliaeetus leucocephalus. The sequence goes on along the minus strand of NW_010972962.1, from coordinate 5,630,583 downwards.
AAGAATCAGATCAATTTTTTTCCTATTTCCTTCACCAGCACAGACTAGCACTTCAAAAGTCACCTAGCCTATTACCTGGCATTCAAGTCCCTAAATTCAGTAACAGAAGTAATAGCTTTTGCATGCCTGTTAGCTTAACAGTACTATTTGCTTAATTTTATTCACCTGCTCCAATGACAGAGTATACTCTAGTGTTTGACAAAACTTAAACCCACCAAGTGCAGCATGTCTAATTTGTAAGCTCTTTATTCTGCTTGCTTAGATGTAAAAATGCACAAGAGTTTAAAACAAAAGCAATAAGCTTCAGTTGCAAAAGTATTTAATCTCCTCTGAAATAAGAATTATTATGTTTCTTTAAAAGTAGTTTCTATAAAAGTAAACAAATTCAGCTTAAACTGTAAAAGTAGCAGATAACTAACAATTCAGATGTGTGTATCTACAAAAGCATCTAGGCATCTACTCATTGGTTTGAACAGGATGCAAATGCCCAAATTCCTTCATGGATCAGGGACTACATATTTAATCTTATAAACCACTGCATCTTATAAAAGTTACCATGACATTACACTGGTAGAAGGAACTATGTAACACTGATGATTTTAAATGGATTATAGCACTCTGATGAGCTGAATGAGTCATAAAGGGGACATACTGCCGACCTTGACTTTAAGCCTACTGATCCAAGAATGGAGCTATGACATTTCATTATGGCTTGCCTCTTCCAAACAGTGCTTTTCCACTACCAAAAAGTGTCATAAGCAAGAAATTGCTCAAAAGAAGGAATACTTTGCTACTGTTTGAAGAATTGTAGGGGTTCAGTAAGTTTTATGCCTGTAACGTTACACTGGTGCACACCCTGTATTCTCCCCAGGTTTCTTTCTTCTTAAGCACCACAACAGGATGGATGGTTCAAGGAATCAAACTGAGCCAGAAAAAGTCAATTATTTTCTGCGACTTCAACTCTCCGAACCAGCTTAGGAAATGCACGACCAGACAAGTGCCAATGCCAGAAATGCAGAACCAGCAGCTGCTGCCGATTCAGATTTGCTCAGAGTATTGTGAAAGTACACCTTAAGCGGCATCCACTAAATCATTAATGAACTGTGAAAAAGTATTTTGAAAGAACTAGACCGCAAGTAACCTAAATCATTGCATTGGACTATATGGCAGCCCTCCCCAAAAAGTTTAAAAGTTTCAGTAAAAAAAAGATGTTTCCACATCCAAGAACTTCAAGAAAAAAAACAAACCTACAAGAAGCACAGATTCACAAAGTTGCACAAATCAGCCTAACTCCTTCTTAAATAAACCAATGACTAGGGCATGAACACAGAATGAATGACCAAGACACAACTTCCTTCAAGCACTGCCTTCCACCTTCAGAAGATCCCCTTAACTAGGAGGGTACAGGGTGCTTACACGACAAAGTGCTCAAGAGCCTCAGTTCTTCTGATGCTACTCCAGTAGCCTTTAGAAGTGGCTGACTCACAATAGCAGAGCAGAAGACAACCATTATGCTTCCTAGAAGCAAGAAGCTTGACCCTTCCCAAACTCTTCTACTCTACAGAGGATGTAAGAGCATTCATTAGACAAGGCTGACTTTTAGCCCAGAGACAGGTTGCTTAGAGTAGGGCAGATTCAAAGATGGATATTTTGGGCTGGGAGCATCTTATCCCAGAATATGCTCCTATTTACACGAATTCTATCTACACTAGTTCTCAGAAGTGAGAAATACAGTATTCAGTGTCCCAAAACACCAAAACATCTTAAGATATATACTCCGCCACTAAACATTGCACAAAGAGGGGACATGACTCCTACTTACTTCTGCACAGTAGTGACTCTTCTCCAAATAAGCTGTGTAATTTTTTTTCCCATGTGAAAACACAATTAGGTTAATGATACAGCTTTGGGATAACAAGCTATTCTATCCAGCCTCCAATAATTTGTGTGCAGAAAATGCTCACATACATAAATGAAATGGTCTTATCCACATTGCTAATCATAAATTACATCACAAGAATAAAGCTGAATGGTCCTATTAAAGGCTTAACAAAATTGCAAGGTGTATTAAGCATTTTATTTGGGCTCCTCGGATCTCTGGAGTATGTAAACACTTAATATTTGAGGAGGACTAAGTTAGTTCAGTAAACTTTTATAATTTTTGCTAATAAGACACCAGTACCCTACAGCAGAACAGTTTTTAACTGAGCACAACTTAAATATTCCTTGGCTAATAAAGAATTTGAATTTCACCATGTTTACAGTATTTTCTTCAGAAGGTAAATACTATGCAGCCAAAGCCATCATAAGTAAATCACTGCTAAAGAACTAAGCCCAATATTCAAAAGTAAGAAATCTGAAGAACGCTACCATGTTATTTTACAGAAGGGTAGGCATCAAATGCTGTTATTCCTCATAATTAAATACATACTTAATAACGCCGGTAGCAAAACACTAATGATCCTCAAGCTGAATCCTCATGTTTAAAACAAACAAAACCCACTACAACACCCTGTCTTTTGCAAGTTTCCAGACTCTGGTCAGAGAAGCACCAGAAAGACTCTGGTTTTATTCTGCTCCACAACCAGCTATGACTCTGACCTTTCACAGATAACCAAATCATTGCTGCTTTAAAACAAGTAAACAAACCAACCAACCCACTCCCTGAACTTCAACAGAAAAAGCTATAATCTAATGTGTCATAACTGACCTTGTGACATCACAATACCACCACTGCCTGTATCATCCCCCAGAACTGTAAACTGGTTCACGCAGAAGATAGTAAAAGATTTTGCAGAAGTAAAAGATGCTAGGAGGAAGAAAGAAAAGAGCAATAGCGTAAGCTTACCACAGGTTAGCTAGTATACTAGTGTATTGTGCCCACCATACAGTAAATGTAAGATAACATCCCTCTCCTAAAATAGGCATTCATTAGGTCACCTGATTTTTCCAGGAACATAAAAGCATATACCAAGGGAGTGCACTAGTTGTGCTGCAAGTTCATGCAGTAGTTCTTCCTTAGCCTACATATACAACAAAGCCCAAACTACAACAGGAGTTAATTTCTGTGTAATTACTTGAGACAATGTACAACTTTCACCGTAAAGAGAAAGTTGCTCATGCTTTATGATAAAAGGATAATGAATTCTCTCTCCATTTGCTAAGTGGCTCTTGGTTCTATACAAAAACATTGCCTGCCAACCAAGACTGGACAAAGCCTTGATTTGTGTTTTTGTGGGTGTAGGGGTTCTGTTGGGGTCTTTTCTCCCCTTTTCAAACATGGAAGCGGCACTAAAATGTTCTTTATTACAACAGTTAAAGGAAGGATAATGAACAAAAGTTCAAAACTAAAAAGTCTGTGAAAAAATTTAAGTGCTTTATGCTTTTTTTAAACAGTTGATCTAATATTATGGTTTTGTAAAAAGTGCAAAGGTACCTTTCCACTGCATTTTATAAGTAACACCCAGGGCTTCTTAAAAAGCTAAATGCCTTGAAATAAATTCACTTGCGATTCTGGTGAAAATTTGGTTCAGCCGTTTGAAGTTTGCAGTTCAAACTTTTATTGCCAGTTAGCCATTTGAACTATTCAAGGCTGAATTTCCAACAGGAACACACTATTAGACTAGTATTTTACATTCATCTAAAAGCTTGATAATACTATGGTCTTAGCATTGTAATTAGGTGTATACTTTTAAATATCACCTCACAAATGGTGGACTTAAGCTACAGCATTGGAAAGCTGCCTTTTGATACAACTTACAGAAGGTATTCTGAACTTTTTTCCTGCAGACCTATCTTTAATACATATTTGCAAGGTACCTCTTAAATTCCTAAATTCTCTGCAATTCTCTTTTAGGGAAGACTTAGATCAGTAAATTCACTTTATGGCTATGCAGATGTCTTGGCATTGGTGGTAGCTTAAGCATTATTTGCTCTCAGCAGCTCGTTCCTGTTTCCACACTATGTGGCTGAGCAACAGACATAGTTATGCTGGTACAAGTGAATGCCTGAAGCAGAGACTGCTCACCTAGCTGATGAGTAACTCAAACTCTCTTGAATTATACAAGCAGAAGATTAAAGAATACCAAAAGCCAGCCTTACTGGAATTCAGAATGCATGTATGCAATCTACATTTGCCTACTGGGAGATCACTGGTAAGCACTTACTCCTCTGTTCTTCTGTAACAGATCAGAGTTATGCTTAGTATAACTCAAGCACAGAAATATGGAATCATCTCTCAATCAGTTATGCTGGACAGCTTTTCAAACATCCAGTTTCAGGAATGCTGAAGAGAAAGGCCATCTAACATTCTTCAGTAAAAATATCAAAGTACAGAACTCTTCATTTTCAGTTATCTGATCTTTAGCTGAACTAAGGAGAAGAGAGCTTCTTCAAGAGTTAAAATGTATTGCATTTATATGTTAGTGTACTTTCAGAGAAAACTCAAACTACAAAGAAGGAGATTGTAAGCAGAGGACTTCTACTTTGAACATGTTTATTGGGGCTGCTAGGACTTTCTAGAGAAGAACTTCCAAAAGTCTCTTAACTAGCTTTTATCGTATCTTACATTATAGCTATAGTGTATGTAAAGTTCTAGATATGCATTATTTCTTCCACAGCAACCCGGAAGTTGCAGATTGAGGAAGACGTGTTCATATTCTGCATGGGTTTGCATTTCTTTTTCTTAATGCAAAGGGCAGAGTCTGCAACATTCATCTTCCTGAGGGGGATTCAAAATTCCAGCTCAGACACACGAGGGTGATATGCATGGGCAACATAAGATCACGTTTACTATTACTGAAATGCCTATCTTTTGAGTATATTCCTATGGTGTTTCCCCATGAGGTAAATTTATTATCATCTTACTAGCTAGAATACCTAGGTAGCAATAGCTAATGAGTCAGTTTGAAACCATCTGTCCATTTGTTGCCTTTCTGAACATCTGGCCTTCAAATCAATGTTTAAAAAAAAAATAATACAGTCAATCCAGGTGGATTACTTATAAATATCCATCTGCTTTAAAAAAAAAAAAAGCAGAAATCACAGCCTGAGCACTGGTTAAACATTCTGAGAAAGAATCCACCATACCTGTCATATGATAACATTACAGAGCACATTATCCAGAACTCCTCTGGGCCAAAACAGCATGTCCCTAAACCACACCTCACTTGACACAGAAGTGAACTGTCTCATCCACTCTACCTACTATAGCAGTATTAAAGAGCATCCAGAATTTGTCATTCCTTTCCCCAGGAGAAGAGTAAGGTGTTAGCAAACTATGGTATTCAAATTCAGAAGTAATCTTGCAATAAAAACTTTCTCTGTTGAGTATGCAGTAGAAAGAACTTAGCCCTTTCTAGCTAAGCCTTTCAAGAAAACATCTTAAGTGTAAGACCAAAAGAACTCTTACAGAACCAGTTGTCAGGAAAATCAGAGAAAGCAACAGATTTCAGAAGGGTTAATTCTGTAGCAAGTATGCACATTTGGATAATAAACTCCACTGTTACAGACTTCAAAACACTGTAGGATAAAGAGGTAAGAAACCTGACAGAATTGTCTACTATTTTCATTGCTAAGACAGCAAATGTGACTGAGCCAGATGCTATAGCTACACGATATATTCAGGAAGTTTTACAGTTTTCAAAGGATTAATATCATTGTCAGTCTCTCATAGGAAATGCTCACAAAGGGGAAGAACAGATTCTCTGCAGAAGGCTATCTTGACTAATTCTTCTCTGAACAGTGTTCAGTGATTTTTAAACCAGCTAAGAGCTAGAGCTCCCAAAAGTTGATTTTTATCTGGGTGGAAAATCTCACCCTAGCATCTAGTAGCTAGCAACATGTTTAGAACAAGTCAGCTTTTGAATCAGTCTTGCTACTACCACTGAAGCCAATAAGGAGGTTTTTTTAATCCTCAACACCAGATCTTACATTTCTGCTGCTCCTGACAGAAAAAAAAGCTTAAAGCTGCTTTCTACAACACATCTTTCTGTACAGATCCTGTATTTAAAGCAAATATCCCACAAAGGATTCTGAAAGGTACAACAGCTTCCCATTTTGTCTGTCAGGGGAATTAAGCCATTACAATATACGCATGCCAACTAACCACATCTTTCCCTATCTTACATGTATAATACACACAACCCTAAGTGAGACCACAAGTATAACCAAAACTTCGGAGTTTAAACTCCACAAAGTGGAGTGAAAAATGAGCAAAAAGATCAAAATTACAGCATTTCAGTTAGCACCAGGTACAAAAAATAGAGCAAGAATTCCCTAATGTGGCTATGTTGGACAATGACAGAAATCAAGTTGTATCAAATGTATAAGGGATAACAAGAGCGTTTTTTTATTTCTTTATATATGATACTGATGATTAGGGAAAGGACTTCCCCTCTAATAAGGTTCTTACCCTTAGAAGATAAGGGAAGAATAAGTCTTCAGATAAAAATGAACTAAAACTGAGCCGTCACAGTAGATTAAAAAAAAAAAACAAACCTTGGGACACTGCTGATGTTCCTGTGCAGGCAGTTACAGGAAGCATAAATTCTGCACCACAGTACTCAACCACTTAGACCTACTTGTGGCTTTTTTTAGCCATGTTACCACTTGCTAGGTTAATTTAACTCCTTTCGTGTATAAAATGCAAAAAAAGGTCCTTCAACACCGTAACAAAATCACCAGCACATTCAAATCAGTAAGATAAGAACACCAGTACTACAAGCTGCCAAATATTAACACTTACTATGCTATATGCATTTTAATGTTTACTGCAAAGCACACAACTTGGAAAGACATAATTCAAGCAACCGTTATGTCAACTAACAGCCTACACACAATCATCCAAAAGAACTAATTTAAATAATACAGGAATTGAAGGCTCCAAATAGGAATTGTTAAAATATGTAGTTATTTTTATACCTCAATTACAGTTTTAGAATATCTTTCCCCCCCCCTTAGTCTCTTCCATGTTAAGAATTTTTTTCTACCTACTAGCAAAGTTATTTCAGTAACAGTACTGTATTATGAAGAGAATCAGCACTTACAAACATAAAGACACCTTAAAATTTTTAAGAGGGTCTATTTGCTTAGAAAGTCACTCCCTTATTGCTGACACAGATTTATCACCTTCCTAAATCAACCCAGTTGAACTGATTTGGCTCATTTCAAATAAGGCATATCTCAAAGCATTTTTAAGGCAGTTATAAATAAATGCTTAAGAGAAGCAGCTGATTATACATGATATATAATGATATACTCCCATACTGTAACAGGATCAATATACCTGTAATCACATGATACATACTATTCAATCCACAGTATAGTATAGAAAGTTAGGTTTAAGATCACAGATGGCTTGTCAGACTACTTCAGAGAACACAGTACTCCCCCCCTGAACTTTTACAGCATGCTCTACTTTTCCATCAGGATAGAGAAACTTTTTAAGAAAAAGTCTGAAGTCTAATTATCTCTAGGAACTGCAGAGTGAAGCAAATTTCCATTACCTTTTTTTCTGGCAGCAGTCTCCAGTATCGTTGCCTGGACACATGGAATCTTTTTCAGGTGTCTGCATTGGGGCTATCTGAACTGCTTCACTTGTCATCTAAACAGAGGAGTACTTAGCAAGAAGCAGCCATTTGGCAACTTGCAAGCTTAAATACTCAAAGTTTTGTCCAATTAGTACTGCAACTTCAGTTTCACAATAAATCACTTTTACTCACTTTTAATCAATACAGTTTAAACTCTCTTGATTTGCAATATATATATTTCAATGCTGAAGTCTCAGATATATCTATTGAGTAAAAACTGTTTTAATTTTGCCACTATGCAAGTATCACAATACATGTCGAACTATACCTGCAAAAATTCAAAGGGCAATTTTATCAATAAGAATGTTAAAACTAACATGCAAGAAGACCATGCCAGTTTTCAAGAAATCAATATTAGAAAGGGTGCTTGAGGGCATAATAGGCAGTCAATGCAGCAATGATAGGCCTACATAGACTTGACAGCAAAAAGGATTCCAGGAAGCAAGCACATTAATAATTCAACATTCATTTTATGCTACTCATCAGGTCAGACATCAGCTGCAGGCAAATTTGGATAGCACAGATTAAGACACCATCTCCAGCTCCACCAAAGGTTACTGCTCCTATATACTGTTGGCTGCAAGTCATGCCATTGCTGGACTGAATGGTGATGGGAACATCTTAGCACAAAGATGCATAAAAACCCACATTAATTGTAGCAAGGGGGCAGACACTCTACTCTGTCATCCCATTTATCAAGGCAACACATCAAGATATTTAAAACAATTTCTATCTTCCAAAGCTCACATCTGTGTCTTACCACTTCACTACATGTAAAGCTTAACCTGCATGTATTCCATACTAGGTTTAACAAACTGTCTTGATTAAACTAGGTATCCATAAAAAAAAATTTAAAAAAAAAAATAATCAAGGCACACAAAGGAATACTCTTAAATATTCAGGCTTTTACAGAATGACAACTGAAAGAATCTGATTAATTTAGCAGTTTAAAAAGAAAAGTAGACATTCAGCTTCAGGATTAGCACAGATAATTCAGTAAAACCTACTATATAAAAAACAGAACCACACAGTCACAACAAATTAGAAATAGGTACATGAATGGAAGACTGCTGATCTGAGCCTTCAAATAAGTGCTGAATTCAGCACAATGAATGCCAATTTCAGTAGGTTTCCACCCCCTAAAATTGAAGGGCTAGCATTAGGCAACCAGCTGCTTACATTAAGTGCTACTTGTGCTTTCCAGTCCCCAAAACTTCTACATCATTCTGAGTGACTCCATGTGAATGTTTCCACCATCTGTCCTATGGCTGGATACCATGGCCTTGTATTCCCCTTCTTACACAAACTAGCATCTCTGCAAGGGATAGCTATGTGCCTCTCCATTCCTCTCAACCACTTTTTCAGTTCCTCCCTTTGAGTGCCATGAACATGATGCTAGCCCAGTCAACAGAACGCTCCATCAACATTCTCCCCGAGACTGGTCCCATCAGAGGGAATTCTACTTTGTCTGCTACAGGTTTTATCCCCCTAGTCCTTGTTACATCCTCCACTCTTCCCTGGGATCGGTGTGGGAGTGACACAACAAACTTTATTAAACATTTTGTTAAACTGTGCATGGAAGCTGAAGGCAATGGTATTACTCTGCTGAATGATGTTAATGGCTCATAACACTTGATAGGTGCTCTTAATTTGCAGACAGATCACAACTGTATATGTGCTTGAAGCTATGGCTTTTTGAAAGAAACGCATCTACTATTCCTTCCAAAATGCAGCAAACCTGCCCTCTGACTCCCAATTATTTCCTGATATTTTGAAATTGACTGGAAATGTCACTCAACAGCTATAATATTGCATTCACAGAGAAATTACAAGCTCAGCACAGGACCTTAAAGTAAATCAAAAAGAGTTACCAAGACGCTGCCAATTTAATAAGACATTCCATTTTATATCATGCAACTTAGTGTATCAGTTTTAGAAGTAGGAACACCTATGCTATCCAGAAGACAGCTTGCATAGTAAGCATTAGTTACAAGTAGCAGCCTACTTAACTATTTCAGTTAAGGAACACAGCCACTGCTAGCTTATATGCCTCTGAACATTAGTGTATTTCCACAGAATTATGTAGAAGTATTTAATACTTAATAAATATTCATAATATTCTGCAGGAATAGCATAATATGCAAGAAGCCAAGAACTCAGAAATAGTACCATTTTGCAAGCCTCAGTATTCATGCTTTTTGTCATCTGATCATTGACAATTTTGAAAGTCTTACCTTGAACGTAGTATAAAAATCAAACTTCTTCCAGATCTTTGTCCTTCTGATAAAGATTCACTTTAGAGACTCTTCCTTGTATATTAGGGGTCAATAAAGCAGAAGAGCCTGTGAGTCTGAAAGTAGTAAGATGGAAGAATTGACCGATTTCCTCTCCTAGTTCAACCCAATATTCAATAAAATCTATAGCTCAAGAACTGCTTAATAGCAACTTCTAGACTGGAACTAATAAAACATAGGAACCACTGGAAGTGGCCAAGTTAATCAAGAAGTTGCTACTCATCTAAGGTAATGCAGCAAAAGATCATGTGAATGCCTTTCACTCATTAGACATGAACATATGAAGTGATCTAAGCTACACCATTCAATGGCCACTACTTGCGAAAAAACTCCCACTGTCAATGCGTACCACCTTCACAGAAATTGTGTAAGCAAGTCTATTTCCAAACCAGGAATACGTACAACCACATGACAGAGAGAGAGCCTGCATAAACAACCATGCATACATGTAAGTGTAGAGAGGATGGAAAATCTAGCATACTAATGCAATCATTTACAAGAATATATCCAGATCCTGGACTCGAAAGAAAAGAAAGACTCAAAGTTGAGATTCAAACTTATTCTAAAGCACAGAAACCATGACAAAGAAACTTGTTACTCGCCACTACAGATTTCTTTAAAAGCAAAAGCAGAAACACACCTGACCATTCACCAAAATTATCTTGGTTATGATAAAGAAACAAAGTTGTTTTTCTCACAAACACATGAGAAAGGCTATCACAGTTCAATCTACCATACCTAGATATACCAGTATATAATTTCTGCAGCACAAATCTGACTAAAGCCTTCTCCATTTTGGAGACGTTTACATGTAACATCTAGGATGAGTTTCTTTTCATAGGCCTGGGCAAAGAGGGAAGTGAACCAATCTCAGAGAAACTGAGATTTACTTTCCTTTTCCAATATCTTTCTTCCCCCTCAGTAACTTCAAACAACAAACGCTCTACAAATTGCTTTGTTTTACAAGGTTCAGAATAATGGGTGAAGGCAAGTGAGAGACAAGGCATACTGATCACTGTAAAGTTCTAAAGCTTCTTTTTCAACACTGAGAAATAATGTTTTTCCTTCCTTTCTTAGATTAAATGAGCTTATTCAATGAAGGTACTTTGCTTATTCCATGCTTACTCAATATGTAGATTTCAAGTAACTAATGCTTAATATAAAAAATAGTCAACAAGTAACTGTTTATGTTCAAACTATTTTATTTAGGAGCAGTAGAAATAAATGCCACTCACAAGGAATGGAATTCCCAAGTAAATCAAAATGTATTGATTAGTTTGGCTACCCTGCCATGGGTGTTCCTTCATAGAATAATTCAGAGTGGAGGGGACCTAGGAGGTCATCCAGTTCAATTTCCTTCTCCAAGTGCAGTCAATGTTGAACTCAGTCCCAGTTGCCTAGGGCTTTATCCACTCAGGTCTTGAAAACCTCCACAGAGGCTTACAGGTTACCTCCTATAATCTCTTCACAACCATCCTTACAGTAAAAATTTTTCAACATATATCCATCCATTTCAATTTATGACCACTGTTTCTTGTTTTCCCACTGTGCACCTCAGTAAGGAGATTGGCTCCATGTTCTTGGTATCCATCCTTGCATATACCAGATGGTTGCTATTGGGTCTCTCCTAAGCATCTCTCCTCCAGGCTAAACAAGGCCATGAACAGCTCTCAGCATCCCCTCACAGGTCAGGCAGCTGGAGTACGTGACCATCGTGGTAGACTTGTCCTAAATTTATCAGCATTGTTCTTGTGTGTACAGAGAAGGGGAGCAAAACTGGACACAGTATTACAGATGCAGTCTGGGAACATCTGGAACAAATGGCAACTGAAGGGGAATAAGGCTGTTTTCGTCACTACCAGGGTGAACTACTGACTTGTATTTAGCCTACTCTTCACCAGTACCAGGTCCTTCCCAGTAGAGCTACAACCCAACCAGTCTGTAGTACTGCAGAAGGGTTACCAATCCTGGAAGCAGGCCTTGGCATGTGCCCTTGTTGAACTTCCTAAGATTCTGACAGGCCCACTCTAGACCCACTCTCTGTGGTAGACTGTGTCTACCACAAACCTGATGAAGGTGCATTCCACCTTCTCCTCTGGATCATTGAAAAAGACATTTAAAAAAAAATAAAATAGGTCACAGCGGACCCTTGAGGAGCTCCAGCTGTAACTGCTGTCCAGGCAGAGTATAATCCATCAGCCACCCTTTGAGATGAGTCTTCAACCAGTTTTCACTTGTCTAGTCATCCTCCCATTCAGACTGTTAACAGGAGTATGCTGTGGGACACTGTAAAAAGCCTTGCTAAGGTCAAAGTAAAAAAAAAAACATTCACTGCTCTCCTGTCAACTCAAGACCTAGTCATTTGACAGAAGGCAGTCAGGTTGGTCAAGCATGACTGACCCTTGGTAAAGCCATGCTGACTATTTCCAGTCACCTTCTTTTTCAAGGGCCCAGAAATGTTTTGCTACACATTGATATAAACTACTTATCGATTGTGCTATCCAAGTAAAGCAGTATTTAATACTTTTATCAAGTGAAATAGAAAGTTTTCTTTATTATATAACATAGCAAGGGTGCCTGAAACAGTGAACAGGAAGCATCTCTAGGCTTCAACAATTTGCAGAATACAAATCTTCCAAAGCCTAAGTATAAGAACTCTGTGCATAAAAATAAGCAAGTCTCAACAAGTGAACACAGCCATCAAGCAATTGAGTTTCTGGCTAATTTTCAAGGTATCTGGCAACAAGACAGTAACAGCAGAGGTTATAAAAGGAAAAACTTGGTGTTCATAACTCTACCTAAAATTTATTGTAGAAACTGGTGGCTGAGAAAGGGAAGACAAAGGAGTGGAAAAGAATAGCAAATGGCCAAGAAAACTTAAACATGTTTCATTATGCACATTAGAAAGAATTTCTGAAATTTAGATTGCTTACATCTTTTCAAATGGTTTGAATTTCTCCCGGACTGTATTGAAAGAAAATCCACTTTACCAAGACCTCTGAACTTGAACAAATTCACGACCTCCTAGACACAAAAACCAGTGACTGACAAACAACTGCAAACTCTAGTCTCTACCAGTGATAAGATTACTTGTGTTTCACCCAAAATACTTCAGTCCCTTTGCAGCTCCCCAAAGCTCACACTTGAAGCAGGGAATAGATAAGATACTTTAGCTCCACATTAAGCAGTGAACAATGCCAATACTACAGCAGATGAGCAGAGGCAGTCCTCTTATCCCCCAAGGAAATTTGCAAACGTGACAAAAAGCACAGAAAAACAGCTTGACTCACTCAGGAACTTTCTGACAAACTCCTTACCATGAGCTCTGCTATGTAAAGTTTTGGTTTCTGTTGTATTCTCATGTGCCTACAGAATAAAGATATTCTTGTCAGCAAGTGCTGATATTTAATTAAACCAGAATGACTGCTGTGAAGGGAACCATATCAACATCTGTAGCAGGCTATGCATTTGGGGAAAATCCGAAAGAGGAGATTGGCATTTTTAATTTAGTTATAATAGAGGTTTTAATGTCAACATTTAATTGCATGTTCTTTTTAGGATTGCAACGTGGCTGGTGACACTGCCAACACTGTCACAGTTATGTGACAGCCAATATGGTCTTCTCTTCATCAGCAGCAACATTCCAAGTAAACTTAGGACTTCCACTCACAAGACAGGTCATCAGGTATCCAAACCATTAGTGTTAAAAAACAATGTTACCAACTACACCTTAAAAGAACCTCTTTTGAAACATCTCGGGGTACATGCAGTCTTATAAGAAGTTAGGCTAAGCTAAACTGATAACTGCTGTAAACCCTCCTCCTGCCATATGTACTTTCTACTCCAATTTTTGCATCAGTGGTTGCTCTCATATCCTCATGTAGCAAGCTGATTCAAGAAGCTAAACTAAAAGAAAATTAACCTCAGCAATAGATACCCAACATACATACATCAGGTAACTCTCTCTCACCATGAGATGAGACACAGCCAAGTGTCAGCATGAGGAGGAAGAGGAGCACATAGTCAGAGGTAGAAGACTGCAGAAATAACAGCAGTACTAACATACTTAGGTAATTATACAAGAAAGCCTTCCTTAATGAAACAGTCAGGATTATGAGTGGGTTCCAGAAGCAAATGCCTGAGTGCATGCAGAAGCCTAACAAAAAGTCTCTTTTCTGTACTTTATCAACATTGAAAAGTGGTAAAAAAAAACCCAAACAATTCTAAGGACTTTTAACTAAAAAGAAGAATACCAGATGCCCACCACCTAGGCAGCATGTAGCAGAAAGCTGTTTGGGTAGAGGGAACGAACTCCTAGTAATGAAGAGACAAAACCAAAGGTATATTGTGTACATTGTTAGCCAGCTTCCAAGATGTTACATCCATTGCTTTTAAACAGCGGCAAAGAAATAACAACAGTGCCTGGCTGACAAAGGAAGCAAATATATCTAGTGCCCAGCACTCTCACTGAGGTAGCATAAAGTTTAATGACTACAAACCAACACAGAAGAAATTCAGAATTAAAAACTCAGCTTCAACTGAATTACAGCTTAGCTACTTCTTTAACTGTGCTGGGTTTACCTTTGTCCAGTCTCTAGGGTTTTGAAGGCACTACCCTTTGGCAGCTAAACCAAACAAGCTTTATTGCTTTTTCACCCTCTTCATGGAAAAATTATTCTGGGTCACATCAGCCCACTCTAATTTTCCTTTCCTTCTCTGAACATGGCAGTTTAGACCAAGTACATCCTTTCAGTCACCCAAAGACCTTCCAGGAATCTCTGCTTCCTCAGCAACAGTGATGCAAGTCTACCAATTCCATGACACCTTAAATCCATAATAAGAATAGGTCATGCCATGCACTATCTGCAGGACTTGTTTCACAGTTCAGGGTGAAAAAATCCCAAACTTTTTACACAGCTCAGGAAAAAGCACTATAGACTAAATCTTCTCCCACTCTCTCCCAACTCTTCTTAAGGGACACAACAGGAGAAAATGAGCTCAAAGAAACCACACATCAACAAAAGTAAGGAGACAGAATGAAGACTAATATAAAAAAGCTCCCTCCCATCTCACCCAGCAATACAGATGTCAGTCAACTTGTACCTGTTGGTTTTTACCCATGCCAGTATCAAAGAGTCATGTTACCTTTAAAAGGCAAATAATTCCAGTAGGCTAGTGGCAGACAGCAGAACTTGTTAATAAAAGGTTGCATATCTGCTTATAAAAATCTTTCACATGATGAACAGACAAATGAACAGAAAACAGAACCCTGTGACAAGAGAATAAGGAAGAATACTCCTCAAAAAACAGTGTGCTCCGCCTACTCAAGTATTCTCTGGATTATCTTAAGTTCTTAGTGAATCTACTACTTCAGTTCTTTAGAAGGCATTGTAGTTTTCTTCCTTACTAAGGACACTACTTTTCATTTCCTCTCCCACCTCACTTCAGTTTCAATCCTGCAGTAACAGTATCAGACTCTGACACAAAGAAAGGAAAGGATAAACACTAAGTCAAAAGTATCAACAGTTCTGGAACTGGAACAAAATAAACTGTGCAGAAGAAAGTTTGCTCACAGGTTGTCCAGGTTTACTGATTCTTTTTGTACTAGTGGTAACACAAGACTAAAAAGAAGGTAAATAGCAGAAGAGGATGATGGAGATTCTAACACAGTGTTCTAGGACCATTACTTACTTTAGAAAGGCTTCAAGCACAAATCTGACAATTCATGACAGACCTAAGCAGTCATGTCGGCTTTGTATGCAATAGCTTCTGTTTTAATCAGTGCTTCAATAAACAAACAAACAAGACCTATGGAGGAAGGGACAATATAGAGAGACAAATCAAGAAGTTTTCCAAACTAGCTTCATATTCTTTGTGAAACTGACAACATAACCACATTTCAAGTCTGGAGAAACCTTAAGACACCTTTCAAAAAAAGTTACTTCAGTTATGGAATTGCTACATTTGTTTATACAAAACACATCTAATCTGGTAACCCTGAACAAAACAAAACAACAGTGAAAAAAAGAGCACTTCAAGTAGTAACTGACTAGTACTTTTCCCAGAAGGAGCCCTACTTTTCCTCTGTAAAGATTCAGAAATCTGGAAAACTTCAGACTGAAAATAGCATGGTCATTAAATACATCCGAGAATATACAGTATTCTTCAAGGAAAATGTTTTCCAAATATAAATTAATAAAGGGTTTAAAAAATAGTTTCAGAGTGCTTTCTCCAGTGACATTTTTCTGACCATGTTAAATTCTATTCCCTACCATTGGCAACAGCAGCGCACAAGCTCATTTCAAGAATCCTGAACTATACTGGAATTTTATTTCTTCCCCTCTGACTCCGTAAGTCAAGCCCCACTTCACTTCATGTTAAAAAAAAAGAAATCATCAGAAATTTTTTTGACAGTCTGTAACCTTATCCCCTTCCTTCCAAAAGCCAGATATTCTATATTGACAGTATTCCTTTTTCTCTTTAAATTAAAACAATACTGCAACAATAGTCAAAACCAAATAGTAAGCTGTCATGGTTAACAACAGCTACTATTTTGACTTCATTAAATATTTCAGAAAAGTTCTTCTCTGGCCTAGAATTGCTTGTGTTTGGTGCATTCTAGTTAAGAAAGCGTGAAGTCACCCTATTGGATTTAATGTTACAAGCTAGTTACTGATCTTCAACAGCTCTTAACCTCCATCACTCTTGTACTCAAACATAGTAATAAAACATACAGAAGCATAGACACGGTTCAGCATAAGGCAAACCACAGGGGAAACAGAAGTGAAATAAATTCTATTGTCTACTATGATCTAAAAGTAGGATATAAAACACCAGTGTCACTATGGCAGAGTCCTAACAATGCTTTTCTTCCACATCACACACAAGCCTAATTATTATTTCAATTTTAAAACATAGGAAAATGTTAAACTATAGCTTTTACCATTTCTAGAAAACAGATGAGCTCTCAAGGCCTGCCTGCAGAGAAGACTGCACAGCTATCTGACTCCAGCAAACGCTGTGAAACATTCTCTTTCCAACATAATCATCCGCAAAAGTGGTATGCTTGTCTTTTCCTTGATCCCACAAATGACTATGACAAGAGAGAGTCACCTTAAACTGCTTCCAGTTTCTTTACATTGGAAGAGATGCACAGAATCTAAAGGAGGGTTGGCCAGAAAACCTCCCACAAAACAAGCAATTGCCATTATTAAAGCATCTTTTAAATGACTGAATGCCTATAAACTTCTAGGCGGTTCGAATTATGGTACACTTATGGAGAATTTACAGAACAGGTTTTACCCACCCCCACTTCCCCCCAGCTCTAGCTATTGTTTTCACAAGATTGTTTTCATTTTGCTTATGTATAAACCCCCTACTATTTGAAGTTTTACACACAAGCCCCTATTACTTTAGAAAAAGTGCTCCTCAGAGTAACATAATCAGCCACAACCTAGACTTTGGACGATTCCAATAAATTCATCCACCAGCCTAAGCAATCAGTAAGGAAAAGAGCAGGATGACATCAATCATCTCAGAGAAAAGGAAAAGTGAAACAAAAAATCCCTTGCTATAGTATGTCTCCTGGAAAAGTGGTAAAGACGCAGAAAACATGACAAGCTAGCAAATGGATAAACATCACAATTGAGGAGTCAGTTTGACACACCTATAGACAGCAGTCCCACAATTACTGGATAACACTAAAGATGCCTGTAAATCCCACCTGTAATTAGACATTGTTAATAACCTCCTTAGAGGTGTCACTTCAGTTCTTATTGAGGACACCTGAAGTGAGACATTTGAGAGTCTTAGACTGTATTGTGCACTGGGGCTCTATTGAGATAGATGGAGCTTCTCTGCCTTTTAAGTTGCAGGACTGATCACTACCTAGGGGAGTCAATGGACTACTTCTATTAGGTCTGGATTCAAGTTTTACAACAGCTGAAATAAGAAAAGCACTTCATGTTTGTCTTGAATACACACACTAAAGAAGAGTACCCTTTTCTTGAAAAATCAGCTATAAACAATTTTTCTCAAATGCACCACAGAGAAACTTAATGTTAGACAGTAGAAACCAGTGTCTGCAACTTGTACCATATCTGAAGTGAGGTCTTATGCACAAACTGGTATGCAGAGTACCTTTTGACCAGGATGAGATTTTCCTGTAGGGAACTAGAACAAATAAAACAAGTATTTTATTACCATATTAGGGAAATGGAGAGCAGGAACAGAAAGGACGCAGAAAGAAATTGAGTAACATCTGTGCTAGATTCACCTTTCATACCTTTACAGAACCTCTCTGAAGTCAGTGCTTTGAGTATAGGCCCACTTAAAATAGAAGCAAAAGGAACAATTTCTTTAGCTTTATACGCTGAAGATGGAACTCTCAGAACTCAGCCTGCTGTACCACATAGCTTCAGTACAGTACTTCTCATTTGAAACATGTGAAAGCACATTACAACTTCAGCAGCTTTTCAAGGTCACAAGGGCCATCACAAACATAAAACCCTGCCCCCTCCAATTCCTAATCTACCACCCTCAAAATCCAATCTAGCTACACTCCAGAGGCTTCAATGCATCATTCATTTTCAAAACCTTCATTCACTCCTCTCTTAGAATCATGGTCCAAAACTACTGCATGTGGTACCAGTGTGTATTACAGAAGGCTACAATACATATCAAAGGCAATTTTAGACCTGTCCGTATTTATTTGGAGGTGGTTTAATAAGCATGTTGGATACTCTCAAGAATTTTATCTATCCTATAGAGAAGAGATTTTTAGCATTCCCTAAGAAGCTGCTATTAGGAACACAATTCCCTACTTCTAGATACATTGCCTGAAATGTGGGGGGAAATACTTTTAACTCTTCTGGAAGAAATTTTAAATAGTGATAAATATAAAAAGATAGTAAAACAAGAAATAGCATTAGTGGAAAATAAATAAAGTACAACCTTAGGAAGCCAAGCTACAGTGTGTGTCGTTCTCCCCCTCCCGCTTCAAGTTTTATTGAAACTGGCCACAATTCGGAAGTTAACACAAGGGTAAATATTTCAGAGATAATCAGATCCTATGAGTTTTGTGGAAATAAACACATCAAGGAAAGACATCCAAACTAGTGCCCCTTGAGGACAAGCCCAGCAGGATCTCAGCTATGTCACCAAAAACAACTTCCCATACAGGACATCAGGACAGATAGTGCCCCAAACACATGAAAGTACTTTCAGAGCTCACAATACAGCATACCCAGAAAAATCCAACCACAAGACACAAAGCCACAGGAAGTCAGGCTTCACAACCTGTTGCTCACACAGCTAGTTTCATTCTTGATTAACTGAATTAAAACCATGAAAGAACTACTTTCCAGAATTTATTGTAGTTTTAAACACCAGTCATTTTCATACACGATTTCAAAACTAGGGACAATAATTTGGGAACAGAGAAGGCAGAATCCAGTCCCCCACATAGCTCAACACCCTCTGCAATGCTCCAAGGTGCCTTTTAGAGACCCAGTTGGTACATCTATATTAGCACTTTAGTTTGGATCAGAAGCACACTTTCTGAAGTAAATCTGAGTCACCCCACTTACTGTGCTTTTGTTCACATCTCAAAGAAGTTTCTGAACACATGATCTGGACATCTCTTAGATTAACCTAAACCAAAACTCTGGGAAAACACCTAATACCCAGTAATGTTTGGACTATACTTGGTCCACAGAACCAGACCAAAACTCATCTAAAATAAAGCCCCATGAAGTACACACACCGTAGACACTGGGCCTGCCTAACTTACAGCTTCACTCTACAATCATCTTCAATTGCAGCATACTGCTTGCTATTGTAAATATAATCAATGTGGCAGATACTGCCCATTCATTTAAGAGAGCCTCAAGCAGCAGTAACTAAACCCACAGACTTAAGCTGCCAATGCACACCTCATTAGCCCTAAAAAGGACAGCTGCACTGTGAATTTGAGTGTTCCCTTTCCTGGAGTAACTATAGCAGCAGTGTCTCACTGCTCATCCACTTCTGCTTCTACCCCTTTACAGTTAGGAGTATCCAAAGCTAGTGGTATACATCTAGGAAAGTTCTCTGAATAAAGTTAAAAAACCCTCAAGATCTACACACTTCATGCATCACCTACATTTACTGTTTTATAAAACTTTTTAAATAACAGTGAAAACACAACCCAATAACCCACATCAATGGCTCCACTGTAGCTAGTAATAGGAAAGGAAGAGCAGCATGTGCTCGATAATGCTTTATATTACTTGCACATCAGCTTAACCAACAAAGCTGCCCAGAAAAGGTTTTTTTGTTTTTGAATAAGCTGATGAACATAATATTCATTGTTTCAGTTTTCCACTTGAATCAAAATATCAGTTCTTTACAAACAGTTCTATCATTTGATATTTGTTCTCTCCAGTCACCAATTTTTCTTTTGCTATACAAAATTTTAAATACACCATCATGAGTTTTGAATAAATAATACCTGGCTTTACCAGGACAGACAAGCTGGTGAGAACAGGTCAAAGCAGTATTGTATGAACAAATTACAATAAAGTGTTACCTCCCCTACTCAACAAATCATTATCATCTTACTTCATTACCTCCTTAATAAAAACAATTAATTCATATACTAATGTTGCAGAGCCATATTTGCTCTACATTCAGTAAAGGTCAACTTCCTACACTGGGGTGCAGACACAGAAGTAGGATTATTGAAGACAACATTTTCTGTTAACACACTAATCCCCTGAAAACTGCAAGGAAAGACTGATGCTTTCCTTTGTGACTTATCTGGAAGTTTGTGGTCATTGACTTGTCATTACCATACACACTAAAGAGCCATCTTAGGCTCTCCAGTAGCCTAGTCTGAAACATCCTCAAGCAATGTTTTTGAGCTGAATTCCTGTTAACACTTGTGAACACAGACTTAAGCACCTAGTTGTACTATTTGAAAGAAACCTCAATGAAAAGGTTATTTCCCATCAAAGATGGGGAGAACCTACGCCATGAGATAGTAACTAGTAACACCATAAAATGACGCACTGAAGTAATGTTAATGAGAAACTAATGGTGCATAGGGAAAAAGAGTTGTGGGTGACTTATTCTTCCTAGTAGAACAATACCAGGGCATGAATAATTTCCTTCGAAATTATAAGGAAGGCTGTTGTCCTCTGAGATATGGGGCTTTCCCTTCTATCATTTTTTCTACATTAAAATATCTTTGTGCCTTCTCTCCCAATGTAGGTTTTTCTAAGAGCCAGAAGACTAATTTAACCTACACTGATTGGCAACCCTTACATTTCATGATGCCAATCACGTCTTAAGAAGTTGAGATGAACTGAACTGCTCATTTCAAGAAACTGAGATGAGCTACACCAGCTCAGTTATTTCTTACCATCTCATGCAAAGCTTTTCAGACCAGTTTTCTTTTGGAGTGACACTCATTAATTCTTCAGAATTTTTGTTTGGCTTTAGCACATGACACAGATAGAAATAGAAATATAAAACTTCAAGCAGTTTGACCAAAGTTTCCCATACTAGATATCTGCCCAAGACTGAAAGATGTCGGCCAAATAGCTGAGGAGTTTGCAAGGTTGTCTGTTAAAGAAAAACAGTTTTGATGATCTTTTTGGAAACTCAGCATCCTTGCTCTTGCATCAGGGACACATCTTTCATTGCCCATGCAAAGAACTTCTCTTTTCTGGACTTTTATAGTCTGATGTTATTTGAATTTGGGTGGCTTTTTTTTTTTTTAAATTAAGAACCTGCAATGACTTGTCCAGATTTTGAATTTAAATTCCCTGAAGATTATATACATACTAGATATGCTGAAAACCAGGGCTAAACCAGACCCCTCTTGAAGTTTCATAAAACATTTATCCTGCATTCACACTGCTAACAGACAGTGAGAAGGAAGAAGCCACAGCTCACACCCTGTACATCTATAAGCCAAATCTTGAAGATGATCAAGAATAAACAACTGAAGCACAGAATGAAAAGAGTGACAAATAGAGAAGGAGCCAAGATAACAAAAATTTTTACTTTAACAGTTTTCCAAAGAAATCACCATTGCTCTCCTCCAATTTACTGAGAGGACCAATATTCAGATCAAATCACTTGGGTTGCTAAAAGGACCAAGATCTGAAGGATTCTTCTTCACTTTCACAGAGAAGTGGAGAAACACTAGTGCAGCACTTAAGTCAGAGAGATGAGAAAACTTGTTGGACAAGGTGGCAAGAATTTTAAAAAAAAAAGAGCATACTTAATGGTATCAAGGTGGCAGGCAGAAAGAATCGATATTAGAGGAAAAAAACAACTATGGACACAAAGATATGCATGACCTGTTACAGTAATCACTCTTTACAACCCACACAGTGTTTAGAGCTTGGATTCTTTCACCAGGGCCTTCCCATTCACTTGGAAGGGACTGTGCTTGCAAAAACCAGTGGTTAGCTAGCTATCTTCCAGTGCTGACTGGAAAAGAACAGCTATTTACTACTAAGCTACAGCTGCAGGCCTGTGTGGCAGATTTAAGCATTCCTACTGGACTGATGATCCAAGACACTACCAAATGATCAATTTCAATTCTCAAGAGTTTTTTGGAGGGAAAAAACCAAAACCAACTATGTAAAAACCACACAAAAAAACCCACATGCACCTCCCTTAGGAACATTATGGTAGTAGCATTCAGCTAGGTGTTCTGCAGTTTGCTTCATTCAAGATGGACAATGTTCTCTGAACATTGTTCTATATACAACTCCATCCCTTGCTGCAGTCTAAATAATCCCTGCTCCAAGAGTGATAGTCATTATTATAATACAAACGCTTCACAGACACAGATTTTTATGTCTAATATTGAGTGGATTTTTACTGCCTTTCCCTTTTTGTAATATGGAGGCAACACATTCATGTAACAAACACTCACTATTCTCAGTCACCCCCTCTGAGAGTGGTAGTTCTTGATGCTGAGCACCTTAAAAGACTATGTTCAACAAAGAGATTTCACAAGCTTTAATTTCAATCGTGATGGGGTGATATTTCTGCAAGACAGGGTGTCGAGTTTAGTAAGTCAGAAGCACACACTAGTGACCACCCTTGGAAAACTTTAAGTGAACAATGATAATTCCAGAGATAAGAAGGGAACCGGATTATCCGGGATAGCTACTATGAGACTACTATTTTCTTTCTCTAGTTCCCTACCTCAGTAACTGACCACCTTACAGCTACCGCAATAAAAGAAAAATGGGTTCTATGCACTCTCTATACAGCCCTCTCCATACTACATTAATTCCATTCCCCTCATCTTGATACTATGTTCCTTAATTAAAGCACTATCCTATATAACAAACTCCTCTAAATAACTGTGCAGAACAAGAAATGAGGGGCTGTGTAAACAAATAATACATACTATCACAAACCCACAGAACATGGGATACACATGCAATTTTTCATCATTTCCACCTCAGCCAAACATCTTTCCATTCTAAACGGGCAGTCTTCTCACAGATCTCTGACCCTCAAATGTTTATGCACTAACCCTCTTTCAAACACAAGCATACATCCAGTCCAAAAGACTTCATACCTTCTGGACACGTGCACTCAGTTAAAGTGTTAAGGCATATATAATAAATATAAAAAATATATATATAAAATAGACACATTCGAGCCTCTGAGCCCATACATACATACATGAGGCTTGTCTACACCACATTAAGTGCTTTTAGTTAGCTGCTGACCTATCAACACCATTATAAGTGCTAGTTTCAGCAAAAGTTTACCCTTAAAGTTAATGGACAATTTACCCAGTGGAACAAACAGAACAAAACAAACAAACCTTTAACAGAAACCCCCTGACTATTCTGTAACCACCTTTAATCTGATAATATTCATAACAGTCACAAATTGCCTCATCTTCATTCACTTTTTTTTTTTTACTTTCCACCGGCTGTCACAACTGTAAAATACTTCTCTCCATACCATGAGGAGCAAAGAATCCCCAGAGCCTCCGACCTTCTCAGGACACACCTGGGACCCCGGACCCAGTTCATCGTCCCTCCCCCACACCATTTCAACTTTTCATAGCCTCAGCCAAAAACGCCTGCCCCCTCTCTCCAAACACAGACTAGAGTTCCCACTAACTCAGCAATACGAAAACTCCAGTTTCCCTTTTGCACAAATACCATTCACCTGATACACACATGTATACACAGCCTAACATAATCTTTACCCTGTATATGCATAATCCCCACAAATTCATCCTCCCCCCCCTTTCCAAATGCACACAAACCTTTCAAAGACTCCACCATTCACTTCTACTTCTAAATATACACCCAAGCCCCCTCACTTTCTTATAATCCATGGTAATCCCTGGAAATTTACCCACAAGCAAAGTGCATTGATTCTCTTATAGACAGGAATTTACAATGCCTGACACCTGTCACAAATATAGATACCTACAATGCTACAACTCCCCAGGACATGCACAGACTTTTCTCCAAACAGCACTATCATGACCCCAACATGTGGCATTTGCTAGATGTTCTCCAATTTGTATCCCATGGCTTAGACAACAAACATCCAGACTTTCAATTTCATCATAGGTGAGACCAATTCAGAGCTTCTCTCATGTTCCCAGGACACAGGCCACACTGCTTGCTGCCCTAGTCCATCTCAACACACAAGAAACAGGGCTCACTGAGTTGGTGACAGCCAGGCATCTCTCAACGCTCAGCATGAGCGGCAGACAAACCAACTTACACACAGTAAGAACATGCATGCCTTTCTGTCCACATACCATCTCATATTACACACGAAGGTCTCACACATTAAGTTTAACCACACTGGCCACCAAACAAAACAAGTTCAGAACCTTGTAGCAACCTGTTACCACTGTGCCTGTAAGTTGTACATAGGCTTACCACCCAAAGCCTCCCTCCTCCACAACTTAGAAGCCAGCCAACTTATCACCTTGCTTCTCACAACACACACAAGATTGTTTACCTACCACTCTTAAATTCATAGGCCTTCATGCACCACTATTCCTCAAAACATGTGGTTTCATCCACCATCTGCATATCCCTCTACCTACCACAGCACACAAAACAACACACAGACAGATCTTTCCAGCTGCCTCCAGCCCACCAAAACGACTCCCTCCCTTCGACTAGCTACAGGTTATAGTAAAAGTATATCCACGTTTACCTCCACTGGGTTCGCAGAGCCAGCAAGCTCCAAACTGCAACAGAGAAGCGCCTTCAACTTCGTTCCCCTTCCCCGCTAAAGGCGCCCAGGCACTGCCCATCTGCCTGTGACTTCATCCCCGCCGCACACCTCCAGCTCGTCGCAAGCACCCAGGCCTAACGACAGCTTCCCCCTCCGACACCAGGGCCGTACCCGCAGCTCGCCACCTCCCACCACCCCACCCCGTCGGTCAACACAGGACCCCGCCGGGCCCCGGCGCGACACTCCCACGGACCCAGCCAATGCACGTGCACAGGCCCGGCCCGCCGCCCCCTAACCCCGCTCCGCACGCAGCTACCGGC
>NW_010972962.1:5604634-5604935 GCF_000737465.1 Haliaeetus leucocephalus | reverse complement strand
GCGGGCTCGGCCTCCCCGCCGTCCCTCCCCCGTGCGCCTGCCCCGGCTCCGCCGCCGGGAGGCCGTGTCAGCGCGGCCCCCGGCACTCCTTTCTCCCCCCGTCGGGCAGAGGCGAAGGCCGTGCCTGCGCGGCGCCTGCCCGCTCCCCGGAGGAGGCACACGCAGCAGGCCTCGCCCGCCGCCCCTCCGGCCCCACGGAGCAGGCCGGCGCTGCCAGCCCCCGCTTCCCACGGCAGGCGCGCAGGCCCTGCCGCTCGATAACACGCGCGCCCAGGCCCGGCCCGGCCTCTCGGCCCCTTCC
>NW_010972962.1:5528588-5604433 GCF_000737465.1 Haliaeetus leucocephalus | reverse complement strand
CGCCGCCGGCCGCAGTCGCCGCCCGCTCGCGCACTCCGAGCGCCGCCAGCAGCGCGGACATGTTGGGAGCCCCCGTCCCAAAGGCCGCCGCTCGGCCCGCCCTCCCCACCGCCCACGTCAGAGCGCTCCGGGAGGGGAGGGGAGGGGCGGGGGGGGGCCGGCCCCCTGCCCCGCCCCCACCGCCCCGCTGCCGTTCCCGGCCGGGCCGCCTCGCGTCCTTCGCAGCTTACTGGCTGCCGCTGTCCGTCGCTCATCCCGTCCCGTCCCCTCCCGGCGGCTATTGGCCGCCCGACCTCCTGACTCTACGCTTCCTCAGCGTCATTGGTCGATCCGTTCGCCGCTCACTCGCCAGCCCCGCCCGAAAGCTTTTTCCTGATTGGGCCTTTCCCCTCTGCTTTGGTAACTATTGGCTGCGGCTCTTGTCAGTCAAGGCGCCAGCCTACGGACTCTCTTTCTCCGCAGTTTTTCTTAATCCGGCCTCGTAGCCTGGGCAGGACTGACGGAAGCGGCTTTCAGCGAGCGCCCTTGCCCCTCCCAGCCTCCCTCCCCCCGCCACATCCTTTCCCTCCCGGCGCGGTTTGCCTGCAGGCCATTGGCTCTCAGCGCCGCCAGTCCCGCAGCCTGTCTCGCCCCGGCCGCCGCTTCGCGAAACGGGCGTGAATCGGCCGGTGGGTGCCTTCTCCTGATTGGCCGTCGCCCCTGCCAATAAAGCGGAGCCGGCGGGCGCTGGGGAAGGGCCGGTGGGCTCCGGCGGAGCCGCAGAGCGCCTCCCGGCCCGCGCGCCGCTCTGCACAGCGATTGGTCGCGGGGCGGGCGGGGAGAGGGAGAGGTGCGCGGCCTCCCCCCTGTCCCACGGGGGGGCGGCAAGGAGTACCCGTATGTTCGCGCGATTACATCACCGCCAGCCAATCAGGGGGCGCGGGGCCCGTCTCCTGGTCGCCGGAGGGCGGGGCCTCGCGCCCGCCCGCGGGAGCCGTTGCGCCTGGCGCGCCCGGGGTGGGGGGGGTGAGGCTGGAGGTTAGGCCGGCGGCGGGTCCCGGCCCGGTGGGCGGAGCTGCCGTTTTCCCCACAGTGAAGAGTGAGGCTGGCGGTGCCTCCGTCCTCGGCGTTCGTTTCCGCCGCCGGCCCGGGGGGAGGGAGCCGAGCACCGCACCGGGCCCGCTGAGGGCGCCGCGCCTGAAAAGTAACGGCAGCTGCGGGAGGGCGCGAGTGGCAACTGCTCTCAGCCGTTGGCCCCTCCGGCTCCACCGAGAGCCTCCCCGTGGGAGGGTGTAGTTAGCCCCTACGTGGGCTCACCTACCCTTTAACTTCTTTCTCACCCCAAAACAAAATGTTTATTCAGGAAGGAACATGAACATCTGCCAGATGCTTCATAATCCCTTGAGATTCCCATCTTTCCCAATCAATGGGCTGTAGCCAGCTGGGGTTCATCACTCAGGAACGGGACCCAACTCCTGCCTTGCTCTGCAGCCCTGTACGGCAGTTCTGCTCGCTGCTGTTAGACACCATAGTCTTTCCTTGTAAGCTAATGACTGAGAAGGGGTGTCCTTCCCTTACACTCCTGAGCGCCCAAACTTTAGCGTACCATCCGTACGAATGACGTACAAATCTACTGATGCCCTCGTCCCCTTCCGCTGAGGTGTTTCCTCCCCACACACTATATACATCAGTGTGAATGAACACTTGTATGCAGGACTTGAGATCATAGGTCGAAACACAGTTTATGCAGGGTTTTTATTTATCCATCTGTCTTTTCTGGAGTGTTTGCAAAGGAGCTGGCCCTGAAAAAGATGGGAACTTTCCCTTCTGGAGTTGGCATTCTCTCCCAGTCTTCGACATAGGCACACTATGTGATTATTTTTCCAGGCTCTCTAGCGTTATGTCCACAGTACAGAAAACACTATACAGCTTTAAGGTCATCAGCACCACCACTCACGTTAGGAAATCCTTACACAGAGCTCTGGAGGCACTTTGAGCTCAGGTAACTGATGCGACTGCGTTTCTAAGAGCTGAAGCTTTGCTTACTGTGGGTTCAAGTGCATGTACTCTGCAACGAGAAGATGGGAAAGGTCACTCCAGCGTGACAGTGCTGCTTCCCACAGCTCTCTGCCAGTTGATAAGAGTGATTGAGAATAAAACCTAGATTGCCTCAGCACAGGCACTTGTGAGCAAGTTCAGAAACAGCCAGAACACTGAGACTGCAGTTAGCCTTCTGTCATAGAAAACTTGCTCATAGACAAGCTAATTCGAGTACCCAGACCCAGCTGCCAATCAACCTAGTTAACTATGCAGTGTCCACATGATCTGGGACTCAAGATACTTTTATACATCTAGCTAGGGATTTTTTTTTTTTCCCCCCTCAGGCTTATATCTCATAGCTATTTAAACACAATTCATGTATTATTAAAGCAATGACAAATCTGGCTAAAAATTGCTATATCTTCAGGTTGATGAATGTAAAATTCATTCAGCCTAGATACTTACTGAACTTTTGAAATATTTAATTAATTATTTAATGTGGTTCACCAGGAATTTTTTGAGAGCCTGTCACTCTTTAAAGTAATGGCAAATCTTGCACAGATTTCACCAGGTACAGAACTGGCCTGTAATTTTATCAGTTCTCTGTTTACACCCTTTACTTTGCTTCTTGGCTATCTGCCAGAGAGTTACCATAGGTAGCATTAGATAATTTTGCTCAGTATGACCAAGGTATACTCAGCTG
Source organism: Haliaeetus leucocephalus (assembly GCF_000737465.1). NCBI lineage: Eukaryota > Metazoa > Chordata > Aves > Accipitriformes > Accipitridae > Haliaeetus > Haliaeetus leucocephalus. The sequence goes on along the minus strand of NW_010972962.1, from coordinate 5,601,711 downwards.
CTACTGACTCTTCCATCTAATTTACTGTAGCAGCCATTCTTCCCACAGTGACTACTAAAACAAAAATGTACAGAAATACTGAAGGAAATTACAAGGTAGTCTTTCAGTTGTCATTCAAACCTTCAGACCCTGCCTTTCTTCTTGCTTCTAGGTTCGACGCTTTCATTCTTGTCCCCTTCATTTCACCTTCAGCTCTAACGGAATATATCATTTTATAATAAATTTAGAAAAAATAAAATACTTCATTATCATATCACCTCACTACCAGTACAACCTTTACAGAATTGACTTCCCAAAATAATAAATATTACCCTACATTATCTCTAATGTAATAAATCATATCCCCTACTGCTTCTCAAATATGACCTGCTTAAATGTTAGAGATTAACTAAAAATCTACACCATGCACACGAGTCCTTAACCCAGCGTAAACAGCACATTCCTAATCACTAGAAAATGTGCATATCTGGCTGGTTTGTGTGGGCTAAAACTAAATGCTGGCATTGCTCAAGAGGTGTGTGTGGCAAGAGGCAAGCAGCACAGCGACAGGCAGCAGGGTCGGTGGGTGAAGTAATAAGTAGGTGAAATAATGGTTGTATGTGGCAATGTGGAGTTAATGGCTAATCTAGGGATTTTGTGCCTTTTCATGGCTGGCCCCAGTTAAGCTTCGTGTAGGATTACTAAAGAAGGATATTTGCTTGTGAGCATACATGTGTGTTGGATTGGCAGTAATGCATGCATGCCTGAAAGTGTGTGCATTTTTTAATACATACAATGTCCATCTGATTCTTAGTGGTGATGAAAATAACTATGAACAATAGAAATGCTAACCAGTAAATGGGAAATAGATTGTACAGGATAAAGGTAATTTGCAAACAACTTTATTTGATACTGCACTTAAGAGGAATGAAAGTGAGTTCTTACCATATAGAGTTTTTTAAATTCCCATTTTTTTAATGTTCTATTGTTCTATTGGTGAACAGATTTGTCCTTTTAGGAGTAGCTGTTCATGAATCTCAATAACTAAATTTGTTTCACATTCAAATGAATAAGTGTAAAACAGGTCTTGACAAAATATCAGTAACTTTGGGAAGCTACTCGATCTGACAGCATTTTCACATCGTTATCTCAACTTTTACCTCTGTTTTTGAAAAAGTTAGCTTTTCATTGGAAGCATGTATACATCTGGTGTTTTAACTGGCCTTCACACTGGTTTGACCACAAGTGGCAACTGCTCTAGTTTCACAAGAAAGCATTCTCAGATGCTGAAAATATTCATGGTACATGAATATTTTTTATCTGCAAAGCAAACAAGCTCTTTCATTTTCTGCTGAGTAACTTCCCATGGAAATTAATTGACTAAACAACAGTAGTTAAGTTCTTCACCACTTCCCTGCATACCCCTTCTAGATTACACCATCTGTAAAGAAAGGAAGGAAATCACCACAGATAATAGGGTTATCTTCATATTAAGAAATTAGTAGAGAAAATTTGGAAAGATTCGTGTAATATTTTACCTTGGTTTTGCTCAACAAGAGGAAGATTAAATGCTAATACAGCAATGGGGAGTAGGAAGAATGTGCAATGGGTAGCAAAGAAAAAGGCACAGATACAGACAAAGGCAAAAAACAAGTAATGTTACTGTGTCAAAATGAAATAACTGAAAAGTGGCTATCCTATTTCCAGCATTTGGGGGAAAAAAATGGAGGAATTTCACAAAACAGCTCAGGCTTCCCCCCTTGCAATAAAAAACCCCACAACTTGTGGAGTTCCTAACTGGAACATGTGGATTAGAGGGGATTTGCCATTGAGGAAATACAGAAGTGAAAATAAAGATGTGTAGTAACATTCTATATTAAGGAAGCAATGTTCTGCAGATAAAACATAGGGAATAAAACAGCTCATAATTTAGTTCCAATTTGTTTTTGGAAAAGATGGTTACAGAGTGTATTGAGAGGAGAGGGCTGTGAGATCGTCACAGACCCCTGGGTGGAAGTTTTGGAGGCAGCTAGAAAACTCCCTGTTCTTAAAGAGATGGTACCACTTGGATACAAAGAACCAGCCAGTGAGATTTCAAATTCTCAGTTAATTGGGGAATACATGCTACTTGTAGTTGGGGCCAGACATTCTGGACTGTGGTACTCAATGAATTCCTCCTCCAAACTGTCACTGAGCCTGTAAGAAGTAAAGCTTTTGGATGGTTCAGGAACATGCCCTCAAAGGCCTGACTGTAGATAATAACCCTGGAGTAGGTGATCACAAGTTGTGTGATGGAAGGTAGAGGTGAAAGAAAGTAGAACATTCTCAATTTCAGAAAGGCAAACTGTGATAAATGAAGGGACGTGGCAATAAAATCAGCTTGTATAATGAAAACAGAAATTTGAATGTGGAAGAAGCTTTAGGCATCTTAAAACTGAAATTGCTAATTCCATTGGGATCCTATATCTCACACAAGGCAAAAAGGTTTACAGGTAGAGGCTTCAAGGCGTAAGTGGAAGAGAAGTGGCATCAAGAGAGAGGTAAGAATTATAAGCAGAGAGCATATAACAGAACAGAAAAAAAGGTCTGGTTCGGGAAAGATCTCAAACAACAATAAATGTGAGAATGAAGGGAGAATTTATCTGGAAAATCAGGTTAATTTAGACCTTACATATGACACCTGGAAAACCAGCAGGATATTATCCAGCTGTGACATAATATTGTAAGAAAGAAGTGTCGTCACTTTCCAGTGAGGAAGTGGGGTTTAGAGACAGTCTCCATCTGATTCTAAAACTAAATGCATATTTTGTCTCAATTTTCAGTAAAGATGGTGATGTTGAACATGGGGTTAGAGGGCAGGATGGCTAATAGCGAAGAGGGAGAGAAAATCACTAGTATCACATATAAGGTGAAAATAAAACACAGCCTACAGCCTCTGGGCAGAAAGAACAGATAATGCCCATTCCAGAAGTCAGAAAACTGTTAAATGAAATCACTTGTCTCATCGTAAGCTCTTTAAAGTAAGTATAGCAGGAAATGAGAAAGAGTAATGTTTGTTTACAAAAGGTGGGCATTACCAGATTAATCTAGCATCTTTCTTCCTCATATCATTCAACTTCTAGATAAAGGAGGAGATGATAGGAATTAGCAGAGCAGTACCAGAGACTAATGGAGGTGATGGACTATCCGTAGAGGATAAAGCAAAATCTAATGATCAGAGGTGAAGTATCTGAGTAAAGGTTGTTCTCTTTTCTTCCCCACACCCTGCCCAAGATCAGTTTTGGGCTTAAACCTACTAGATATTTTCCTTAATGGCACTGACAAAAGAAGGTGGTGGGAAATTAATTTGTAAATGATCCAGTGCTCAGAGGTACCAACATTAGGGAGGACTAGGAAACCATACACAATTAAACTGATGGAGAAATAGAAATGCAGTTAACTCAAGAGTATAAAAGCAAAACCTCTGGGGATTAATATCAGAAATTTCCTCTAGCAGCTGGGAGCTCGTCACTTCAAAAGGATGACAAAGAAGGACAGAATATTCTAGTTTATCACAGCATGATATGAAATGCCATTCAGTTTCAGCATTAGAATGACAAATGCAATCTTAAGCATGGCTGGGCAACAGGTTAAGTGCCTTCACACAGGCACTTAATTGGCAGTGTGGCAGTACTTATTCAGAGCTCCACACAGGCAGCCATGAGCTGGCTTTGAGATGTAACAAACTGAAGGGGTTGATGTGCCATGATTATTTCTGTTGCCTTCGTTTGAGCTTTGTTCACGTTGTTAAATTGGGTAGGGACAGACAGCCACAAGCTGTCAAGCCAGTTTGTAATTAAGCCATGACTTAGCATGGCTTAATAAGTTACTACTCCACAGACAAGCTGTAATAACTGCCTGTGTGCATGCTCTCAGCTCGTCCGGCTGCTGAAGTAAAATGTGTTAGTTTAAGCTACTATACACTGCTATAGCATCCTAGCTGACAAGCAATATTTTGCCTTAGTAACCCAATGAAGTTGTGAGCATATGTTCACACTTTTCCTCCATGCTACTGGGAAGGTCAGAACTCAATGCAGTATTGGAGGTAGCATGGGAGATAAACTATAAGCATTCGTTTTGTTAAATTCTTGTTGAGATGTCTCCTTTTGCAGTTTAAAATCTTGCTAAACATTTTACTTTGATGTCAGAATACCAATTGTTGCTTAGACTATTCTCACCTGTCATCTCTACTGTGTCTTCATCATTATTACTGCCCTGGTTGGTTCTTCACTGACTACCTGGACTTCAGATTACTTTTTCTACCCTTTGACTGAAGTATTTTATGAGAGCTTAGAACATTTTAAGAGAGCTTAAAATGCTTTAAAAGAGTTCAAATCTTAAGCATAATCAACTGTAAAGTACTTATGTTCTTATCTTTTAAGGTTATGTTATTGAAGAAGTTGATCAAGTTTGGCTAGCAAGCTTGCTTTTAAGCTCCATAGAATACATGAATTCTGGTAACTATCTTCTCAATTTTCAAACATCTTTCAAATTCTGTATACATACAATGTGATATAGTACAGGCTATTCTAATGAAAATATGAAAATAAGCATGAGATTCAAAAAAGAAAAAATTAAATCTAAAGAGATTATCATGAAATATGCAGCTATGAACTGAGATACATTACTGTTGATTCAATTCCATTGCTACCTTTTCCTGCCCACTTACACTTCTCTCCTAAGCATGTCTCTAATAGTAATCTAATGACAACAATTTAACAGCTTCCTACTTAATCTTTGTGATATTACTGTTAATTCACTATTTTACCCTTCCTACTTTAACTATGAGAAGTAATTGCCTGGCAGAGTGGCAAAGGTTGCTTCATAAAATCAGTAACACTGTAAAAATACTTTCCCACATTTCCATTCACCATAATCTCTTTTTCACCCCATTGTTGAGGGAAAACAGCAGCTTGAGAGCCCCAGTGAGAGAGGGGGGCTATAATACACACTGTTCTCATATACCCATGGGTAAGAGAAGCTGCCTAGTATGAGGCAATGCATCAGGCAGAAGCAATCTGATCTATGAGTGGCTTATATTATTCAAGGATGTTTCTGGTGAGGCCATTCTGTTAAGATCAGCTGAGCTGTTAAACTGGAAAGGATGTGACCCATCACTCTTCTGAGGGGAAAACCACCAGCAACCAAACTGTGCACAGTGTGAAGGGTTGCCCTAACACACACTTGAAACACTAGCGATGAGCAAAGTGGGTCTTGAGAAGATTATTTATTTATTTTAAAGACTGAAGGGTGGGGTGGAACATCATCTTCTGACAGAAATTTTATGTATGTCCAGTAGGTCACTGAACCTTTTCCTAAAGAACTGAACTGCAGCAGGGGCTGTAATTTATAGATGCATGCAACTGATGAATACCAGTTTAAGTAGAAAGAAAAGGTGGCAAGAAATCAAATAATCCAAGAAAAGTAAGGCCACAGCAAGGGAAGGGCCTCTCTTTCTTTACAGTCTTGTAATGTCTAAGCAGTGCTCTCTGGTATCCATCCCAGTGGTGCACAACCCCAGAAGTGGCCCAGCAGGCCAGAGCTGCAGACATGACTGGTTGTGAACTTGCTAATGGAAACACTTGGTGGTGACTCAGTTAAAAGAGTCACCAATAGCAAACCCATCCAGTAAGAACAAGCTGCACACCAGCTTGCTGGGAGGTAAAGCTAATAAGCATGATTGGCAAGAGGAATAACACTGACTCCAAATGGAGCCCCTCATGAAGTTGTTAGGAAAAAAAAGAGTTAGTTCTTCCTTTTCTGCATTTCTGCAGCGTGGTTTGGTAAGTGCTATCCCTGACCATCAAAGCAGCCCGAGTCAGAGACTTTGTCTCATTACAGCTGTTTAAATATTGAGCTCTGTGCAAAGAACTTAGCCTTCTGCATGCTAAATCCAGGTACGTTCCCTGCATTGTCTTGCAGCATCCACAGTATAAAAATTAACATTTTTAATGTTAAAACATATAAGCACATAATTAATCTTCACAAAGAAAAGCAAAGCAGAACGTAGGCCAGGTTCCATGTCGTTATTTATTAAGGTTTTTTTTTCAATTAATAGTGGTGGGGTTTTTTTCCAATTATACACTAACAGACAGAACAACTGTTTTAAGGTAAATGTTGTATTTAGTTTTGAAAGTATTGTTAAATCCTTCCTAAAAAAGAAAGTGTGTGTATTTCTTACTAGCATATCCACATGGAGATTATTCATGACAAGGGTATTAATTTATATAAGCTATTATTCTGGCTTCTAGAAATTATATTAGTGTCTGGACAGAAAAAAACCCCAAAAACACTCAGATACATTCTCACCATGGTGACCTACAAGAGAACTGTCACAACAGAAGCTGCTGTTGCCGCTACAATTTCCAGAGCTCCTGCTGTTCATGTTGTTGCTGAAGAGAAAAATCCACTGCCCTTCGCTGCACTTAAAGCTCAGTAAGATCAGATTGCAGCTTAAAGATAATGTTCACACTTTACTGTACATCAGTATCAAAGAGAAAATGAGATGATCAAAATATGCCAACCATAATAATAGTGTCAACATTAAGTATGCTGTGTACTTCCTTTGAGGTATCGAGTGCTCTGACTCCCTCCTGTTTCAGCAAAGGGAAACTAGCAACACAATCACAGCCTTTGGGTTCAGCTCTGCTCAAGCCAGAGTGCCGCTAATCTTGGTAAGAATACAAGCCAGGTAAGAAGTAGAGCATTTATCCCCCTCAAAGGGAAAGTAAAGTCTAGTGGTGTTTCTGAAACACAAAAATAAATTAGTAGTTGCAGTTATCAAAGAGAAAATATAAAGAATAGGCATGTTGTCTCTCTGCACAATGAGTGTTATGAACTGTATTCCCACACTCCACCAAAGGACTGCCAGTTAAAATAAACATGTTGCAAAGGCTGTTTTTGTCAACAGGAGAACTACTAAGTCAGTGACATGTGTAATGCATACCTTTTTAACAGGCTGTTACCCAATTAAATAAGTGTATTTCAAATTATTAGAAAAGATTTTCTAATTTCAAAGGTAATCTAAAGCTAGTGACAAGAGGACAGCGGATTTTAAATGTGAATGTTCATCTTTGGAGAAATGAGCAGTTTCATGAATTTTACACTCTGCAGTACAAAAATGAAACAAAACCAACAAAGTCTTGGTGATAGTACTTGACATTTTAAAAGCTGTATTTCTGAAAGTGAAAGGGCCCCCAGAAGACCTCTTATTAGCCTGCTAACTATCAAGAAACTCTGGAATAAATAACTCCAAGAGAAACTTCTGGGATATCTATAATTAACTGTGGCTAAGGGAATTAGAGTTGGAAGTTACTATGATAGTTGCAAAGCTTCTGATGTTATAAAGTGAGGAAGTAAGAGGAACGAAAATTATTTGAGAAAATGCTCCAAACCCTAAACTGATCATCATTATTAGTGACATCTCATGTGTGAACGCTGTGAATAAAGTAATCCATTTGTCACACTGCAAGGTTCGGGTCTGATGTACAGTTGATAGTTTTATGATATATCATTTGTAAGATCTTAAAAAGCCATGAAAAACAGGTTCATAATAGAAGTTATGCTGTCTGGGAAATGGAGACCCAAATCAAATTATAATTCAACTGACTATCTAAGCAGGAAGGTAAATCTAAGTTTGGAAATCAGTGTGTCAAAGGATCACTGCATATCAGAGAGAATTCAGTTTGAGACAAGTGTAAACAAATTTCATTTGCATTCATCTAAATAGTTCAGGTTGGTCAAAACTACCATACAATATATTAGAATTTTCTCTAAACTGAAGGAAGCAAGGAAAGAGAGATGGTCCAAATAAGTGTTCTGAGGTGTACCCTCCCTTGCAGTAGGGAAGTCCCTCATATTTTGGGTGGAGGCAGGCAAAAACCCAACTGAGAAGTACATCCTAAAGTACAGTTGTACTGGTTCCTTGGTTCCCAGAGGCAAGCTGTGAGTGACTGCCAGAAAAAGGTACATATTGAAATTGGATTTTCTTGCTTCTATGCTTTTTGTTTGTGTGTTTAAGTTTGTTTCCATTCTGTAAACAGAAACTTAACCCTTGCTTTGCTAGCATAATCTTTTTTTTTTTTTCCTTATTTAACTTTGCCTGGTAATAATAGTGATTTCAAGTAACTGTGGCAAGCACAAGGAACATTATTTCTAAGCAAGCATCAAGTCCAAATAAATGAGTTGGCACACCTACCTTTAGGATACCCACAACCTGGGAGAAATTTGAGAAACCAAGGCATTTCTTAACAAATAGCAAGACTCAGTGTTACACTATGGGGAGAAGTCTTTCCAGTGCGGCATTTATTGAGCACGTGAGATTGCACAATTGCAGGTGCCCAACTGAGATTAAATCTTTTCGAGGTTACACAGTGCTCTAGCACTACCAAGAACACAACATATCACAGGGAAGGAGGGGTGAGGCAGAAGAATAGGTGGAACTCCAAGACAGTCAAGTGAGAGTGCCACAGGGAACCACAGAGTGTATGGCTGCCAGGATAAGCCAAGTGAGTATCCTGCATCTAGAAAAAGATTAAAGAAATGTAAATATTACATTCCATTGCAAAGGGGTATAAGAACAACAAAATTCTGAAAGCTGGAAAAGAAAGAATGACAACTGGTGAGCACTACTGTGCAAAGCTCTTCAATGGTAACAAGCTCAGCTTTTCCATAAAGTGTTTGGAAAAAAAAATTGAGAGGCTCCACAGCTGAAGTGTAATAAGTGCAAAGGTAAGTACATAGTGGGCACTGCCAAACACACTGCTGGCACTGTCACATCACAGTAGGATGCTTAAAACTGGATGCCAGCAGTGTATAAGCTATAGAGATACAGAAAACCTCAATGCCAGTTTATTCAGCTAGAGAGGGACCTTTGGATACAGCCTTTGCAATTATGTATGTTTATCTAAGATAGGCCAGTGTTATCTGAAACACCATAAACTGCTTATTTGCATTGCTAGATGGGGCTTGGGAATTTTCACTCCTTGAAAAAAAGCTACTTTTTTCAATTACTAGCACGTCGCTATGACATTATCATTATATTTTTTGCAAATCAGGAATAAAAGAAAGGAAGATACAGTACTTGTAGAGACATTGAAAAGAGCAGGGACATTCAGTCTCCAGTGGCTATGACTTCCAAGTTTATTTATTCAGTCTGTGGCCCTCTGGAATAGGCTGTAGGCAAGAAGACTTGCTCTGGTAGTGGCAGTAGCCTACTTCTTACCACCATTTCTTCCAGAGGCCCTTTCCCTGCCCAGCAATAAAACACAGAAAGGACCAGAGCCCCTTGAGAAAGAGGGCTTTTAGAAATTAGCTACTGTCAGAACAATTAATCCAGTAATCACTCTTTTCTCCCCACAGGTCCATGGCACTACTTGGAAAGAAGGAGACCAACAGTGAGCTGTCTGAATTACTTGGCAATACTAATCTACTCTCAGCTGCTGTATTTCTTGGCCATTCATCTCTTCAGCATGGGAAACTTCCTGCAAGCAACCTGTTGTATATATTCAGTAATGAGGGCACTTTCAGGAAATTGCTGTGTCCTGCAGCAAAGGATGGACTGCAGTATATGGCTCTCTCCTGAGATGCTACACCTTTCTCTAGTGACAGAAGTGGGCATCTCTACTACAGAGCATCCGACAGGAGTTCAGCAGTGTCCTTTGTGCATGCCTGTTTGATAGAAATCATGGATGGTCTCAGATAAAATGTAGACCTTTACTAGCAGTGCAACAGCAAGAGATGGAACATTAGTAGGCAGAACATCTGGGGACTGAGGTAGAAAGACATATTTCAAATGCTATTCAAACCTTGTCATAGAGCTATGTGGTTCTCCTTGTATCATGCCCCATTACATACAGAATCTTAATGACCACTGAGGGTTGAAGTAACAAAAAGAAGTTATACTCTATTTTCAAGCACATTTAACTCAAACCACAAAACCAACCACTTCTGAATTCTAGTGGCAGAATTAACAAGAAAGCCCTGTGTGAACAATGATGCGGGCAGGAAGGTGTGACTAAAGACTTAAAGTCTAGGATTTTTGTTTTCCAAAAGCAAAACAAAGGACCGTATACCCAAAGTACAAGGAAGTCAGTGAAGCAGAAACCACAGGGGATGAAGTATCCACTCATCCAGCACTTTCAGATTTAGAGGACAGGGCAATTTAGTGAATCCCAGAGATCAGAAGACAGAATCATAGACAAACTCTTGCAGATTAGGAATCATGCCTGACTGACTGCAGGAGCAAGAGAAGTAAAACACACAGCCCCAAAACACTGTCAAAGCTGACATACTTTTGAGAAATGACATAAATTCCCTGAGAAAGAGGGAAGGGTGCATGGCTTGGGGGCATCAACTGTTCTTTCAGAATATTGGAAAGGTGGAGAAAAGTCTAGAGACCTCGATCAGTTTACTGAGGCATTTGATTGTGTTTCTTTTGAGGGAAGATACATGCATCTCATTTTCTGTTGCCTGAACATTCATTAGTCATTTGTCAGAAGAGTTTGAAAAGCAAATTGTGCAGGAGTAGTCCAAGCAAAATATTTTTTCTCTCTGTCTTTGTGTGGAGGGGAAAGAATCCTGGAGTGAGGATGAGACTATCATAAATCCTGATTTAACAAATATATGAGTCTGTATCAAAGAGTACGAGATTGAAGAGAAGGATTTATTTGGTTCCAAGAGAGAATCTCACTGGTATTTATCTCTTCAGTCACTGCAGCTTGTACTGCAACAACAATAATTACTTTTCAGGCTGCTACATCACATCAGTTTGACCAGAACTTGGAGAGAGACAAATAATTGGACTGATTGTGTTCCCATTGAAGTCTGCCATACAATTCCTATTTATTTCAGAAAAAGCAAAATCAGTCTGAAGGTATTTGTAGTACCATTTAAAGAATTGCTTTCACACCTAGTTTTATACCATTTTATTCTGTTGACTTCAGTGGGGTAATATATGTTTTTCAGTCTTAAAAATAAAAACAGAATCAGGTCAATTTGTCTTTTTATTAATTATTCATTGCCTAAGCCTAGTGACCTATCGCAGTTGAGGCCCACTTGCACTGCTCTAAAGCCATAGCAAAAAGGCAGCGATTATGTATTAGGCCTTTAGGTCCATAACATCAGGAAGTTATCACTGCTTCTATATTCCTGCAGTATTTTCAGACAGACACTCATATTTGGAAAGTACAGTTGCACTTATCCACATTATTTTAAAAATTGATTTCAAGGGATTCTGCAAAACATAATCTGAACACACATATAATAAGACGTAAATACAAATTAAGGCAACCATTGAAGAAGTGTATCTGTCTCTGTAGTTAAAGCCTACTAAATTAAATTTTTAAGAATTCACTCAGACTGGAAATCATATCACTGTGTGTGGGCACAGAAGGCTCAGTAAATTCTGGCTCAGTAGGTGAGTCAGCATGAGTCATCAGCAGACATACCATCCTACGGTTATATGAATCCACAAGGTACATTTAGAAACATTTCACAGTAACAAAATAATGCCGTCCTCCTGCTTTTTGTCTAGAGGACATTAATGACAGCCCCAGCTTTCCTAAAATATTGTAGGTGTTCTCAGCTCAACATGTGAGGTTAAAAAAAAAAAGTCTCTCTACTTTGGTATTTTCATTAAGCAAAGCTAACACAAATATGAAAAGCTGTTAGGAAAGCCTCAGGTTGTAAATAAAATCATTTACATAGTTGCATTACACTGATAAACAACTGAGCAACAGCTACTTTTCAGGTGGATTTCTGTTTACTTGATTGAAGCACAGGGAGTTTCTTTTTCTCTCTTCCAATTTTAACTGTTTCCATCACTCAAAATTTCAAGGGGGTAATAAGATGCCATGACAAATGAAGTTATTTAGCTGACATCACCAACTGTGTAATAAGCAAAATAGTGTCAATTTTGTTCCGAAGGACTTTTTAATTGTGGCATTTTATTGAAAGACTGAACACATAGATGAGCATTTGTAAGGCTGAAACTATTTCTGCTTTCTCCTCTTCCACTTTTCTTAATTTCTATGGAAAAGTTAAATTGTTAACTCAATACTTCATTTTCCTCTGAAACAGATTTCATTTTTTTCCAGCCTGTCATTCCATATACAATATATAATTACCCAGCATACCCCAATTTGTACAGCTACATAGGAAAAGCATTTTCCACTCCTTCTCATATTAATTTCGGGAGCTCTAATATTTACTTTTTCTTTAGTTCTGCTGAAGATTAGGGAAATTTCACAAGTAATATGGCTGTGTGTACAATCTAGTGAATGGACTAGGATTGCTCATAGGCATATAAGTACACAGCTATTTGGCCGACTGACCACCTCACAGCCCAGTCTGGAAACCAAATCCACTGCCACAATTAGTCATCCACTTGGATCCCACTTATTACAGTGATGCCACACAGCTGCAGCCAGATCTACATCAGCTAATCTAGTTACAAAACAGAGGCCCTGGTTCTATCAGATATATTAAAATCTGTGTAAACAGAAATGGCTTAACCTCTTATTTTAGGCCTCAGACTCTTGTTTCCTGTTCTCCCCATAGCTTGGTAAATGCATTCTGAATTTGCTCTCTCATCATTCTCAGGGGGAGGATGTTTCCTGGATTTACTCCTAACTATTATGTTTTGGTTTGCTAATTCCTTTCCCAGATAAGTTGTCTCTATATCACCTACTTAGTATTTCAGGCAATTAATATTGCCCTTCATGTGCTATTACTATGTACTAGTAGTCTTAGTAAAAACTTGTTTATTTTTTTAATCCTGTGAATTATATATTGACTCCTATACAATGAGTAAATGAAGGTACACTTGCCAGTGTTGCTGCCTCTGCCTATTTTTGTAAGGCATTAACCACAGTTGGAACTTGTCTATTGGATTGGGCCTTTTGGCTGGATGAGGAAACATCAATTTTGAGAATCTTGTTGAACTGAGGAGTGAACTAGTGTCATTAGGATAGGTAACCCTAGGCACACCTTGCAGAAGACCATAAGCCCCTTGAAGGTTTTGCAAGAAGTTCTGCAGGCAAAGTGAATCCCAGAGATGGGATCGTGAGCATCAGAGGCATCTTAGTGCTGGATTTGGGCTTCCAGTCTTCAAGTACAGCCACAAGGACAAACTCAAAGACACATTTACCAAATACCAATGCTGTTTTACTTACTGGACAATCAGGGTTGCCAACTCCCCACACACAGCCCCAAGACTTCAGCACTTAACCCAAGTTGTAAATAAGATCAGTTAGCAACATATCTATTAATAATAGCTAGCATATTGCAAAAATACACGCAAAGAAAACCAGAAATACTTTTCTTCAACCATGTTCACTCAATAATAGCATTCAATAATGGCTTTACTTCAAATATTTTACTCAAAGTCAAATCTTGTAGGACATTGCTGCTTTTTGACTGTAAACAGTGGAGAGTGGAAAACATCTTTTGCAGAAAAACTCATTTTTGTAGATATATATAGGCAATATACACTTATGTACATACACATATCTTTTTAGAATATATTCTTAGCATGTAGTCTTTCCACAGAAAGTCAATATTCAATATGCTCTGTATATTTTAAGCTGTATTTTATACAAAAATGTAAAGTAGCATCTATTTTAGTAAACTCATTATCAAATGTTGCTAGAAGCAACAGTCTTCTGAGATATTGCTTTTTCTTCAGCGTTCCTTACAATTAAAGTGGGTTGATGAACACTAGCTTAAATGATAAAAAATGAGGCAAATTCCCATTTCCTTATGCTTCCTATCAGCTACTGAAATTAACATTTTCTGTAATTTAGGGGAAGTTTATTTCCAAACTTGCTATGAGTAGGGAAAATCCACTCTGGTAACCATACAACAGGTTCAGAACAAAGGATTTGTCAAAGATGATTTAATATTTGGCTGCAGCAGATGACATACCGAACAATAATTCTTGAGTTACCTTTGAGGGACAATCTCTCAGCAGAGGCTATCAGAGCCTGGAGAAGGTGCATGGAGTTTCCTTTTCTTTCACCACAAGTTCTCCCAGGAGAAACCTCAAAACTGAAGTTCACAGGCTCACACCTAAAAACTTCCAGCCAGACTTACACAGATGGAGACTGTGCGAGTAATCCACTAAGTAGGCATACAAGAGGGAAAACCACAGGTGTATTTATCTCCTTTCCACCCTTAAATGCTTTCAGGTGCATTTAAAAACAAATCTCTGGGCCACCAGACAGAGCCACTGTCTGTGTTCAGTATCTTAGCTACCTGGGCAGTGGAGGTTGGAAGCTCCCGCGTGCCCTGGCAATTTCTGCTCACCCCAGTTCAGGCTGCCTGGAAGGCTGGGATCAGTTCATGTCTGGGTCTTTGGTATATCCTGGGGTTAGGGCTGCTCCTCACTTCAGGTACACAGCCATTGAATGGGGATCTGAAAAAGAATCTAGGTACCTCAGTCCCCTTGGGACCTCACATAGGACTCTGAACAAGGAAGTCCCAGCTCCCATGACTGGGTAGTGGGGTGACATTGCAAGTCTCCAGGAGGGCTTACTCCAAGGGTTTGGGATGCTTATTCTTAAAATTCTGTGTAGCCCCTGTAGTGCTGTTCTGATTTAAGTCATACCTGAATGCACTTATGATATCGCTCTCTGTCTAAATAGACAGTGTATGAATTCAGCTAAGGAAATATGTGGTCGTTCTGTGTCCTTGCTGGAAAGGGACTAGTAAAGGCTTTTTCTACTCTAGCAACAGGCGGATTTCCTAAGATGAAACTGCTGCATAATCTTGGTCATTTTCCAGTATGCTGCTTCATTTAATGTAATTTAGAGCATCATTTTCATGCCTGTAGCATTTAGGTAATTGTTAGCTAAGAGTTGCTGGTAGTATCAAACATTCAGCTCTGCCGTGCACACCTACTGCTACATTTTCCAGCTTTGATAAATTGGATGTCAAGATCAGGTACAAGTGCTGGTATTTCAAACAAAAAAAAAAAACAAAGAAAGAAAGAGAGAGAAAGTGAGAGAGAGAATGAACAGAAGGAAAGGAAGGAATGAAGCAAGCAAGCTCTGGAAAAAAAGATTGGGCTAAAGTTTTTCATTAATTAATTTGTTACGTAAAATAACTTTTAACAAACAAAAATATGTTAAATTATTTTTCAGCATCCTTTAATTTTCCTATTTGATTGATAAAATGTCAAATAAAATTTCTAAAAGTAAAAATGAAGCATGACAGAATCAAACTAAGCTTGTTCATTGACAGTGACCTTTATACTTTGGCAATATTTAATATAACTTCAATTTTTTTGCACTAATATAATCATTATATAAAATGCAGGGCAGTGAGGAATCCGACAGTATTTTACAAGTCTACATGTATATTTGTGGACTGTATGCATATACATATATTTGTGTAATTCTGATCTAAAATAAACATCATAGCTTTGACTTTAAACTAGTCAATGCTACCTGGTTAATTCACATGCATAATTTTCCCCCTTAAACCTATGAAAGTAGCCACTGCTTAGCTCAGGCTACTGTAGCTACAGGCAGAGACAGTGGAGGGCTGGAGTTGGCAGGACACCGGGGACATGGACATGAGAGACAGAAAGGCTTGAGATGCGTGGGTGACGATGAGGTCCACAGAGCATAGCTGTAAATAAAAATTAGCTAAATAAATGCCTGTTGTTTCATTTTCTCTTTTTGCACACCAATATGTTTATGCAGACTGTCTGTGGGCAATGCTAGTGTCTGAAAAAAAAGTTGTGCGAGTGGCTGAGCTAGCTTTTACTGGGTGGGAAAGTGCGAGGCAGTGAGGAGGCAGCAGTAGAAATTGCAGATTATACATGCTTAGGAAAAAAACGCATCAAACACGAGCCTGTGAAAGCTGCTGGGTGTCACAGTGCATAGTGCTGAGCCAACATTGTTCTGCTCTCTGAACTGATTGATGAGCAGATTTGACATCTAGCAACTCCAGTCGTGGCACACAATGAGCAATTTTGGAGAAAAAAAAGCCAGTGGGGGCAGGGGAAGAGGGAATACTGGCTACTCAGCATGGTCAGGATAAGGCTAGCTCTGGCTCAGTCAAAGCCACATCTCTGGTCTTTTCCCAGTGAGAGTCTGACATGGAATTGCTCTGTGGTATTAGCACCATCCTTCCTTAGATGTTACTAATGGTGCAAACCAGTTAATGAAAGGCTTGCGTGTGCTGCAATTTTTGCTTGGAAAGTGTGAGGGCACAGGAAAAGGGAATAAGAGGATGTTTGTGCTGCTTGCGGGCAATGGGTAGATGGGGACAATGAGGTGTGTAGGATGGCAGAACTGCGTGCAGGACTGCCCTGTACAGTGCTGCTGGAGCTAAGTGAGCCTGAGACTTCCCCGGAGCGTGCCGATGCACATACTCTCCTGCTGACGGCTGCTTTGCTTGGAGGTCAGGACAGAGTGGGCAGCCATGGAGTGGACCTGGGGATAAGGACTCTTGAGGAAGTGCTGCCAGAAGACAGTGCAGTGGAAACCAACGCATGTAAAACTGCTTAATTATACAGTGCTTAATTATATATATTATATCTAAATGTAGAGAACAATGAGTAGGAGTAGCCGATGTAAGTTAGTTGCCTGCAAAGTAAAAAACTCCTTAGGTACTGTAGTTGGGTAAGTGAATTTCATCTTACACATTTGTTTCTTCTGTTTCTTTTTTTGGAAATCCCAAATGCTTCTCTTGTAAATTTGCATAGCCGTCAACTTGCTGAGGGTAATGCTACTAACTATGTTGCTGAGAGAAGTCCTCCCAAAAGACTAAAACCGGTGGGCTTCATTTCTTTTCACATCACTGATTCATCGCTTGCTTTCCTCCCTTAAGATTTACAGTACGTCAGGACCTGACTGGAGGAGTTGTCTGTCATACTTCCAGTTAATCAATGACCTACTTTATTATTACATTTAAAGCGTGGGCTCAAAGAGACGCTTTTTGCATCGAGTGAAGATCTGATCAATAACTGGCATGAAGGACATGGCAGGGAACAGGGCTTGTGGAAGAGAGAATAGTTTTTACTAAATGTCATTTCATGACACTTCCCCTTGGTAGTCCTGACTATTTTAGGTACAACTGGATGTCATCATTCCAGTTACTCTTTTAAATACAGATGTGGAGATTGTGGAAATATACTGAGCACTGAACTGGAAGTCTTTCATATAAATATTAGCACATCACAGAAGGAGACAAAACAAACTTTATTTTCACTCCCCATCATTTAATTGTATGTATCTTGTCAGATACAATTGCAAGTACAATACAACTCAGCTGGCCTCAGAAAGTTAAGTGGAACAGCGTGCTGAAAAAAATCATTTTCTACTGGACTAACAGAAGGCAACCCTGTTATGAAACTTATTTGGTAACACTGCTACCATCTGTGGGGGACAGACCTGTTTGTTTCTGTCTTCTGAATCACAAACACAATTTCATTACAAAAGTAACCACCTGTTACTTTTATGCACCTCTGCAGAAACTGCCAGGAGTAGGAGAGAATGAATTGGGTTCTCCTTTGTCTCACGTGTCACCTAGAGGATCACGATTAGGTTTCTATTACTTATACTGTATATAACTAATGTATAGAGTTATGTTTCTGCAACCTCTTTTAGCCAGCAGAGTCAGTGGATTTATACTGGTCTCACCAAAGACTGAAACCACCCATGCACAGGTGCCGCTGAAGAGCAAATTGACAGAGTCTCTATTGTCACGGCCAGGACAAGAGTCAAAAGATGCCAGTTTGAGTTTGAGATCCTGGCTGAGTTTTCACGGTTCATATCTGAATAATGTCTTAGGTCTGGATTCATCTCACCTAGCTGTAGGCAAATGTTTGAGTCGATCAAAAGGGTAAGTAGTAGCCCTCATGTCTGCATAGGGTTAGTCATGAGTGATGGACTGAGTCAGTCCACCTAAGGTCTGATGCATTTTCTAAAGGTGTCTATCTTTCTCCATGAGTCAACGCAGGAAGCCTAGTGAGACCTTGTCCCTAACTGGACACCTTGGGAAGTATTAGCGCTAGCTGTTATCGGTCAAGGAATGGTCCTGACATGGAAAGAGAGGACTGATAGACCCTCTCTCTGCTGTAAGAAAAATGGGAATTCCCTAAAATCTTATGTCACTGGTAACTTCCCCAGTGATTCTAAACAAAACCCCTAACTCTTGCGCTTGAAACATGTGGGTTTTTCAAGAGACAAAGCTGGTTCCAGCAGTAACCCCTTTCCAATGATAGCAAACATTATTCAGGAGAATGGAATCTTGTGGAGCCAGAAGAGGTGCATGCTAATGAAATTGGGGTGAAACCCGTGTTGCTCTTACTATTTTGGTTCCTGCCCATCTTTGCATAAAGGGAGGTGTTCCAACGCTTGCAATTTATATGCTCTGCAGTGCAAAACCTCCTTACATCGTCTACCTGACCTGTTATTCTGCAGCTTGGAGTAAAGCAGCCATGCAGAAGTGCTACAGAAGGCAGACACCTGCTCCTCCTTCCCCAAAGTCAGAGTAGTTTTGGGGTAGGTGAATGGATGAAAAGGAGATGAAAGTACCCAGAATCTCCTGTTCTGTCCTCCTAATACCAATATTTAGGCAGGGTAACATGCAACCCTATCACAGGTGATGGAAAAATCCAGGTCATGCCTTTAAAACATGGCTTTAATAAGAGCAAGGTCAGGGGCTGCTGTCTGCTCTTTGGATTCATTATATGGAGAGAAGAACTACTGTCAAGGCATCAAAAGCTTTGTATGTTAAGACAAATGCTAATACCTGAAGCTAAGTACTTAAATAAGCATCCCAGTTTCAGGTTCTTGCCAACCACGTGGCTTTGGCATTTTGCAAAATAATATTTCACAAAAACATATTGGTATATAAGCAAACTGTGGTTTTAACATGCCACATTAAGCTAAGTGGTAGCAGGAACATATAGGAGTACAGTGGTGGAGTGGTTAAAATGGGTTGCTAGGATGTTACAAGGATGGCTTTGAGATTGTTCCAAAAAGTGTCTCCTCTCAAAACCATAAACACGCTGTTGGGCTGAGAAGTCAAAAGCAGATAAATTAGATGTTAGCTACATGGCGCTCTAGCGTGCCAGAATCTGGTATATCTTAACTGTCATAGCTCAAAGGGCTCCAAAGATCAGACAGGCCATGAATGCTGATTATTATGAAATTTTTGTGATACGATTATGCAGAAAGAAAGCCCATTTATTTAGTTGCAAACTGAATAATTAGATGTGGAAATTAGTAGCCATGGGTCACATAATGCCATCATTTTGAGAATAAACTCACTGTAAGAGTTGACCTAAACTGAAAAACACAAGGAACAACTGAACAGAATGTAACACATTTAACAAAGGAATAAAATGATATTGAAATGACCACATTCCAGTGAAATGGAAATCTTCTCCCAAATCCTGACTATATTTGTTCAGAATCTTATAAGTTAAATCTCCCTGAAGGGTGATTTTTCTTAGACAGCTCAGACAGATCCACTTCCATATTGCAAGCCCTTCTTCTATTGCTGCGGCACACAACAGCTACTGATGGTCTGCTTCACCCTGAGTGTGGGAGACTTGCCAGGAATATATGGTTCCTTCCAAAGGAAGCAAACTGATTAGTTGGTTGCTCAGTTAAATGCAAGGTACTAGGCATTTTGGCCCCCTTTTTGTTCTTTCTACAGCTGTCCTATTCTGTGAATGAGATGTTTTGCCACTGAAGTCAAAGTCATGCAAGTAATAAAAAGGGTGATGTGGTGTTTCCTGTACCTATTCCCTGTCTTGGTGTGATGCAGACCCTGCAAGCTCCAAGCACCTCTGAAGCCTTTTAGTTCGATGTTGGTAGAGCATGGCTTCCAACAGGCTGTGGTATGAAGTGTCCCTGAATTGCTACCTCCTCCCTTTTGCACTTCTTGCTCTCTAAATTATCATCATCTCTGCAAGCAGAAAAGGAGCGTGTGCCTGAAAAGTCCTGTATTAGCAACCAAACCTTCAAGTTTCTAGCAATTCCTAAAGTGCTGAGTATCCTGAGCACTCACTGGAAATTTAAGCCCCTCCGCATTTCTGCAGCTAGCACTGGTGATCACCATAGGGAACTGGGATCTATGCCTCACCGTACGCATGTGGAAGAGGGAGGAATGGAGCTGCCTTCTGCACTGCTGGTGGCTGAGAACAGCATTTCTCAGCTTCCTCAGACCCAAATGGCCTTCCCTATGCAAAGAGCCTCCATGACCAGTCCAGAACAGGGACTGTGCAGCCTCTGGATAACTCTCCTGTGTACAAAGAACAGCAAGAACAGGTAGCTCTGGAGCAATGGGGAAAACATCTGTCAGAGTGAGGGGTATGAGGGGTTTCTGGACTGCTCTTCACGTGCTTGGGGTATCTTACAGCACTCACCAGCGCTCTTCTGGACCAAAGCATCCAGAATCCCACACCAGAGATGTGGCCACAGCTGCCCTAGTCCAAGTTGAAAACCTGTCAAAAATTTAGGAAAGAAACCATCTTTTCTCAGTGTTTGTATCAGACTCTGCAGGAGCCAAGTGCTGAATCTCCACCCTGAGGGTTTGTCTCCATTTTCCATGGCAGTGATGTTAATCCAAGTGGTTACTTTCATTTACACTGAGCTTCTGAGTTACTCTGTTGTAATGCTAAGCAGAAAGATCCACTGGAAATGCACCAATAAAAATTACAACAAAGGCCAATTATGTTCTTTTTTCTCTTATTCACACAAAGAACACTTTAAAAGGTGAATTGCTGACTGAGGCACCACTCCAGCTGGGATGAGGATAATTTGGGGTTGGTAACTGTAATAGCTTCTAAGTGAAATTCATTTGCTGCCAGTAGTGCTCTAACTGATTTTCATCTGCACTTTTAATAAAGCAATTACAAAACAGCATAGTCTCCGGTATGTGAAAGTGTCCAAAGCTGGGACAGAAATTAATAATGTAATAGGGCAAGGTACCTAGGGTCTGGATAAAGTGTCCTGGAATTAGAAATGCTAATGGCTTGTCTCAAAGATAACTGAGTTGGTGAAACAGTGGGCACAGCAGCCTACCACAAAGCCCACTCTGCGCTTAAGTTGCTCCAGAGCGTGGGAGCCAGCTGTGCTGCACATCCAGGTCTGCCTAGCATCACCCACACTTTTACAGAAATGCCAGAAGTAGGACGGCCACAGACACTTCCCAAGGTTGATACTCCTGATGCATCTCACCAAAAAGATGGGTTGTGATAAGGAAAATCTTTTCTGCCTGCTTTCGAAAGGATTTGTTGATTCAGGACTAGACCTAACATTTGAGCTGAGACTTCCAGTATCTCAGAAAGGCTGAAAAATCTGAATACAGCTGAGGTGAATGGGGGAAGATTTCAAAAAGCCTTGCAAATTTCAGGATTGTTTTGTTGATCAGGAAGAGCTCTTTCAGCAGTCCACAATTCCATGCAAGATACTCATTTACAAGGAGGAAGAATAGGTCAGAAGGAAGGCGTAAATGAATCGTCACCTAGGAAGTTTCTGCTGTGACTTAACATTTCTGGAGAGATCTTTAACTTAACTTCTAATAAACTTAAGTTCTTGGAGTACCCTTCCACTGTTTCAAAGAACATACATTCACTTATTCAGAAACACTGGGCAAGTATCTTAATTTTGCTGTGCTATAGAGTACTTATTTGTACAAGCATCCTGCTTGCCTTACATGAAGTTTGCAACTAAATGCCCAGGTGTTTGTGGAGCATTTAAAATACTTTGATGTCAGTGAGTCAGGAATTAAGAGCATTTGGTATTAGTTATAGCCTATGTTCTTTCTGAACATATTTTGCTCATATAATATACATGTAAAAGAATAAAAGCAACTAGCATTGCTTTCCTTAAGACAAGTAAGACAAGCTTACAATCTGGCCCTGCAACTTTGGCTGTCTGCCAGACAAGTTAGGGCTGGTATCATGTAGGCTAATGTAACTCTTGAATCACTCGACTAAATTTAGCTACTTGCCTCAGAGTTGCCTCCAACATTTAAACAGACCTCACAAAGATGCTTTTCAGGTTTTGTGGGGTTTTGTTCTTTAAATCAGACACACGCTTTTAATTTGGCTTTTTTTATTTCTTCAGTAGAAATAAGTTGTTATTCATAGCTACTAATTCACAAATATTAATTCTGAATAGTTGAGAGGTGCTCTCCTAGCACGGCATGTGTTCAGCAACACAGATGCCTGAGTGCCTAGGTGTAGGAGCAACGTGCAGAGCGGCTGGCTTGTTCTCTCCCCTGGCAGCCCCCGGGAGAAGCGCGCAGGGTGAAAACTGTGCAACTCAGCATTATATAACCCAAACCACAATGGCTGCAGTGGTATTGTCTCTTCAGGGCACATGCTCATCAGGAGAGTGACTTCAGACCTAAGGGAAATCAAAGGGACGGACCTGTCTGGGTTCTCTCCCCTCTATCCTTCCCCTTCTGAAGGTGTGGGAGGTGTGGGAAGGAGGAAGAGTCCAGTGAGGCAGGTTTGCAGTCACACCTCACCACCTGCTTTGACTGACCCCACACTTGGTCTTTGAGCTGCCTTTCTGAGTAGTTGATGGTATGATTGTGTTATGATGAACTGTAACTGTGGGCAGTGTAAGATCAAGCAAGTCAGCCATTATGAGTGGATCCCTGGCAGAGATGCGCCAATTCACTTTTGGGTGGCAGTCAGGCCCGGTGACATGTCTGATGAGCAGTCAGAGACTGAAGCTTGATCGGCACAACCCACTCACTGGTGTGAAACTGTAAGTTAACAGAAAGTCCCACAGACTCACATGAACCACTGGGGAAAAGACATGACTCCAAGGCATTCCTGAGCCTCTGGGAAGGAAACCCCATTTTCTGAGCTAAGCCACGTACCATCACTATTTCTTTAAGGGATATTAAAACAAAGCTGTCCAACAGAGGATAAGCTCATGGATGTTTTGGAGTTCATTATACACTGTGTGTAATGGTATCTGGTTGCCAGTGTACAGAAACTTCCCTGCTGCGGAGTTTCAGAAACTGAAAGCAAAGGCTGTAACTAACGGGCATGTTTGAGAAACACCACAGAGAAGAATTGGGTAAGCGACCAGCAGAATGAGATTTATGAGAATATATGTGAAAGCTTCAGTTGTAAACAGCTAGCTATACCATGACCACGCAGAGACAAACAACCCTGCAGTTTAATTAGTGACAGGGGTGTGCAGTCCCTGCTGCCGTACTGAGGCAAATGATATGTCTGTGTGAGAAGCAGAAGCAGAAAGTTAGGAGTGAGCTGGAAACTGTGTTGACCTGCTCAAACTCCATAAATCACTCAGGGTAGTAACAGCTGACTGCACTCATGTTTTGTGTTTTTACAATGCATGGTTAATATTCACTCACTAACTGTGGCAGCTACGTTTGGTTTATTCTGTATAATTAATGAGTTTATTCCAGAAATATGT
Organism: Haliaeetus leucocephalus; assembly: GCF_000737465.1. Classification (NCBI taxonomy): domain Eukaryota; kingdom Metazoa; phylum Chordata; class Aves; order Accipitriformes; family Accipitridae; genus Haliaeetus; species Haliaeetus leucocephalus. Next base: position 5,578,270 of record NW_010972962.1, on the reverse strand, counting down.
ACCGTAGCATCCCTTACATTTTTCTCTGAAGCATCTGATATTGGCCAGGGTCAGATCCTGTATTTTTTTGGACCAGTTTGGAAATTCTTCCTTGCTTTATTAAACAAAATCATAACATTTTCCTTGCATATGGCAAATAGCCACACTTGAAGCTTAGAAAACAGAATGTTAGCAGCATTTACCCCAAAAGAATCTGAACAATCTGTAACATATATTTATACATATATATACAGATGTGTATGTACATCAATATGAATCTATGTGTACATAAATATATACCTGTAGGAAGCACTGTCTGAAATACCGCTCTCCCTAAGGAAAAGCATAGCAGTAGGCTGGTGCCGAACTCACCCCATAGCAGCAGAAGGAAGGAGAATTTTGGCCCATGTCTACAAAGGCGAACTCCTACAAAAAACAGACTTCACATTCGTAGTGTTCATGCACAGCGTGCAGCATCCCATAGAGCAGCACTCCTAAGTGAGTGCCTTAGAGTTGAGAATGACTGAATTTGCACCAAAAGACTGAAGTGTTGATTCATAGCCAGAATCCACAGAAAACTTGCGATGAAAGGCACGCGGTGGAAGACATAGCTAGAGGAGCAAGGAGTCAGTGAGTACAAAAGGACAAAACTAGGTCCAGAGATGTCTGACAAACCGATCTCTCAAATCTGCCGGTGTCCATCAGTGTAGCACCTGGGCTTTCTGGGTAGTGAGGAAGTCTCAGTGATGTGGTATATTTCAGGAAAGAGAGGTGAAATGGATTACTAAGGGTAAAGTAGTGGCTTTGCCAGTGACCAGAGGCTTCAAGCATGTTGCCTGAAAGCAGCCAGAACTTCAAAGACAGAGTCATTGGCTTTCTCTGCTTAACTCTATTAATTCTTTAATTACATAATTCATTAATCTTCTTCCTTTCAAGATGAGAAAGTAGAGTATTTAGCTAGAGATGAATGTGAACTTGGACCTCATTTTGAACGCACACATTTTACTGAAAAGTGTTAATTTCAGTTTGGATCTGAATTTTACTTCCGATCACCTTTAGCATTTAAAAATACTTAGATGGCTGGAAGAAAGACCTTTACGACTGGCAATGTTTACATGTGGATCTGAATTTAAAACCATAGATGACATGTACCCATAGTCTATGCAGACACTATACAATTACACTTTTCAGGGATGTAGACTTTCCTTTTCCCCATGTGGTCTGTGGTCCAGGCTACAACATAGTGTTTTCCACGTCCCAGAGCCGAACTGTCAGCTTTAATAGTAATTTCACCAGCAAAGTCATCGAACTGGCCAATGTCATTCATAGTTACTTTCTACCATGACATTCTGTCTCAGATTCAATTTGGTTACCTAAAGCTTTATTGCCAAAGTGAAACAAATCACTCTAATACTGCAAGCTGAATGTTAGCTGAAGCATGGTCTCTTTTTGTTCTTTCAGTAAAGCCTATCTCTTTTGCTACCATAAATATCCTTATAGCATGGTTTGAGATCATCTATACCAGCTGAAGTCACTATTAAAATTATCCTTTATTCAGGCAGTTTCAGGGAGCATCCAATTGTAACTTTGATACACTTCATCTTTAAGCCATGGAGAGGGACAAAAGAGTCCAAAGGAAGACCTAAAAATCCTTGTTTCAGAGGTGAGAAGGATTCCTGCTGACCAGGAGCTGAAGAGACAACTGTAGGGTATTGTTTGATGACCTTTCACAAAGTGAACAGTAGAAGGCATAGCATGGCATTGCTGATGATTGGAGACAGGCATATTAGGCTAATTAAGCTACGTTGCTGGCAGCAGCCCAAAGTTAAGAGGGCATAAAGTTGGAATTCCTGCAAAGCAAGGTAGAAATGAGGCAAAAAGCTTTTGTGATACACCTACCCAACAAGAACAATTGCAATTAACTAAAGATGAGAGCAAGGGACTAAAAATAATCTTTTAAATTTCAGTTAATTTTCTCACAGTATTTTTTCTATTGAACTTCATTCTCCACTACTCCTAAGCTGGGAAGCGACGTTCTCCCTATAGATCTTTCTTAGTATCAGTTTCTGGGTAGTGGCTCAGCGTATGAGCTATTATTCCCCTCTGCACTGCCATTTGCTGTCCTTTCCTTGAAGACTAGTCAAAACGTCTGCCCTAACAGTTTGAATTACCCAACTTTGGAAGATACTGCTGTGTACACAGCATCAAGTATGCACATACTCTTTACAAAGCACATTGAGAATGAACAACTCACTATCTTGCTTGCAGAATGTGATGCACAGACCAGTTATTGTCGATGAAGAAATCTCACAATTTTTCTTTTCAATGGTAGAGTGTTTTAAGGGAAGACTGAAAGAGATGAATGGTGCTTATAATCTGCAAAGTAGTGCCCTGTTCTAAGTAGAGGTGTGATATGAAAAGAAGTGCAAGTCATAAGTGGGAGAAGATGACAAAAGAAGTAGGCAGCAGAAAATGTGTAGAACAGATTAGGGTTGACTCATATGGTTTTCAAGTCTGTTTATTTCTTTGGAGGACTACACAGACATCTGTTTGCCTTGTGGACAATTGACTCCTGCACACAGCCTTGTTCTCTGGTTTTCTGCCGTTCTCTAGGTAGAGACCTTCCTCATACACAGGCCCTATAAACAATCTGTGAATGTGCGAGGAAGGAGAAGGGTGTTAAGAGACTTCTGTCACTTCCCCGATCTGCAGAAAATTTGAATTAACCACTCCATCCCTGTGCTTCTCTATTCTTTAACCATATCGATGTCAGTGTTCTCCCCACCTTTACAATACCCCTCGCTACTGAGAGTGAAATCCCTAGAGGACCCAGTACTGGCAGGATCCATATACAAGGAGCAGGGAAACGATAATCCTCTGCGGTTGATGGTCTTTCAGGGACAACTCCTCATCAACCACAATTCAGATGCCTTTAAGATATCACATGGAGAGAGAGTGGGTAGAGTTCGGAGTTAGGTAGCCAAAACCAAAAAAAGCTTTCAGGAGAGCACTTAGACTAAACTTTTTACAGCCTGGAAACTTTGACATCTGCAGAATGCAATGCTTAGTTATTCAGCCTCTGTTTACATCTCCTTCAGATCTAGCCATCTGCTACACTTCAGCTGTTGTGTTTTGATGCCAACCTCCCTGTAAGCAGGCTTGCATTGATTAGATTCCATCTAGCAGTGTAGCTGCTCCTCTGTGAAAGCCTAGCTTAGTGGTTCCTTTCTTACTTCTGCTTGGACATGTGAATGTTGCTTTCTCATCAGAATCAAACTGACATGTCATACATCTATTAGTTTTCCACATCCATTCTTGTAAGTCCATTCATTCACCGGAAATTCCTACTATGTCACTTCATGTTGCACAGCTGCAGAGTATGAAAGTAGAGGCATTCCATACATGCATGGATATGACAGATCTAGCAATTAGAAGGTCACTTTTCTGCACCTTTCACTGGCATCTGTTATATTCTAAGCAAAAGGAACTGTTCAATATATTGAGTGGGTCATTTTTAGAGGCTGTACTCATGGGCCTGAGTTGACTGAGATGCAAAGATATACTTAGACTTTATTTTTTTCTCTGCTTTTCTACTTCTTGTTATCCTTAAATCTGGGAATAATTTTAGATAATATTTACCAAATGCATGGATAGTAGAGGAACCATTCAGTAAGCTACTAAATAATAGCTATGCAATGAAGTCTAAGGAGTGGGAAGATGAAGGGTAGAAAACCTGAAAAAAAGAAGGCAAGTATAATAGGTATAGATCAGTGGGAGTACAAATTTTGTTCTTCTAAGATAGTTAATGATGCCTTCAAATAACATTGTTTTTAGCTGAGGTTCTGAGTCTTTTCTTGCATGCCTTGAAACTGTTATTTGTTCATACAGTCAGAAACGTTCTGCGATAGTTTCCGTAGTTTGCCAGAGCAAAAGGAACAGCAAGTATTGGAAGACTGGAACTGCGTCTAGCTTTAATTTTATGTTTCATCTGCCTTCCTCCCTTACCCTGCATCCCTTGTTTCATCCCTTTTCAGACTATTACACTTTGTAGGAGGGGCTGTGTCTTCTAAGGCCAGTATTTAGTACATTGTGAGCTCACCAATAACATAAGCAATCAATAATAATTCTACCATGGTGCAGCTAATCAGTAGAGTATGTGCTGCAGCTCATCCATAGTAGATGTAGGGTCTTAATTCTGAAAACATTTCCACAAAGTTGTCTTACATAAATCAGTTAGAAGGTCTATGGTTGTGAAGAGCAGCACATGCATATGTGCTTTTGCGATTAAGACCCAGTAAGCAACAGGGTACTGTTTGTTTTAAGCCTGCTCATTGCATTCAGGAAGTAGCAAGACACCATGATTTTGCTTTGCTTTGGTTTTGTCATCACAGCAGCTTCCAAGAGTTTAGGAGTGAACTGCTGGTGCTGTTGAATAAACTGCAAGCTTTTATTGACTTCAGCTAGACCTTTTAATCATAGTGTTTCTTACCACTACTGCTCAGAAATACTGAATTTTTCCACACAAGGACAAAGACAAAAGGATTTCTTCAGGTAACTTCCTTTACCCCCAAAACCCCAGGAATTACAATGTATATCTTTAACATGGTGATTGAAATCTGGGCTTTTGTTATAAAGCAAATGCAGCTCAATATGCACCTCTCCCTTCATCCTCTAAAACCTGGTTAGATGTACCAATCAATCCTTCTGTTGAATATACAATGGATAATTGTTCCACTTGTTCACAAATGCTTGATCGGATTCTGAAAATACAAATTTTTATTACAAGGAGAGAGAAAACCAGAATATTAATTTGGAGATTTGAAGTAATAACCAGTAATTCTCCGTGACTACAGCACTTAACCCACCAGAGTCCTGGGTAGTGGTCCCTTGCCATGGATTCCCTCAGGTATCATTGTTCAAGGCACAGGTCCCACATGCTGTCTTCGTATTACCTCCTTCAGCTGTTCTGTCACAGCTGATGCTAAATTATTGTTTTTCAGCATGACACCATTTGCAAATATATCCAGGGTTGTCTAAGGAACCTTTATTTAAGTCAGACATTTCAGCTCGAGGTATGCTAGGCAAAACTGGCCCCTTTTCACCTGCAGTGAACAGTTTTGGCCATCTCTTATTGAAACATCACATACAGTCATGAAGCTCCTTTCATAGTAATTTGAGATCTCTGTAATTGCAGCTGTGGGAAGGCAACATTTGTGAGGAAGAGGTGATGTACCTTATCAAACCAACTGACAGAGTTGCAGGAAAAAAGCAGACAAGCTTTTGGTCCCACAGGGCCTGACCTCAGAAGTCTCATATGGATGGAATGAATTTTGTGCTAAGCAAAGACTGAGCTGTGTTAGTGCCACGTAACAGGGAGGTCTCACAAAAGTCTGTTCATTTCTTGCAGATTGCTACAGCTTCAAAAAAACCCCCCAAAACTAATCAGCTTTCTTAAGCATAAAAAACTAGGATTTCAACTACCCTTAAAACATGGAGGAGACATTTAAGTTACAAAACGTTAGCTGTTTTGAACAGAGTCTGTGCTTATGATGCTATTCACAGTGTAAAAACTTCCCTAGTTCCGTATTTTTTAGGTCATTTCACATTATTCATAGGTACACAGATGAGGTTTTGCTATGATGAATCAGTTACTCAAGGCATAGTATAGTTTTAGCATAGCAAAGCAAGGTTCTTTAGTCCTGAGATGAGGATAGTTTCATTTAATCTCCTACAACACTTGAATGAAGTATAACCAGATTCTTTCCAGTGGTTTATAAGGTGATTGCTAATGCAAATGATATTATCTCGGTTTCTTCCTACAGTTCATCGATATAGATCAGCTAGGTTTTCCTTGATGTCTTATCCCAAACTGTGTAGAAATTCTCTATGGAATTCTCTACAAAAAAATACTTCTTTACAATATTATTCAAGAGAGCTGCCCTCTCAGAGAGAGGGATTTTGAGAACAACTGTGGAAAGTCAGAAAAGGAAAGATGAAAAAAAGCATTTGTTTTCTAAGGACTGCCTCTACTGATCATAGTCCAGATTTCTTTGTAACGAAGCTCCCAGTCTGGAAGGCTGTGCACGTGTGCAAAGGTCAGGACAGCGTGTGGGAAGTTTGGGGTGTATTTCTTGGAAATCTTAAGATGCGAGAAGAAGTAATGATGCAGCTCCAGACCTTCCACCTATAGATACTTTATGACCTCAGACTTTTCTACACAGTGTTTCAGGAGGGTCTATTAGGATGGTGGAAAAGCAAGAGTTTTGCTGCTTAAGAGTGGAAATAGATAGCTGCGTGGAGGGGCTCTCTGTTCACAGATTCTCCCCCTTACTTTGTATCATCCTTTTCAATTAATATGTTAGGGTGTACACATGTGTGATGTACACAAATCTGTGTAGCAGATTTCAGAGGGGTTTGTGGTTTCTAAGGCAAATTGCAAAGTATAATCCTGGCTATTTTTTAACAAGTATTCCCTGACTACAAGACTATTGGCAGAGCCTGCACAAAAAATATTGCATTTAAATGCCTGTGCTTAGACATAAAGAAGGCATTTTGCCAAAATTAAAATGAAAATCATTGGCCAAATTAGCATCGTGTGATCTTAGCTTTAAAATGACCCTGATACTGTTTAAACAAGATTACATAAGGGTTCAGAGGTATGTGAAGCAGTTCAGTAGTGCCATCTTGAGGGAAGCTCCTAGATGTCATCTACAATTCCAGATTTCAGATCATCAGCATTTGCCCATGTTTCATTAGTTGGAAAGAAGTCAGTGAACTACCCCAGAAGAAAGAGGTACAGTAGATTCAGGTATGCATTAAAACATGCCCTTATTTAGCAGAAGAGAAGTCAAAGCTAGCACTAATGCATTTCTATTGCTGCAGAAAATTATAGTCTGGGAAACAGAATTGTAATGTTTTGCACTTTTAGCTGTTTATCGCAAAGCCACTTAGTAATACGAATTAAGCCCTGCAAAACATTAACACTAATTTAGACCATAAATACCTTTGTGTCAGAAGGGAGCCAGTGGAGGTAAAGAGCTGATGCCAGAGTCTCACAGAATTCTGTTTATTTTCTGTAATCTTTATTTTCATCTGGGATGCAGAACAGGATCCATTTAGCCTAGTCTGTTTTTCAGTAAAATTATAACTATATGTAGGAAATCAGACTGATTAATTTATGAAGTGGCAAATCGTCAGAATTACAAAAAAGGATGCTTACAATTATGATCTGCTTTGCTTTCCATCCATTCCTATCCTTCCCATCACATTGGTCTGGAATTGCCATATACCATCTGGTAGACGAAGATCAGTAAATGTCTAAAGTAGTTTTCATTTTTCAGATCTGTCAGCTGGTGACAAGTAGGGCAGTTTAGAGATCATGCAGATTTTTATTTTTTTTTACTGGGGAGGGCTCTCTCCTTATTCATAAACATTTCTGCATTTACTGACCAGAGCCAGAAATGGCAGCAAGTGATGGTCTGTATATGGAGTTTCTTTTTTTCCCCCTCCTGTTTCCTTCTTTTAGTCAGAACAGATTTACAGCTCTTAAACCAACACAAAAATAGTGCACCATCTTTAATAGCTTAGATGTAGATGACTTGTTACTTGACATGCACAATCACCAGAGCTGACATATGATTTATTGATTGTCTATGAAAGGACAGGCAGCTGCGAACTTTGATGCTTCTGTAAATATCAACATCACCCTAGTGCAAATGCATGCAGTATGTGATCTTACAGCCACACACAATTCCTCTGGGCCCTGCAGGTGGGACTAAACATACAAATTCAAGTTGCCTCTTCATAAGATCCAAGCACTTTCATTTCTTGATGAGTTTACCAGGATCAAGGGCATTTTGCGCCTTTAGGAAGCCCTGACAAGTCATAAGACTGTCTTTGGAAGAAGCAGGAGTGGAGAATGAAGGAAGACACCTTTCTTTTCTAGGAAAAATTAAAGGGAGAAGTGAACACTCCATTGAATGTAAGTGCAAATAGCCTCAGAGCAATTGCAGACTGAGATCCTAATATATTAGCAAGATATTCATTTCAAAAAAATGGCTCTTTGAATAAAGAATAAAAGTTGTGGCAAGGTAAATGCCATCATACTGTAGTGGTAAGATACCTTGCTGTGACTTTTTTGTATCTTGTCATTCCTCAGAGCTGGCAGAGTAGTCAGTCCCTGTATGATACTGTATGCGATTATGTCTTACCCACGTTCTGATGTTAAGTAAATGATTAATCAGCTGAAAAAATAACAAAGACATAGAAAACTGTGGTTGATGAGTCTCCTGGAATCAATTCTTGAAAAACTGCTGAGGAACAATACTTTTGCGTGTATCCTTTTGAAGTATAATTTGCTTGAAAGATATGCAGAAAATGCATATTTCTGATGAACGGGGAACTGTATATTGACTGTGCCCAGGGTATCAGCACATGCCTTCCTTTTTTTCACTTCCTCCTGCCTTACATCTGTTTCACTCTTCACCCTGAGTCAGATTCTTGGGAATAAAATGTCATTGGTAGCCTCTGAGCTATAGCAGTTTATGAAGGTGAGGACCTGCCTTCTGTCTTCATCGTCTTTTATACCTTATTGTTAATCATTCTAGTGTTCGAAGTTAAATTTTAAAATCAATATTACCATAACAGTGTGAAACTGAAAATTAAGTGAAAGAAATAAAAATGCTAGTGCTTATTAGAAGTGGATACATTTTTCATTGAGAGACATTTTCCTCATTTTCTGAATTTATTAATAAATCTAATTTTCTCTATTCATTGTTTCTCTGGGAAACTGTCAGAAAAGATGAAAGGACTGTGACTGTGAAAAATATCTAGGACTATATTTTGAAGTCCTTGGTATGTGATGATCACTTACATGTGTCAAATCATTATGAACTAAAAGGCTAATAACATTTTTGCTAGGATTGAGATAATGCTTTACTTCGTTCTCTGTGGAACTAAAAATTATTTCCATCGTATACTTCTCCATCAGGACAGCATGCGGATAAACAATTATCAAAATTAAAAAACACTAAAACTAAAAAACATTATGTAGTGTTGCTTTTTCACACAGTCCTCACTATAATTAAAAACTCTACTTAATCCTGCTCTGGGAATAAGGTTTGAGTGCATATACCCCACACACACATGGAAGGAGGAAATCTATGGGAAGGCTCTGTATTTCTGTACTTGTTCCTAGCCTCCCTATACACACACACACGTGGAAGGAGGCAAGGTAGAGTTAATTTTCTTCATAGTAGCTAGTATGGGCCTATGTTTTGCATTTGTGCTGAAAACAGTGTTGATAAATCCACAGGGATGTTTTTGTTACTGCTGAGCAGCGCTCACACAGAGCCAAGGCCTTTTCTGCTTCTCACCCCACCAGTGAGGAGGCTGGGGGGGCACAAGGGCTTGGGAGGGGACACAGTTGGGACAGCCGACCCCAAGTGACCCAAGGGATATTCCAGACCATATGACGTCATGATCAGCGTATAAAGCTGGGGGGAGAAGAAAGAAGGGGGGACGTTCGGAGTGATGGTGTTTGTCTTCCCAAGTCACCGTTAGGCGTGATGGACCCTGCTTTCCTGGAGATGGCTGAACACCGGCCAGCCCATGGGAAGTGGCGAATGGATTCTTTGTTTTGCTTTGCTTGTGTGTGTGGCTTTTGCTTTACCTATTAAACTGTCTTTATCTCAGCCCACAAGTTTTCTCACTTTTACCCTTCTGGTTTTCTCCCCCATCCCATCGGGGGGGGAGTGAGTGAGCAGCTGTGTGGTGCTTAGTTGTCAGCCAGGGTTAAACCACAACAGGTCTGTATTTCTGCACTTTTTTGTAGCCTCCTCATTTCAGAAGACTAAAAATACTGTTCAGAAGATCTTCTGTGCTGCACTGGACTGCTGGCCCATCCCTTAGAAGAAGGAAATTTATTGATGGGGAGGGTATGGCAAATTAATATGGTTTACTATGCATATTTGGGAAAAGAGTTCATGGATTACAGCAGGATTTCTAGCCCTCCTTACATATGCAGCCCATCCACAGAAGGCTTTCTAGAGGGATGAATAGGGAGGTGCAGTGTATACTGGAGCTGGCCTTCTGTCCTTCTGTGCCCACCGGGGTAAGGCTTTTGTTTACCTCTGGAAACAGAGGCAATGATTTGCCATTAATGAATAAACTGCCTCTGTTGTTGTTTACACTTGCTTTCTTTTTCTTGTATAAGCAAAGCAAAAAGACCTAAAATGCAGGTGTGAATAGTAGCTGTACATATTTATTCTATTTCTTTTTTTAACTTGCTCTCTTCTCCTTAATCAGGTCCAGTTCTACAGCCCAGATCCTACCAAAGCCTGATACTAGATCTGTGGTGGCCAAGAAAGTATCACAGGGTAGGGGCCACTCATCTCCAGCAGAGCTGTGGAAAATACTTGCAGTGAAACCTCTCAAAGACTTTTCCTGTTTATCATTTTCCTGTTTGGTTTTTTCCTTTTCCTGTTTGTGATTTTGCACTTCTATGTAGATGTGTCTGCATCTGAATAAATGGTCATGACTGAACCCAATCTGCATGCAAAAATGGCTTGTGCCTTGAAAATATATGAAAATTTACATTTTCAATTTATCCTGTCCATAGAAATTACCAAAAAAAAAAAAAAAAGAAAAAAGAAAGAAAAGCTTAGGCTGGGGAGATGACACTAAATGCAACAGAAATACTTTTTTTAAAAATACACAGAAGAAAGAAGGAGCTTTTCTTCAGTTAAGTATCTTTATGGGTATCCCTCGCTGCATTTCCCATTATATGCTATCTGAATAGACTGCTACGAAATTGATATCAAAGGAGTATTTGTATCATCTGAGTTTCCTTTAGAATGTTCTTTCTCTTCAATTTCCAAATAACTGGTTTGTGATTTGGAAGTTTCATTTAACTGCAGTTCTTAAACTCACCAGCCAAGCTAGTAGGTGAAATGATTTTTCTAAACTATAAAACACAAGGTCCCTGTAGTAGGGAGTTCTCTTTATGCTTCTTTTGCCATTTATTTTTCATATTAAATGTCCACCCTCAAAGGAATTGGGTGAAGGATGAACATGCCAATGTGTTTCCCTGACCTACAGTCCAACATCACTGTCTGAAAACTGAGAATCATCTGCTTTACAACGTTAACTGCTCCCACTGTAGCACTGTTTCCCAAAATCAAAGTCTGTCACAGGTTTACTGTTTCAAGCAGCAGTAGGTGTGTTACTGCAACAGTAAAGTATCTGGACAAAAATTAAGCTTGCACTGATTTTATGCACGAGAAAGTCATTCTGCATTAGTGCATTAATTTAGGAAAAACATTTTTCGATGGATTTGTCCTACTGAATGTGTGGTTTGCACTCCCCTTCTACGGAATTCCTGTGAAACTTAGGGCACTGCCCATGGGACTCCTTTGCATCATCTCTCCTCAGCCTGACAGATATTTTTTGGACTCCTTATGCAGGCAAGACAGCCGAGTACATATGCTGGACAAAGTAGCATGTACGCATACTGCTTTTTTTCAAAAAGGAGCTACAGACCAGCTTATCCCCTTGCTAGACCATCATTTATCTCAAATGGTCCTACTGCAGGAGGATTACCTCTGTTGCTGGCATGATGTTCTTATATTCAGCATTCAGCATATTTGCAGTTCTATAACAGCTATAAAGACATGAGGTGTCTTCAGATTTACTTCAACCAACCTCCTAAACCACTTTTGGCAGCACAGAAAGATAACAGCTAGATGTTACTCATAATTTGCAAAGGGAAAAAAAATACAAACCTTCTTTCAATTTCTACTTTAACTTCCAGGATTTACTTTCCCCTAAAAGAAAAAAAAATCAGGTTGCCATTTCATGTTATTCATATATTTATGCTACAGTCAGAAATTCATACACATGGTGGTGATATCTATTTTGTTGGTACCTAAGTATGACTTTCCCTTGCAGCCAAGAAGCCATTTCCCCTAGAAGGGATCCCGTTGCAGCAAGTTTGCTGTGCCAGTACTGTGCTTTGCAGCCATTCAGAAAAGGTGCTGAACAATGTGAGAAGAGAAAGAGAAAGCACAGGGACAAGAAAATATTTAGAGCATATTCTAAAAGTACAATATGATAAATACTCCATTTTTCCCAGTGAAATATACAGATTTTTGAATAACCCAGAAAACTTCTTAGGACTTTGTTTATATCTGACTGTATCCGCAAAACATAAAATTCAAGATTTCCTCTACTAAATGGCAAGATGCAAACAGGCACAGTGATTCACTGCAGGGAGGAGTCTACAAGGCTGTACATAAATCTGAACAACAAAATTACACACATGTTTAAATGAAGACTTAATTAGACATAATGTTTTAACTGTCTCCGTGAAATACTGTATTTGATTTGCAATTGCATTTTAACATCAGTTATTTCTGACTCTACATACATTAAAGCCTTATTCATTCATGACTGGTTGCAAACAATAATCTGATAAATATCAGCTTTAACCCCTTGCATGACAGCCTAAGAAAATAAGACCCCGATCTTGACTAAGGTCTTAGTAGGCTATAATAAGACAAAATGATACAAGTTTCTCCTATAATTTTTTGTCAGAGGTCATCAATTTCTATTCAACAAAACCATTATTGATATTTGATGTCGATGAGTTCCTAGTTTACTAGCTAAAAAAAAAATCATATGACACATTAGGCCTATTCTTTTTCTTATGTGAGACCCATAATTAATAGGGCCAAATCATTCTCCACAGATAATTAATTCTCATATAATTCCACAGGGTGACTGACATTTCATGTAAATACTTCTTTGCATAGGAGTATGCAAAGAAAAAGGGCTTAACTGCTGAACACAATATATTTTGCATCTAGCTAAAGCTTCACATCAGTGTGCTGTTGCAGAGATGTACCAGCACACATTTCCCTCTTGAGTCCTCCCCCAGTCCCTTTGCAAATGGCTGGAGAAACAGTCTGTAATTTGGAAGAGGAAAGGGTTTAAAAATGCTTAAAGAATCAGAATGACCAAAGTCCAAGATTACTGCAGTTTTGAAACCATACCACGAAGTGTAATGTCTGTGTAACCCTCCTACAGTGATAACATCTCAACACAGTCTGTTGCTGTTTTTAAGCAAGATGGCTGAGCCAATCCTATACATCAGTGCTACCAAAATGTGCAATCCCATTCCCTCTTCCTCTTCTCTGGAGCAAGCTCTGGTATACATCAGACTCTTCACTGAGCTGATTGCGTTCACCAGAGCCATAAAAAGTAACAAAACACACCTAAAATGTCATGTTAATCAGTTAAAACAGCTCACTGCAGGAGCAGAGGAGCACCAGAGTTTGCCACACACATGGCAGGTGTAAGGAGAAGGGGATGAGGGCTTCCCCTCCTGCCAGCTGTGACCTGGTCACAGAGCCTACCTCCTCCAAACCTGCCCACCAGAACCTAATACCCAGGGAACACATTGACCACCACCTTTCCCTGCCCCGGAGAAGAAAAGGAAGCTAGAGAGGACACAAAGCACTCACATGCTTTCTTGTCCCATCTGTCTTCAGAAGCAGATGGCAGCACTTCCTTTGCATGCCCACATAGAGCGGGCAACTGTGCAATTAGGCGGTTGCTTTTTCCACAGAGCAGCTTCAAGTTGAAGTCCTAAAAACTGCAGGAGCATCCCCTGTGAGGCAGTTTGTATCAGCTACTCTTGCTGTGGGAGAGAGAGATACTCCGCCTTACCTCCTAGTCATCTGGGGACAGAGAGCTCGTAGGTGCAAATTGCTTTTACTACAGGACCTGCAATGAAATCACAGCACGTGAAAGCTGAGGGTCTGAACTCATTTTAGCCAGTTCTCCTGAAGAAACAATGTTAGTGAGATCACGCAGTATGTGTGCCTGCAAGTCTATCTGTACTTCTTTTTACCTTTTTTTGACGACTTCCAACAACATTTGGGTGAGGGACAGTGGTCCCAGGGATGTTGAATTCCCACAGCCTCAGGCTAGCAAGAAACAATAGTGTGGCTATTAACCAAAGGAAGGGCTGAAGAGTGAGCATTGTTAGACATGGCTGAGGCCTTGTGAAAGCTCAATCTCAAAATACAAATGCAAATATGAGGGTTCATTGGTTCTACTGACTGCACCAAACCAGCATCAATGTAAGTCTTCACAGAGGCTGACTATATAAGGCTGACTGCAATATAAGTCAGCATTTTAGCTCTATAGACCAAGAGGTTTAGTTCCCTGCTTACAGGAAGACAGGCAAACAAAGTAATAAATTATAATATTGTTCACCTTTGCAGACAGGTTCTTTCTTTTCCTGTAAGATATATGATCAAAATACCCCATAGATAAAATACAAAAGCTTCATCTCAATTGTGTTTTTATAGAGCCCCCAGGATTCATGCAAAATGATAGCAAAACCCAAGCATAAATCACAGGTTTTGTGATAAGGCTGCCTGGTACTTAATGTGTAAATTTTTGGTAACAAAGAATGCTGGATTTAGCACCATCCTGGTCAATATAGAGCTTTACAGTTTTACTAACTGCCTTTTGGAAACTATCTAAAAATTGATGTGAAGTCATGGGAGTAAAAAAGTAAAAATACAATAGACCTATTAGGTCACCAGATCCATCTATGTGACAGACCAGGACAGTTCTCTGTGACAAATCCACCCAGCCGAGTTTTAGCAGTCTTAGGCAATTGGACAACTAGCACTTTCCCTTACGTTATAATTTTTTTCAGACTGTATGTTGTGTGCTTCATTTCATTAATTCAACCATATTTTTTCCTCTTCCTTTTAAATAAAGATTGCAATACTCACATGTCAAGCTGAAGAAGACATTATTCTAACAGTAACATCTAACATCTGTTTTGGCAGGCACTATGGGCAGTTGGCAGCAGCTCTGCAGTTCCCTCCTTATGTAAATGATCATGTGCTGGTGGCTGTCTAAGCTAACATTGCTGGAAGACAAAGGAAGAAAAAGTCCTTTTCCTTTTACTTGATGCTTACTGTTTAGCTAGAACATAAGGAGTTTTGCATGTTGAGCAGACAGCTTCATTTTCACTGTATGTGGGCCAGATCTGGCTTCAGGGGAACCAGAGAGAGCCCTGTGCAAGCAGGAATATTCACTGAAATATTTATGAAAGAGAAATGATTTTTAGGGTCTTATTTATGCACAGATTTATTTACTGGGAAGAAGAAATGCTAGGGAATGCTGCCTGACACGGGCAGGGAAGAAATCACAATGTGCACCCTTCAGTCAACACAGCAGATGTATCAAACCATTCGAAGATTGGAATGCATTTCTAAAAGGTAGATTCATTGGATGCACAATGATTGTTCAGACCTTTTTTAATATGCCTGTAAAAGATAGCAAATATACAGCCCCACTTACTGTGAAAAATATGGCCTTTGCTGGGCATCACATAGGAAGTATATTATTTACAATTCTCCCTCTCATTTTGTGTGTTGACCACTTGGTATATGGAATAAAACCAGGATAACTGGAGAAATTCTGCCCTGTGTTGTACAAGAAGACAAACCAGAGGGTCCCTTCAGTTTATATCTATAGATCTCTGACATGCAGCCTGTGAGATCTCAGCACTATAGCTCCTGCAGGGATACAGTTCCTGAAGATACCACTTCTCTGAGGTGTTTTGGGGATTCTGGAAATGCCTCTGCTCCCAGACATTGGGACAGTGCTGTCCAGCCTTAATTCAACTGAAATTTTATCGCTGGCTGCGGTGAGAGCTTGAGTAGACCTAAGGGACTACCAGGACTGCACAATGCAGTTGTAAATGAGGTCTTCAGCTCAGGAGCAGGTGTTGGCCTGAGAGCACAGTTTCATGGTCATTAGCCCAAGGTGTTCTGAGGCAATACTTCCATGGTTCTGCCTTCCCCTCTGTCTTGCTGCATCCTACCACCTTGTATTTTTGTACCACTGGCACTTCCTCAGGTGCATTTTAAACTGGGGCAGGCAGCTCAGACGGCCAAACATTGATTCTACAAGAAACATGGGCTCTTTAAGCCTGAGCAAAGCTCTGTGCTAATGTAGCAATACTGCTGGTCCTTAAGTCATTTCAGCAGCTCGCATTTCTTGCCTCAGAACTGCATTGTGCCATGCTGATATACCTCACACGTATTGAGGAATACACCACTTCGCAGCTTCAGACTCTGGCTAAGTACCTCTAATAAAGACTGTGCTGTCAGCTACAGATGTTTTTCCCCAGCTCTCAGCATACAGCCTTGCCATCAAAAAAAGACCTCAAAGCTGTTATAACCATGACTCTGCGTAGCTCTGTGTAAGTGCTGCCATGCAGTTCAGCCAATCTTGTTTTAAACAAAACCAGGCAATCCTAGTGTTTGATATCTGAGTGACATAAACATCAGTATGAGAGGCCAGTTGTGATGCTATGTAGTAGTAAGAGCCCCAAAAGAAAGAGGAAACCATGGGGCTTGAAATAGTGGATGAAGGTCTGTTTAGATTTGAGTCTTTCTATGATGCTGCTCTTTGTAAAAAGAAAATCAAAACATTTTACAATCTGGTAAAGTTCATACTTCACCATGTTCATACACGGAAATTTAATCTAATGGTTAAAAAGATAAATTTGATGTAGCTTTAGAGTTGAGGTCTGGGTTCTGTTTTGGCTCAGTTCTAATCTGCAGGTTAATTTTCAACCCCAGATATTCTACATAGCAGGAAACTGAGTTTCTTTGGTTAAGTGGTCAAATTTAAGAGATAAAGCTGCTGAGTATGCTCTGTTCCCTCAAATTTCACTGGTACAGTAAGAATGCCCAGTCACTTGTAGGACTAGGCTTTAACCTGTTTGCAGAAATTAGTTCACCTCTTCAGGTGAAAATGCTGCTAATTTCTCCATTTTTCATCAGGGACGTTAGGACACTGTTGCTGTCTGTGCATTGGAGAAGCCTGGACATTTCACTGTGAACTTTTTCTGCATGTTTACACCAATCTTTCTATCTTAATGCCATCTTAAACTATTCTGAACAATAGTGGGGACATGCTGTGCATACTGCTGCGAGAAAAGAGAAAAGAAAGAGCAGAAGGACAGTAGGATGCTGAATGGTATGTGAAAACGAGAATATGACTAAGTGACTTACTATTCAAATTGTCTTTTACCAAATGTGTGTAATCAATTCCAGTGCAGTAGGGATGGTTAACATTAGAAAGGCTCTAATCATGGATTTGTCCAATATCATCTTTCCCAAGAAGTGGCTTCAGATGCCTGAAAAGCATATGCATGAATTTAGTAACAAAGACTTGAGGATGGACCACTTTGCCTTTATAAAATGGTTTGTATTCCAGGTTTTAGGTGTCCCTACCATAGTGATTTTATTCTCAGGGAGCAAGTGACTTCTTAGTACTTGCAAAACTATGCCTACAAATTGGACTGAAGCCAGTTCTTTTCAACAACTGAGATAACAGTACTAAAATGATTTTGTATTTTATTGCATTTGAGGTTTATGTAGAACATAAAATAATAACACTCACAAGTATGCCTCACAAGGAAATGAAACTGTATTTGGAAAAGTCAACAGGAAAATGATCTATTGCTTTCCAAATTAATTCATGTCCTCTGACAGCACAGAAGACAACCACTTCAGATTTTTTAGTAAAGAGGAAAATCCCTGTATTCCAGGTTGCACTAAAAATGATAAGCCAAACATTTGTGGCCTTTATATTTAATTTAACAGGGCCAGAAGATCTGTGAGATCTTCACCAGAACTGGTCTAAAATACATTAAATCAGCAACTTTTATTAATTTATAATTTTATAACTATGTATTCTCCCTTTTAGGGAATTTTTTGCTCCCTCAGAAATCCAATTCTCCATTAGTTGTTTCAGCAGAAAAATTCCCACCAGCTCTAGTTCACATCCAGAAATTGCAAACCAGCTCTGAATCACCAAAAGAGGAAGCTTTTTGTGTAATGTATTTGCATTTCTACCTTGAACTGGAATACTGGAGAAAAAAGCCTCAGGGACATCTAATTTGTCCCAGCTTGTTCCAAGCAAGGAGAAGATGTATATGAGGCTTTAGCTTGCATATAAAATAGTCTATAGAAATGAAAGATGTTTAGAAAATATGCTAGTTTTCTGAAAAACTGAAAAATAGAGGCTCTAAGCACTGAGCAACTATAGGTATTCTGTAACAATCTAGAACAATTCCTTTGAAATTAATGGAGTTTCTCCCTATTTATCACACTACAAAGTAACATCAGAACTTGGCCTAATTTCTGAAGTACTTCCAGTACTCATTGCAGAGGGAAAAATCTGTCATTACAGCTCTTTTAAATGAGTTCAATATAATTACATCACAACCTTAATAGCATGTGTCTCAATAATTTTCAAGATTAGTGAAAAACATGGACACAAAAAAAGAAACCTGAGCTTCCTTACGTAACTCTTCTATTGCCATTTTTTTCTATTGTCATAAGTAGCTGCTTTTCGTTGCTGCACTACAAAAGAAACCTCTTTAGACAGCTTTCTGCTGACTACTCCTTTTATCTGTAAATGCTTTCAGTGACTTGTTCACATATCTTTTTTTTTTTTCTCCAAGCAAAATAATCTTCTATAGCTTCAATGAACCTGACAATGAAAAGCACTAAAGTTGGACTACACAGGGTCGTATCACAGCTTACTGAGAAACACAGGGCCACCAAAAGGAGGTAACTGTAGACAGCACAAGGGTCCAGGATGGCTCCTGCTTTGGTCCTGCCTCAAGGTAGCATCTCATGAGTACCCACTTTCCATTTCAGTCATCCATCTTTGTATAATATACTTATTGTTTATGGCCATCAAGTAAGGAAGGCAGCCCTCATCCCATTACTATTTTAGCTCCAGGGTAAGGCTTATTTTTCTTATCTACAAAGAGGATATTAAGGAGCGGAATACATACACATAGTTCTCCATAGGTTTATTGTGTTCAGCCTACTACCCTGTCAATCATGCTATTTTTGTTTTGTTATCACTTTTCTTAGTTTAGTGCCATAACCTCGGGCTCTGATCTCATCAGATCTCACAAGCTAACTAGGGTCAGGCCAGGTCAGTATGGGAAACTTCCAAGAAAACTCAAATATTTGCAGGAAAGAGTACTTTCCCACCCCTGATGTATTTTTCAGTCTCAGTCAGCACCCAGCAGTACTGAATCAGCCACAGCAAATGAAGTTAGAAAGTTACAATAGAAGATTTCAAGACAATTTCAGTGTTGATAGACTTCACGTCTGGAGTGAAACCCAGCTTGAGTACACTCAGTGTAAAACAACAACAATTATTTCAGTGAGATGGTTCATTTTTCACTTACCCTACAAGTCTGTGGTTGCCCTCATTACTTGTCTGCAGACCTTTCTGCCACTACTGTATTTTCCCTTCGTTGATAATGCTCACTGAGAGCTCCTAGCTCTGACCCAGTATCATCCCTTCTTCTCCTCTAGGTCTACTGTAACTCCTAATGCTACAGGATCAGGTTCATCTTCCAATTACTCTAGCAATGACTGCCTCCCTCTCAGGCCATTGGCATTTCACTACATTTGCTACACATACTTCTATTCCAGTAGCATATTTTGGTTCTCATTTTATGTCATCACCTGGTGTTCTGTTACTCTGAACTGCTAAAAGCTTTTTGTCCCATTTCTGAGTTGGCTAGATTTATGTGGCAAATAAAATAATTTCCACAGAAGTAGTTGTTAAACTATATTGAGACCTTTCTGAATGGAAGTAAATTACCTTAGCTATTAGTTTAATTGTGGATCTTTTTATCGTTAGTAGCTTTTTAACCAACTTTATTTTTTATTTGGTTAGGACACCATCCCATGACAATCTGTGGTCGGTAAAATCACTACAAGGTAAGGAGGAATGAAGTGACATCATCTGCCCTCAGTTTTTGTGTCACTGATTGTCTTTTGTTGCCATTCTGAATATTAAGCTCTACACTTCATGATCCTGGTTATGACCTTCCCACCTCATCAGCATTAATGTTTGTCTTATTATCATGTAAGATTTTTTTTCCCCACCCAAATGAGAACTATCAGTCAGGAACGATAAGTCAAGCTCCTTATGACTTGCTGAGGAAACTTGTACAACTCAGTGTTTCCCTTAATGTAGTGGATAAGTCAGTTGGCCCTTTAGTGATTTATTTCAAAGTTAAAGCCATTGTGGATAATTTGGAAAGCATATACCACCTTTATTCACAAAGGGCAGTACTCTCTTCTACACAGGAGTCATGGGAATATTCAGTAAAATATTCTTAACGAAGTAATAGTAATAGAACCTGTGCTTCTGATACCATGACCTGATGCTACTTGTATACTTTATTCTCAGTTTGTATTTTCAAAGGATAAATAGATGCATGAACAGTAATGTCACTGTTTCCTTGGACAAATCACTGTTTCAGACTATGACTTCCAGCTTCTGGAGCTTTAGTTACTCACAAGTAGATAGTCATAGAGTTGGGGAAACAAATGGGCTCATAGGCCATGCTCTTGGGCACATCAGCCTTAGCCAACATCCTCACAACCTTCCTTCAATTACATTTAGACCATCACAAGAGAAGAAGTTATGTAGTGACATAATCTGCCATCAGTTTTTATGTCACTCTCTATATATGTCACTCCATCTATAAAATGAGGCTAAATATACTAAACAAATACACATTGGAAAATCCTGTGAATACCCTAAATCAACAATTCTGTGTAATGTAGTTTGTGCGTACATAATACATCCCTTATAGATAGATGTGATGTGTTCATGTGCTTATTAGCATCTTACTCTTTGGAAAGCATTACAGACTAAAAATAAGAGAGTGGGGCCAAATACAGAGGAAAGCACTTCCTAAATATGTCCGAATTTAGATAACATAGGTTAAACAATTTGACAAGGATTGCAAATAATTTTTAGAAAAGAAGCAGGACTACATTAATTTCTTTTAAAATTGATTCTTTGCTTGATTTAGATTCTTTCTCTTGAGTATGCAGTAAAACCATGATATTAAAATGTTACATAAATTTTGAAATTTGTGGAGTTATAAACAATGAACAGTGAGTACATCATTTGAAAACAAAGAGGAAAAATGGACAAAGTACAAAAAGCTTTGTAAAATATTTGCATAGACGTTATGCAAAATGTGCATTAAAGAAGGTGCATGTGATTTGTTTTCTTAATTCAAGTTTCCTCAGTATATAAATCCTGCTAGAGAGCTTATTGTTTGTTTACATCAAACTTCTGACCCAGTAATGGAACTTTACACAATGCCACAAACAGAAATAGTACCAAAAGATGTGACACTGGGATTTATATTTATTCTAAATAGTTATATACTTCAGCATCGGTCTAAAGTTACCAGTTTTTATCCATTAATAACCACTGACTGTTAAAATGTGTCACAGATTTTGATAGCTTCCACACTGCAAACATGCTGCCTTCTTTTGTCAAGAACCACTTTTAGATAAGGGCATGTGGCAGATTACTGTTTCTGCTGTTCCTGCCTTGCCATTATGAATCTCAGCATGTAGTCCTCATGACTTACAGAATTTCACAAGATCCTCTGTGTGATGCAAAATTTTCACTTTACATGGACTAAACTACCCCACAACAATTCCCAAGGGACAAACCCTCATCAACTGACAACACTTAAATGTGAGATACAGAATGGAGGAAACTAATACAGCTCCCATCTTATTTTCACAGCTGGACTCTTATGAATTTTTGACCTCAGTCTGTTAGACATTAACAGGACTGATTTTTGATTCAGTGTTTAAGCTTCACTTTGACTTTTTATTCCCACTGCCAGGTGATTACTATCTCTGATCACACTATGAAAGTTTACCAGTCACAAATCCCTATAATGTGTAACCTTTATACTCCCTTGATTTACGTTAATCTGATCTACCAACAAATGGACTTATCCTTTTCATTCTGACAAAGTTGATTTATGTTGACCTGTTGACTTTTGTACTTTCTAAGGCTACATTCCCTTTGTTAGGTTTCTGACTTTGTGTCAGCTAGACAGGGCTGCCTTTCCTGCATTTTTTTATCCAGCTGGGAGATATTTCAGTGCTTCTAAAAATTAGGATGCTGAACTACTAAAATTAATACATTTGTTATTAGTGTGGACAGTACAATAAAGTCCCTTTTCACTTCCTAAGATTTTAGTGGTTTGATTTTCTTCTCACTTTGGTTCATGTCAATCATTAACAATGCAAATAAAATTATTCAATTACAGTGGTGGAAAGGCAGAAAGTTAGAAAGAATTGATGACTAATTATTTTAAAATATTTAGAGCGAACATTGGTACCAAGTGGCACCAGAGTGCAAAAAATAACTCTGCACTCTCTTCAATGCCTGCCTTTGCCAGGACAGGACTCCCAGCTTCCAACAGAAAGCCACGCTTTGAGTCTTGCTTCCACTCTTTCAGAAAGAAGAAACATCTGAGCCAAGGCTTTCACTGGGGAGATCATACCCTGATAATAATCCCAGTTGAGCAGAGATTTATAAGAGAACACCAGAGGTCTGTACTTGGATATCATCAATGCAGCATCGGGATTGTGTGGCCAGGCCTTCCATGATGGAAAAGGATGAGGCACAAATACCAGAGATATATGCATTTTCACATAAAAGTGAGATAAAGAAGAGCTAAAAATACTTTAGTGAGATGAGGACTTCATGAAAGCTTCTATTCCTGGTAGCTAAGTGAGATGAATTTTTCCACAGCTGAGTGATGGAGAGAAGTACAGAGAAACCCAGCTGTCTGTACATTGTGTTGATGGCAGCAAAAGCAGTATTTTAATTTCTAAGAACTAAGTGCTGTACATGGAAAAGGTAGTATGTGTTTTTCAGGCATAACCAAAACAGGCTTTGAACAAGATTTTGTAATACAATAGTCTGGAAAGCATCTCAAGAGATCATCAAGGCCAATGCAATTAAACCAGAGGTTTTGCTCCAAGACCTCGCCTGATGTACAGGCATTCAGCGCACAGGACCAGATTAGAGTAGTCAAAGTAACCTCCCTGAAATTCATTTTGTGTGGACATTGGATCCTTAGCTCCATCCATTTTGCTCTTTTCTCCCAATCCCATTATGTCCCACTAGTTCCTGACATAGGCAGAGGTTAAATGTAACACTTTGCCCTAGGACTATTGAAATTGTGGATTTTTGTTCAATGATCAAATCAAGAATTGTCATAAAATAAAGAAAAATTTTTATTTTAATTAAACTGACATGAAGCAATTTATTTTTAGCTTATGTAACCATTTTTAATCCACCAGTATAAGAATAGTAGATGATGGAGATGGAATAGAGGCGGAGGAAAATGTCTGTTGAAAACAGTTTTGCATCCCCTTTCCCATTTTTTTTGATGAATTACTGTTTGCTTAAAAATGTTGCTATTTTTAGTGCTCTGCTATCTGCATTCCTGTTTCTCCTCTAATTTTGCTTTCAGTGTTATTTTCTTTCCATATTCAGGGATTTCTTGAAAATTTTCAAAATCTGTAGAAAAAAGCAGCTTGGGGAGGATCACAGGACAGAGGTTTCAAATTACTCTACTAGGATCACCCAGCCGTGCTCTGTAACCTCACCTGCCTTTCTTATTTTAAAACTGCAGAAAAGAAGGACCAAACTGGTAAGGCACGTAGGCAACGCCAGGACATGCCGAAGCGGCTGTGATCCTAAAGCCAAGTGTGCCATCTAGTGTTGGGTACGGCTTGTCAAAGGGAAAGCGTTAATTAATCTCCGCAATGTTTACAATATTCGTAATATATCCTTCATCACTTACTGGACAGGCTGCTGATATCGCGCTTGGGTATTAAATGTAAGGCTCAACAATAATAATAATTTTTCACCTCCACGATGTCCAGGCAGTATGTGAGACCAGTGTGTGAATGCCCTGTGTTTGAAAGCTGCCAATCAACATCTGATAACAAGCACATCCAAAGCGTAATGACTCTTCTGCAGAAACAGTGAAGCGGTATGTTTCAGCGAACAGAGTTGCCCATCATCACAGTAAATTACCTTGAATATACTGTGGACATGCAATGATCACTTATTTCAGTAAACTGCCGGAACTGATAGCCCAGCTTGCTGTGCAACAGACTGTAACAACATGCTACACTGTTCCTGAAACTCCAGTAAGGAGGACAATATAACCCAATTACCACCCTCATACAACAGCAAAATAGGTAATGAAAGTTGAAGACATGCAGGCTGCCATTTTTTGTTCCTTTGGTTCTTGTCAGCTACTCCATATTCAGTGATGAGATAGCAGCAACACAGATATCGACAGCCAAACCCACAGCACCACTTTCATTCTGGCAGTTCTCTCCTAGCACAAATACTGTGTTATCACTGAGGAGCATAAACGGCTAACATACGTTACCATGAAGTTCTCCTAAACAATTGAGAGAATCTCTCATGGCACAGTAAGGACAAGTATGAACACCTGAAATCTGGTACATTTCCACAAATATCAAAATGTAAATTCTTTGGGATATGGTGTCATTTTTTCTTCCACTGTTCCATTTTGGGGCCCTCAAATAGAGATGCCAGAAAACATTGTGGGTGAGCAGGGTTGGAGGCAAGAAGTTGTACCGCAGTCAGAGTAAAAAAGATTGTCTGTGAAAAATCTATGGAAAAAGTTATTTTAAACATCCCTCATCTTCTTGATGTATTGCTAAAATTAAGGCTGATGTGAATGCAGGCACTACACTGGTGCACAGAGTAAGGGGAGAAAAAGGAGGGTAATTCAGAGATACTAAGTCACATTTCCCCTGTTTGTTTAGTGTAATAAACCAGCACTTTTACTAACTGCAAAGTGACTTCATGATACATCTTACCCTGTGTAACTTGGACTGTTGCCAAAAAAAAGTCACTCAGATTGCCCTCCTGTGGTGCCATGCTCCCACCACTTTCCTCATGTCAGGTCCAGTGATCCTGCAGCATCAGATTTTGCCAGGTCAGTGAGCTGATCCAACTGAAAACTAACTGGGGGAAAACAGTTTTCTATCAGTCAGATAGCCACCAAAAATGACACCCTGCAGCAGATACTGGGGCAGGAACAGCAGCTTGATCATTCAAGAAAAATCACCCCTTTTAGCAGCAGCCCACAGTTCAACTGGTTTAAGAACAACTGAAACGACACCCAAGACTGCAGTACTACAGACCAAAGTATTCACCGATGGTCGTGAGGTGTAGCCCCTCAAGAAGCATAAAATATCAAAGCAGGGGAGTAAAGTTTATTTTGATATATCAATACTAAAATTAGAATTATTTATAGTACAGAGAAAGTGATATTTTTAATGTTTAAGCTGCATCCTTTGAAGAAAAAAGCATGCCTCTTCACACTAAGACTAAATCAGAAGACAAAATGTGTGTTTATTCTCAACACACATATTTTTTAATTTCATTATGTGCCTAAAGGTTTCCTTGGTTGTAAAAATGCATAGAATAGTGAAACAATGGACAATTAGAAGTTTTCTTCAGTGAGGGACATCAGATTTATCATCTTCAGTTCAATAAATAATCACTCAAGACTCTTGAGTCTGAAGCTGAAAGCAAGCAGACACATTGGGAGACACTGAATCTGCAGTGATCTTCTCTGATTTAAAGAAGACATACCTCCATACCGCTAGGAGAGCACCCACACTAACAACAGCTTTATTCTCCTTCAGGAATAGGGGGGAGCCCAAATCACTTCCTCAGTAGGTTGGAAGTTTCTGTGTATCCTTTTCCCAGCAGTGATCCAGTTTGGAGTTCCTTACCTGTAGTAAGCCTGCATGCCAAGGTCAAGTAGGCAATGCACAGCAATTTGTAATGTTCCTCCCAGCAACTATTTTTGAAACATGTTACAGCAGGACAACTCTGAGAGCGGCACACCTCCTGTAGGAAGCACTATTTCAGACTTCGATGTGCAGCATAAGATATAGGAGAAATATAATCTCCTTTCTCAATTTCACCACTGATGATCACAGTAGTAATTCAAAGACCAAACTGAGGACTCATTTGCACTGAATATTAATGTAGGTGTAATAGATAAAAAAAAACTGGCAGGAGTAGTTTTCAGAACAATGTATCTGCCAGCCACAATCTTTGAAACAAATCCAAGTCTAACAGCAGCTTCTTTCCCTTTCTTGAAAAAGGGACTCAATATGATCAGCTACATCTTCTCAAAAGAAAACATTTGGACTCTTTTCTTTTACAGACTTTGATCCAATGTCAGAATGGCAATGATTTCAGTGGAGGTAAGCTCTTAAATAAGGCTCAGGCATTTAACTGTCTTTGAAGCTAGGTGTTTGCTTTTGTGAAGGGACGCACTTGACAGTCTGAAGACGAAAGCCTCTTTTCATGCCAAAAATAGAATAAATGCACCATTTTGGAAAACTGCTCGCAAGGCCCTGCCAGCTTGCCTTGACATTTTGGGGCAGGCATCACCCTGAGTTTCACAAAGGAGCTATTTCCCGTGTTGTTCGGCTCCTCAGTTCTGCTAAAAAGGCTAGTGCAGGTGCTTACATTATAGCGGGGGGGTTGCTTCAGATCTGTTTGCTGGACAGAAAGCAGGCTAGTAAACCATTTGTTAAATATCAACAGTCACTATCGACTTATAACCAGATCCTGCAGAGATATAACTCCACTGAAGTAAATGGAGTTCTGCAAGCAAAACACTTGACCTGAGGACTGATTTCATCAATGATTTTGAAGTAGTCTAGTATCAGTCTTCTGAGTCATTCAATCCACCTGGAAAAAACTGCTTTTAACCCGAAGAAACTATGGAACTAAACCTGCCTACAATTTCAATTTTCATGTGAACATACATGTTCAAAAAGCTACAATGTTTAAATGTGCAATTCCGATGGTAAAATAGTGAGAATTAAATTGCCATTTTTATGCATGGATCCCTTAAGATGATACTTCTAGCAAAACAAGACACCTTTTCCTGTCAATATCCTGAAGTACCCTTTCTCTCTCTTGTTATACTTCGCTGAAAGAACACTTCATGTCCTCTCCATTACTTTCATGCTTAATGGCATTGCAATGAAAGAAATGACACCTTACAGAATTAGGACCCAGACTAGCATCCCTTGGAGGCTGTTTGAGATCATTATTTCTGCTGACACTGTGCAGCTGTTGCAGAGGGTCTTTTTTCTAGGAGCAACTTGGGGTGTTTTTTCATGGTGGTTTTTTTTTTTTTTGCCACAGAAGTCTTTAGTGGGAAGAGGAAGGCATGGCTTGTTGGATCAGTGATGTAACACCAGCTGACAGGTGGGTTTCAGGGAATTCTCTGGGGCCATGGCCTCTTTAGTGGTTTTACCACTCTAAACTCAATTACAGTGGAGTTTCACGCTCCACAGCAAACTCCAGTCCTTTTTTGATAAAAACTCTACAAAGTAAATAAGTCATGATGATGATATGGGTCTACCATTTAATATTCATTGAAGTACATATGTTTGAAAATTGGAAGCAGAGTTTAATCCATTTTCATATTTATATCAACATGAAGCTTTAAAACAGATATCTTTCCTTTTCTCGGAGAATCTTGACAATTTCTGGTCTGACAAGATAAATAAAGATGTACAAAACTCACTTTGAATATAAGGAGAAGACCCAAGGAGATTTAAAATGCAAATCTTAAAGTATATATCCTGAATCTACTCACTTTCAAGAGGGAGCACATCTCCCTTCTGTGTGATTTTCAGTTTGATTGAAATGACATAAAATACTTTAAAGGATCCATAATTCTTGACGCCGTGTGCATAATTTGATCACAATCTACTTATACCTTATTGCACAGTGCACTGATGGTATAACAGGTAATACATTTTATAAAGAGAATTCTACATTTATGACCAATTTCTTCTCTTATTTAGATATATCAGCTTGAAGTAACTTTTCTGTCCTTGACATATGTAAAGTTATAGCAATCATCAGAATTTGGTTGTGTATAGCTGAGACAGTTAAATCAAAACATACAAAATGAGTAGTCTATAAGAGAACTACATATAAAACTGACAAAATAAACAATACCTTGGTCTCATATAACTTAAAAATTCTAATTTGCAAAAAACCACCTCATATAGCATTAAGTTTAATCATTATTTTATAACATCAGACAGCTTTTCATGCCCATGTTTATGCACTTTAAAGAGAAATTAAAAGAAAGGTGTAGCAAAGTTTTCTTTGTCTTAGGATTTTATTTCAGATCACTGAAAGATAAATTAAATTGGTGAAAAAAGAGTTAACATAATGATGTCGTCTTTTATTTGACTGAATGTTTAAGCATGGTGTTATGGCTGATGGCACCTTGTTTAATAATGCAGTACATAGCTTCCTAAGGGGACAGGGCTTGATCTGAAAACTGAATATGGTGCACTCTAAATTCTCTTCCCTGAGGAAGGCTGACTAACTGATAAGTGCCATGAGCTAGCACAGGGACTGATTCTGTCAAATCAACCTCAAATGGAAGGCACAATGTAGACTCTTCTCAAGTCTTAGTGAAGTAATTTGAGCAGACATTTGTGACATTAGACAGTGCATCAACTATGGAATGCTGTAAAAGTTCACTGTCTTACTACAAGGTGGTCTTTAGATGACAGGATAAAGAAATCAGTGCAAATTTGTTAATGTAACAACTTGGAAAAGCATGCTAAAAATGTCACTCTATTGGGATATGTGATAAAATGTATAGGGAAGTGACTGCCAGCTGGGTTTCCTTGTGAATCCTTCATTAGAACTCATGTAAAAAGGCATAAAAATAGGGAAATGCAATAAATATAAAATTTGTGTTAGTTGCTATCAGCTAAACTTCTGTTTTTCCTGAGCTAAAAAATTCCAACTGACAGCTAAGGCAAGCAACCAAGAAAATCCATTGTTCAGCTGTTTATTTCTCACTTTGGGACTATGTAGTGCTTCTTTTAGTTAAGTCATTAAATTCAAACTTCCAGTACTGAAGTCCTCGAACATCTTGTCTAAATGGGGACTGAAGAATAACAGTCTTTAATGTCAGGAAGAAAATTGAACAGGTTGAGAAGGAGATAAAATCTGTTAATCAGACATAAATAATATGATAGCATGCAAGGACTAAAATTCAGCAAATCAGCAAGAAAGACTGGAAACAAATGGAAATTCCTCAATAAATACAATGGAAAATGGCAGAAAAAATTATTTTTTCACATTCATGTTTGCCTCACCTTGTTTTTTTTCTTCAAGTAAATAATGGCTTCTGGTTATAAAAAATGAGGAAAATCTCTGCCAGGTTTCCAGTGAAATATTTGACAAATTGGTACCTGTGAAGGAAAACATGTTACATAAGGAACTGATCCAAGAGGATATAATAGCAAACAATGTTGAAAATAAGCATTTCAAGTTGTAGAGAGGTTATTAGTGGGTATCTTCCAGGATAATTTTAAAAACAAACTTTGTCAAATGTTCTGTGACCTTAACAGAGAAATGACAGTGTGCTGATGAGATGCATTGACAATGCTCAGCTAAAATGTACAGTAGTACAAAAAGAGTCCACATGTCTCGGAGAAAGACCTGATGACTGGAATAATAAAACTGTGACGAAATGGTGTATCACAAAATGCAAGACTGTGCATTTGGAGACTAATGACAAAATCTTTGTTGTAAGCTGGGAATCCATCAGCTGGATAAGGAGAAAAATTTTGGTGTAATGAGTGATCACAAGAGGAGTTGCAGGTGACAATCTAATGTCAGCGTGAGAAAAGCAAATGATACCAAGATGGTATCAGATGAGATTTTTCTGTTGAAGAACTACTAATAGCATTGCGCAACACAGCTGGTGAGACCCCACCTGGAAGCTTTAGGTGATACCTTACTATGAAGCTTTCAGATCACCTGGTTCAGGAAAGAACTCCTCAAACTGGAACAGTCCTGCAAGAAGAGGCTATCTGATGAGATAATATGAGAAGAAAGTGACCTGTTGAGGCTGATTACAGCTATCATTTCCTTGTAAGAAATATATCAATTGGGTGCAGAAGGAAAAGAATTTCCATTTAACACCACGACAGGCAAATGAATGACTGGCTGTACACAAGCCAAAGGGCTGCTGGAGGAAATTCCCATGGCCATCCCATTCTGGAATGTAGCTTGTCATCTGACTGGTGGAAGCAAAAGGGCTGCTCCCCAGCACAATGAACTCTGGCAAGGTCAGGAAAACAGTTATGTGGTGTGGTATGTGCAGTTGTGTTTGATGTGAAGACCTAGGAGGTCCTTTGCTTACATTATCTTGGGCTGTATGGAGCTCTATAACACCATTTTTATCAGCAGTATGCTCAAAGGTACAATTTAGGCCAGTATCTGAGAAGTGTCCTCAGCCCAAAGTACTATACCAGTAAATACATTAATAATTTTGTATTAATGGACCATGGGGAGATTTTTCAAAGGCATTCAGCACCTGTAGAACTTTACAACCAGCAATATTAATGGCATTAAATAAAAAAATTTGGAAAAGGGAACCTCAGCCACCTTTTTCTGCAGAGACGGAGTAAAGATCCAAGCACACTTCCAGTGCAGGTGACACTGACAACTTTTGACTCACATTCAAGCTTTAAATCTTTGAATTCTACATCTTCAGTGTGCAAAAATGTCTGTTTTTCACCACTCTGGTGATCCTGACCACTTTTAATCCAGGGAAGAGTCAGTAAATCATACAACCTTTTAGGAACAAGACAGACCTATACTAAATCTACCTTTTCCATTTATAGTAGATATCACCTTACTGTAGAGCCATGTGTGTACAGATACACTGAGAGGTGGGGAGAGAGGCTGAGGGAGTGATGATCCCCTAGTTGAGTCTAATTATTAAAGGTCTAACTCAAAGCACCTACAAGTAGTGATGCTTATAAACGGTAAACTGGAATGCAATAGTTTAATTAATATAGATAGCGAGTCACATGAGATAGGGAAATCTTTCTTTCTGCATTGTATTGCAGGATAGTTACTAATACATATTTCATAAATTAATGCAATACATATACACCTATTACACTAATTTTATTCTGTGAAAACAGTTCAACTATACAGCACTTTCAAGATTTCCATAGATTCAACAGATAGTATGATCAGATTAGCCTGGCTAATCTTTTGAAGGGAGTTGCCCTACAAAAACTTTAAATCATTATTTTCAGAATAAGGATTTATATTAAAATTGATCAAGTTTTCATTGCACTCAAAGCCTTCCTGTCACTGAGTCTTAAGGGACAAATACTGAAATCCAATAGCCTTTAAAAAAACCAAACACCAAGACTCTTCTATCAAGCATTCTTGCGAACACCTGAAAAACAATTTGATTAAATAACTTTACTATAGGGCTCAAACTCTGCTGCTCAGCTTTTACTTTAATGCCTTCCTCTTCTTAGACCATCAACCCAATGGAACTGAGTCCTGTCCAGCCAGAACGGAGGATACTCAGCAATAGCTTTCTTAGGAAGCTAAGGGAAAAAAAACCACAAGCAGCTTTCTATTTAAGTAGGAAAAGATAAGAAAATTGCAGTACTCTCCAATCAGAGGAACAACAAGGCGGGGGGGGGGAAGACATTCTGATTTTTTGGGGACTGAGGTGGTCTCTCTGTGAAGCAATATGAACCGGTTTTTATTCCACATTTGCAGGTTCTGAACCAGGATTCACTGGAACTGGTTTCACTGTTTCACGAGTAACATCTGTCCTGCAAGCCTCACTAACATTTGCAGCATGGTCTCAATACGAAAAGAATAAAATAGTCCTCAGATGCCTAATATTTAAGTTAGTAAGATTTCCTACCCCAAAAAGCTGACAGGCCAAGTAATTACATTGACACAGAGCTATTTTTAAGACCAATGAGATTCAAATAAATCAGAATTGGTTCTACACAGACCCCTGCTTTCTATTTTCTTTAATTCATTTACTTTCTTAATTCTGTTCATTTCCTGAGACACAGTGTATCAGTGCTAATGCTCAATTCAAAAGTAAATGCTCAGTTTCAGGTAGAGCATTCTGACTTATATTTGCAGCAAAATGAACTGTAAGTTATGCTGTTACCTAGTGTCAGGATTTCCAAGGTAATTATATTTGGAAGTACCTACATGGCAACTGGTTTTAGCTAGGGACCCATATTGGAATTTGATGTGTGATCATTCTACTGCCAACTAATTTATTTAACTTACTTAGAAATGAATTGTTAAATAGCTGAAATACGGAACATATTATAAATCATGAAACAACTCTAATTACTAGATGATAAAATAAGCATGCAATGCACAATAATGATATATTTGTAAAGAACAATTTCTCATGTTTGAAGTAATTTATGAATAACTCGTACATGAAATTTTCCTTCGTTGTTTTGCTGCAAAGAAGGATGTCCCATGGAGCACAGGCAGAATTCTAAAGCTGCAAGTCTATAAACGCTAAGTGATGCTATATACGGGAAACCTGAATCAAAGTTCTCTACAATAAGGACATAAGGCAATGTACCTTCTACAAATGAGATATATATTTTACACTGATATGTAACTATGCCACAGATACTTTTACTAAGGGCTGCCTTCAGCCCTGACCAATTTTAATATCCATTCTTACACCTTCTATAGCTTATCTCAGATTTTTTGGTACAAAGAAATTGCAGTGGCTTTCTAGTTAATAAACCCCATCGAGACTTTCTTCCACAGCTGGCTGAAGCAGAAGCCAAAAAATCGAGAGAGCTAGTACAATCAAGTTATAAATATACCAACCCCATTTAAAGCCAAAGGAACTTCACATTATTGTAAAGATCCATCAGCTTCGATTAGCTTTCTCATATCCATGGTGCAGAGTTTAGATCAAACTTTGGATGCACCTATGGGCTACAGCTATAATAGAGTCCAGTGTGTGATTCTTATTGCTTATTATTCATCAAGACTGCCAAATCTTTTAGCAACTCATGCAATGTCTCTCCTTTGGCTTTTTGCTTATGAAATAAGACTTTTCTTCTTGCACTAGCAAAACTGAATATCTGCAGCAATGGGGAGAGCTTTTCTTTACCTTTCTGTTTGTAATATTGTGTTGGAGGTATAAGGATACTGAAATTTTAAAATATTTCTCTGCCCATTTAAGATAAATGCTTTTAAATGCATATCTAGAAAATTTGGAATGGACTTACCATCAAAACAGAAAATGTTCATTATGTATTTTAGAAAGTCATCTAAAAGTTACATTCACATATGATTGTATGTTATTACAAATTATAAGGGTCATAATATTTAATGCACTACATTACACAAAAGGTCTGATGATGTTCACATCAGCCCTTTCCAGCTAACCTGAAGTGATTTTCTTTGAAATCCTGAACATCCTCCTAGACTACCACTCATCTTCCAAGTAAAAACAGTGCAGAAGTGATGACAGCATCATAAAAGTTTTTCCTCACACTTTCACCAGTTTGATAATGTAGTGTTTGATAATGTAGTGTCATTTTCTTTCACCGAAATAAAATGGAAGCATCCCAAAGTAATGCCAGTGGCTACCCTTGAGGCATTTTGCTTTAATATCTCTATGCCTCAGTTTTCCTATTTTAAAAAATGTACATAATTTTCATTCACACCAGCAGGGTGTTGTAAAGCTAAATTTATTATTGTTTGTAAAATGCTTTTAGAGCATCCAACTGGAAGAATGAGAGATATGCAAAACAGAACCTCTTGTAGCTATTATTCTCATACAATTTCTGTTGAATATACATAAAAGAAATACTGAATATTCTCAGACAATTATTCTCAAACAATTTGTGTTGAATTTATATAAAATGGCATACTATTTTTTAACAATATAAAGAAAACTTGGCCATTAACCATTAAAATAGTATGATGCCCTCAGATTTTTTTGCAAATAAACAATAATAAATTAAATTGAAAATACATCAGATAAACTCAGCCTCTGTTAAGATGTAGACGCACTGAACATCTATGTCATACTGACATGTGTTACACGAACACAGGCCCACAGTCATCCTTGCCTCTTCTTGTCAGTAAAACATGTACAAAGCTTTCTAAGCATGTTTTGCTTTGTGCATCTTTCAGCTAAGGAGAAATACAAGACACTGCCCACTAGTTTTTCTTTCTGGTACTTGTTTGTGAATGCTGTCAAATTCACACTTTAAAAGGAGCATCTGAACATAGTTTTCAGAGTGTGAGGAGATGCTCACTTGCTCATTCCAGTCATGTCCGGATCAAATCAAAAGAGGTAAGATCTGCTCTGGTATATGGGACTGGAAGTCAAACCAAGTCTGTGCTTAGCGCTGCCATCCACTCACTTTGCAACTTTAGTCACAAAACTCTGAATTTTCATTCCGATGACCATAAATTTACTGCTACAGTTCCCATAAGACAGCACAACCTCTTCCCATACAAAACAAGAGAGTCCATCCCTCTCCTCAGGTGTTGACATTTAGGGTACTGTGAATTAGCCAACACCTGGGCTCTGCATTTTAATCACTTGCACCGTCCATCCTTACCACTCCCAGTTCTGCAGAGGCCCAGAATGGCTGCAGTTTGATCAAAACTGAAATTTATATTGAAGTTTTTAGTTCCTTCTAGGCCAATGTGTAAACAGGTCAGACCAATATAGAATATAAACTATTACTGACATTCAGAGTAACACATGAGTTTCTGTAAGGTCTTACCTGGATCAGAGCTACTTGCTACCGTAACGCACAAGAACAAAAGGAAATGGCCAGAATGAATATATGCACTCCCAGTATTTGCAATAAAAGCTGGTGATCCAAAGGAAAATGTGTTACTCAAGACCAGAATAAGGAGTTGTGACATTTTCAAGAAGACTGAGTTTAGAAAAATCTTAATAGCCTTATATTTATCTATAAATGTAATAATTAATGTAAAAATAAATGGGTGAACAAGACTGATTTTTTTTAACCGATACACCATGATCTCACTACCTGCAGGTCTGAAGATCTGGGTTGGCTTTGTCCAAACCACAACCCTTCTGGGACTCTTCATACACTTCATGAGCAAGAGATTCAGTTCTATAAAGCACCAAATCAGCCAGGCAGTAGTAATTATAATGTGATCCAGGGTTACCCCTCCGGTCAAGCTCTCACTCTAAGCCACCACCAGGCTGGGTACAAGATGGCGGACGCATGCATGTGGGCACATGTGCGCAGATGCCTCTTCCTGCTCTTTTCTGGAAGATCCGTGTGTGACACACTAGTGTCAGGAGTGGGGAGGAATCTGTGCCAGAGAGACTCTCTCTGCTTGGAGCTGGAGAGAATAACCCCCTGCAAAGTTCTTAATTTAAAGACGTTTGGGGGAAACCAATAATGAATCAGAAGAAAACTAAGAGATAAACCATATTTCTTAGTCCCCAGTGCTTTTATATATTTACACAGTGGGGACAGGCAGTGGCAGCTCTGAAACCTTGCAATCTAAGCCCAGGCTTTATTGACTTGGCACCATACTACTTAGTTTTCCCTAAGACCTAATGAAATGCCTAATGCTTGCCAAAATGTTTATGTTTTTAGCTTCACTCAGTTGTCTTCACATGCAGACCTATTTTCTTCTTCTGCCCTATCCCTCCGATTAGATTACATTCCTCTTAGTTGTGGGAGCTGGAATTACGGCTGAGCTGGGAACTGGAGGGAATACAGTAAAGCAGTCTAAAAGGGAAGGGGGAATATTTCTGACATTCCTCCTAGTGAAAGCAAGCAGCAATTGACCAAACACGCTGTACATCCACACTCGGCACTTACACACTGGGTGAAAGGGTCAGCCCTTGATCTCTCCGTGTTGCCTTATTGCATTTCCCGCAAGGCATTACCTTTGTTGACAGATTCCATCCTTCTCCTCAATGAGGACTGTCATCAGGTCCCTCAGGCTACACTCTTGACTGCTTCAATTGATCCTTTAGTTTGCTTTTATTTCTGGATGCCATGTTATCACTGTTGCTGGGAGTTTGCATGTGCAACTGAGTATTATTATAAGCCTAAATCATAGGTCCTCAATTTTAAAAAGTAAATACAAATAATTAAAAAAAAAGGCCATGCAAAATCCTCTAGCTTTTCTTTTGATTGTGTTTAATGTTTCTAAACATTACAACCCTCATTCTCTTCATTCCCCACCCCCCACATCAAGTAGCTCTGAGTGACTTTCAACCTCACTGCCAACTACTGCAAAAAGAATAAATCAGGTAGCAACTGGTTTCAGCTGAAGTCTACAGTGATTCCTACTGGCATTGCAAAGCTTACTTGAATTCACAAGGGGCTTAAAAAGCACTGAGATGGCAGAGATTGTTGTGGCAGAAGCAACTGGAAAATGTCCTGAGATTGAAACACAGACATATTAACATCACCCTTGTGGACGCTAATGACTTGCACTTTAAAATGCCAGAGGCTCATACTGCCAGCTAAAACAAAGAAAAAAACACATTTTTAGTCTCCAAAGACTTTAGATCTTTCCAAACTCTGAGGGCAAATTCAGCCATAATGTATTTTTGCAGTAGAGCAGGGCAGCTCATGCATGCCACTGGGGGAATCATTGCCTGGAGTTGCTGTAGGCAGTGTAGTCGGTATAGCTAAATAAAACAGCAGCTGAAAACCTTTGAGAGGTTAAACTAGTAATGAAGCATTCTATAATGCAATGCAATCAAACCTAAACAGTTTGAAGGCATATCTTGCCGCCACTTGCAACCCTTGTCTTTCTTACTGAAATGTATTTAAGGAAACGACCAGCAAACACAAGGATTTCAACAAGAGCTTTACAATTTAAATTGACACGGAATTAGAAAAATATTTTAATCTTTTGATGAAGTAACAATGTCCTACTTAGATGCTTCTAGATGAGGAATTCTTTTAAGAGCTTAGTAGTAATGGCAGATTGGAAACTTTCTGAAACTGTAAATGTTTAAAGAGCTCTACTCGAAGAAATTGAAAGGTAACAGGAAAGGAGGAAAAAACATGCTTACAATAAAGAAAAGGCTAGGAAAAGGCTTAGAAGCAAATGTTTGGAATAAAGAGTGATAAAAAGGACTGGTTTGAGTGGGAAAATAAGTGTAGGATAGGAAAAATACAAAGGCCAAATTAATCCTCAGTATAAACGTAATGATGAACCAAGCCCAAGAAACTTTAAGTGGACTGGGAAAAAAATGTATTTTTTTCTTTTTTAATTCTTTTTAATTTGTAAAAGAAATAAATGCCAAGTTTTGTTTGCTCACATTAGAAACGTGAGCCACATGTACCTTTTTTTCCTTGCAGATTCTATGAATGGCTAAACAATGAGCAGGGTAAGATCTGTGTGCTATACGGATTGCATTGAACCTGAGCAACCAAGAAAGTAATTCATACCTTGCCTAAGCGAAAATACATTTTCTTCTTAAGGACAAAAAGTACTGACTAACTAATGTTTCAGAGTTTCCTTAGGGATCTACTCCTACCTCCAAAAATTAAACAAAACATCCCCTTCTATAAATTTTGTGACAAAGCAAAAGAACTAAAGCAAAAGGGCTTTCTTTCATTTCCAAATTACATTTAAAGTAACTGTAATTCTCATAATAGAACGAGTCTGAAAAAAGAATGTTTTGTCAAAGTCAAGTGAGAAAGTATTGTAGAAGAGGTGAAAATGCAAAAAGATATAGAAGAAAAACTTTGTATGGTCATCCCTGTATCAAATATTCATAATGGAATTCAGTGTTGGTAAGGGAAAAACGTTTGCTCAATGAACTTCTGCATCTGTGCCCCACAAATGCTTAGGCACGTCTCTGTCCTCACATATATCTTAGTAAAGATAGGTACATTTAAGCCAGTGGCTGGAGTTGTCAAGTTAGTACTTAAAAAGTTGAAATTAAAAGGTGAAATTGTGAAGTTTATAGGCAGAAATGAAAACAAAAACCAAAGCCAGAAGAAAACAATTAACTTCCTCCCCAAAATGACAAAATAAAGTGTAGTTCAGGGATAAAAAAAGTAACACATACACAAGACTAAAAATCAGAAGAAAACAGTTAAATTCTGATGGCTAATATTGAGGGGAAAAAAAAGAGACGAACTTGCCAAGATCCTTGATATAAGGGACCAGCTCCATTCCTCTTTCAACCTATTCTGCCCACAGGAAAACACCCTCCTATTGGAGTCCTAATGCATTCCAACAAATTCACTGTGCATCTTCTAAATTCAAATTTAGATTTAAAAGTGTTGGAAGTGGTCTTCTAGGTAAAAAGTTAAGATTCCATTTGTTCTTGTCAAAATCTTTTATAGATGCTTGAGCTTGAATTTTGTCACGTTCAGATAATCTTTACTAAAAACTCTGGGAAGATGGAGAGCCTTGACAAAATAATGGGAGTTAACTGTAAATGAACCTGCAGGAAAGCAGGCATGCTTAACATGGTTGTAATTCTAGTCGGTCTTTAAACTGCGAATGAACAAATTATCCAAGATTCGAACACAACCTGGCCAGAAAAACATATACTAGTACCAAACTGAAGCAAGTGAAGTAATTTAAACAAATATAAATGTTATTGAGCTGATCCATAAGTCCTTGCACACCCTAAAATGCTATTGAAATCCTTACATTGAAGTTCTACAAGGACCAGAAACACAACTTTGGGCCTTGACCGTACAGATTTCTCTGCATGTTTTAACTTTTTTCAGAACAGCGAATGTAAATTTAAAGCACTGTATATATCCCTGAATAAATCTTTGTGGAGTCCCCCTTATTCTCTACAAAGTGTGTTTTTACTCTGAGTTTAAGCTTTGTATACTTCAAGGAATTGTTACTCCAAAATAAAATTTTAAAAATTATATTGAGCTTACCTCCAGAATTGTGTTCAATGCTGAAAGAAGCAAAGCAAGATCTATTAATAAAGATCATGCTGTGTAGCCAGGGAATATCTAACACAGGAACCCTGGGTATGGATAGCTAAGAGACAGCAGTGAGATCCTTCTCTTCAGCTCCCCTTCTGCTCCCTAGCTAAGAGTCAGGAAAATATTCTACTTGGCCTGAGCATTATAAAGCACTGGAACCTGTCAGCAGTATTTGCATCAATTTTAGTATTGTTCTACTAAAATTTGCTCTTAAATAAGGACTACTATCTCACTAGATCATATTTTAAATACTGAATTTAATATCTAACTTTAGTTTCATGAGCACTTCAAGACAGGATAAAACAGCATCATTGCTAAAACAAGACGTCTAGCCACCATCAGTCTCTTAGCTTCCCACGTCTGCACAGGCCCACTCCTTGTCATCACCTTGTGTTGGCACAAACATTTGTGTGGCTGTGGAGTGTAAAGGGCTGGGGAGATGTTCTGGCTTAAAACTAACCCAGACTGATACACCTATCTGGTTCATCAAGCAGCTATGTAAACACTTGTGTCAGCACAAAAGGATGGTGCGGGTGAGGACTCAGAAGCAAAATACAGGTTGAGGGAAATATTTTTAATATATCCTTCTTGCTACCCGTCTCAGAGGGTTTCTCAGCTCTTGGTGACAGACTGATTCCCGCACAGATATCAGACTGCGTTCACATGACAGCCTCACACTCTGATACATACTCCATTGCCTCAAACAGAGCAACCATTTTTTGATGTATAAAGATCAGGCTAAGCTTATTTATTTGATTAATCAGAATTCTTTCAAACTTTCATATATTGCCCTGACTCCTGCTCTGTCCTTGCCTTTCCTCCATGAATTTTTGGGGCTACACAGTAAAATTGGATGGTAATGTTCATTAAATAAGAAGTGTGTTGAAGAAGCGTTTAAGCAGAGAACTGGGGATAGATGTGGCATGGCAATGTCCTAACACACTCTCTAAGCAAAGCTACAGGAGCTAATACATGCACACATAAAGCCAATCACAACACATGATGGTGTTCTCAGTGCCAGCAACATCCCCCTCCCCATCACCTAGTGCTGCCCTGACCCACACAGAGGACAGTCACAGGCAGGTCTCATGGAGGTAACTCTGCATCTCTGGGGAGGGTCCCCTTCCAAGAAAGTCCTCTTGAGCAGTGACAACTCATTCCAAAACATGTGAATTTGCATGTGCTGAAATAACTTGGTTACTGTTCGTCTGTAACAGCTGACAACACGATCCACGTAATTTTTTATAAGTGAGCCATTTCCATCACTTGGTGCTCCATGATTTTTCTCACTAATTCAGACTGTGAATTAGTTTAGGTTTTACGTACAGCTTTTTAAGAACAGTTTAGGTTTTAAGTAAAGTACTAAGCTGAGAATGATCTTTATGTAACCTCACTAGATTATAATTTATTTTGCTAGCTATTCCTACCAAATACATTTTGAGTATTACTAGTTAACTCATTCTGAACTTACTGTTGTTGAATAGCAATCATTTTTTGATTGGTGTCACTAAGTCACATGAAGTCACATGCCTTACAAAAGTGTGCCAACACAGTTGTCACCTTTATCAACCAGACTCATAGTCCTGTCAAACAATACCAAATTCATTCAACAAGACTTAACTTCCGTGAAATCATGCTGGTTAACATTAACTGTATTCTCAGCATTTAATTATCTACTGATGAAGTCCATCATCAGTTGACCTGCTACTTTCTTGAGGCTCCATGCTAAATAGCTGTCTTATACTTCATTTCCTGAGTCAACTGTCTTATTACTTAAAACAGTGGCAGATCATTCCCCTGATTCTTTAGAACTTCTCAGATCTTCATTTAAAATCAACATCATTAGTCCAGACAGGTTTGTTAAGAACCTTTTGGGATGACTTGTTTCAACCTGCTTACATAGAAATATTTAATGCTAAAAAGTAAACCTTTTATCCTCTTCACTGTGGGGCAAAAAAGTTTTATTGTTCATATATATATGGAGGCATCCAGGTTTGCTGTACATTACAACCACGACAATACTAAGTACATCTACATTTTCTGCATCATAGAAAATTCTGCCTTTTATGCTGAGAAACTGACCTTTTACTAACAGAATTCTTCTTTTTTCATGTAATGAAAAAATTCCTTTTCCCTACTTTTGTGCTTAATGAGAACAGTCTCTGGGATGAGAGTTTTAATATAACAACTGGATCCCAGCCATCAGGTTGTATAAGCAACCTGAAACCTTTTTGGCTAGATAAACCAGAGAAATGTCTTCATTCTGGAGTATAAGTAGTTGAACAAAATCTATGTTTAAACCTGACAGTTATGTTGCTAACATTAGATAGCAGTAAACATACTTTCTTGCTTTTTGTTTGCAAATGGTGACTACAGAGTACCTGCATAACAATAAGGCACTACATCAGGTATTGGGCCACTGAGAAATTCTGAATAACTGAAGATTATACAATGCCTAACCTTCAAACAGGATTCAAGGCAACATAGCACGATTTTCACCAGAGCCACAATCCTAGCACAGTGCATGTTGGAGAGACATCTGGTCCCTTGGATGGAAGAGAAATTTTCCAGGGATCAGATGTAGCCAGAAGCTCCTTTGCATAAAGCAGAAGAGTGGGAAGAATCCTTCAATCTCAGTTTGTCCTGCAAGTTTATATACCTAGTCATACCACTTAAGAACTGGTTTATTTTGGGTTTTTTTACTTGCTAATGTTTATTCAGCTCAAATATCACAAATATGTGGGAAGAAATTCTCACTGTGAAAGATGCAATATGCTCTTCCCTCTGAAAATAAGCAACTTTTACTGGTACTTTCCAAAGAACAGCAACAATCAAGAAACAAAACAGATGAGGACAAAGGTCTTTTTAAAAATTTTATTTTAAGGCGAATATTCAGTGTATAAAATCAGATTTAGTGGAGCATGAAATTCTTGTCTGAGTCAATGATTTAGTAAAATAATCAAAAAGTGTTTCATGGCTTCATCATGTTTGCCAATAATAAGCAGACGATTTTGCAGAGTGAATCCATGTTTGTAATATTTCTTTCTGCGCTGCTAAAAATACCATCTCTTTTGCGTGCTTTTGATTAATGCCTTTAAAACACAAGTTTACAGAAATACACAAATACTTTCATGCCACAAAGTCATGTGTTTAAAGTAATTTATTAGACAAGTCAAGGAAAAGTGAAAGGGATTTTTTCTTAGGAGATATGTTTAATATGTTAATAATTTTTTCTTCCTTTGCAGGGATCATTTGTGCTGCACCTTGGATAGCCCAATATATTTGACTGCTATTTCAACTTGATTTATCCAGACAGTACCTGCCCTATGGGAAATACTTGAACTTTCCAGCCTTCACACATTGCAGCAATGGGAAAATATTAGCAACACAACCCATGTTGCTGAAACAGGTTACTCTCTCCAGTTAAATGATACCTATTCCAGTCATCCTAATTGAAGTTTATGAAAAAAAATCTGTTTGATACAGTCTGCAGTATTTAATGATAAACATTTATTTTGAGTAGTATAAAAGTGAAATAGTTAGGAAAATATAAAGTACTCAGAAACCACAAAGAGAATTCAAGCTGTTTATTAAGCAAATTTGGAGTTTGCACTTGGATTTCACTTTCATTTACTGAAAATTTTATTTCAGTTGATCTGACATTTTGTCCCTAACTCACTGTGTGCATGCACAGATCTAGCTAGAAAGGTGTTTTACTATAAATGTGCACTTCTTGAGAAAAAATGTTTTTTTTTCCATGACACAGCATAAAAATACAAAACCCATTCAAGGGCCTAAAGCAACATGGACAAGGCCACCACTGAACCCTGCTTACAGAAAGTATATTTACTTGTTTTTTTAAAACTCAGCAGCTCTCACATTCAGGAGGAAACGCTTTCAGAACACAATTAAAGCCAGGGAAATATACAAATTTCCCCTTAATTTAATCCGCCAAAATTCCTCATCTTTGAAGACAATGTCTAGCAAGTTGTTCAATTTGTGGAAATTTTCTACATGACTAATGGACACTGGAGTTAGTTATAAATTCTGTCTCATAACACAACCAGTACTTGTGTTTAAAAAAAAAAGTAAAAACCCAGTTGTTTCTGTCCTGCTTTTACAACTGGAAATATTACTCCTCGGTTAGAGCACAGCCATACCACCATTTAATTTGGCACCAGTGGGGCAGAAATGTCCAGCAGGGATGATGGGAAAATAAGCAGATCAGCTGCCAAAAGAATTGAAAACTTTTTCCATCAGTGGCTGATCTGCTTTAAGAGGTTCTTGCTCTCTGCCCTTCCAAATGCTTGTTTATACCTCTCCAGATATTTCTGTCTTCTCGGTCAGTCAGGTTTGTGGCCTTACTCTGAGGGAAGAGAAATAAACAGAAAAATGGGAGTTCTTAACACAATAGAAGCCAATTTGATTATTGTTCATAAAAACAATCTAGCTATCATTTTAGACACCCCTATCATATTTGATTAACCTGAATGAAACTAAATCAAGTGTTGTGCAGACTAACGAGCTGTATAAGTGTATTGTAGCATGCTGTGTCTGTCCCTGGCATGTATACCAGTGAGATAGATAGACATGTGTGAGGTATACATATACTATATGCATACACCAAGGGACTTCTTAACATTTGTCTTAATGTTAGTGGATTAGGTTTTGCAGACTCTAAGTGGTCTCTGGATTAACCCTTCTAGATCACCTATGACTAATTGCCCAACTCCTAAAAAAATACTCATTAACCATTAGGATAAATCAGATCATCTGTAAGAAAACCTCAAATATTTTGAACCAAAGCAGAAGCC
Source organism: Haliaeetus leucocephalus (assembly GCF_000737465.1). Lineage (NCBI taxonomy): Eukaryota > Metazoa > Chordata > Aves > Accipitriformes > Accipitridae > Haliaeetus > Haliaeetus leucocephalus. Next base: position 5,534,655 of record NW_010972962.1, on the reverse strand, counting down.
TAGACTTTAGAGGCTCTCACTTGATCTCTCTTATATTCAGAATTACAAAATTTTTTCATTGTTTGGGATAAGGGGAGATTTGGCAGAAAGAATCAGCCAGCATGCCCACTGATATAAAAACAGCATAAGGATTCTTATGTAAAGTAAAACCTGTAAGCTTAGGAATCATGTTTTGTTATAATTTCCCAGTCCAGCTAGCAATCTGCATGATCTCTGAATCATTCCATTCTTGTTTCCAACCAAAAGTTAAAGCATGCATCAAAATCTGAAAACGGTTTATTATATATGGGAGCTCCAGGCAGCTGAAATAGTTTTACCATTCCTGAAATTTGTCTGACTACTTTCTCCCCTGCAACATTCATAATAGGCAAACCCTGGGACATGATATTCTTTGCAGTACAGCATGCCCACAATTAAACAAGTAAACCAAAGGCAACAAAAGAAGAAACTCAACATGTGATGCACATGTATGTATATCTTAATCATTACTTTGCTATTATTTAAAAGCAACAGATTTAAGATACTGAAGGACAATTAATCAGTTACAGATTAGTTACAGATATACGACTGTTTTGCAGTTTTCAGTAACAGTACAATATGCAAATCTCTCAACTATATGATTCACTACAGCTCTAAGAATATACCCTCTGACAAAAGCAGCTACCTCAACTTCTCATTTTATGCAGCTTATAGAAAAATTTCAGATGTGACCCAGTTATGTCACAACCATTTTCAAATTGTGATCCTCTGAAAAGTAACTATATAAAAAAAGCACCTTCTTACTCATCATATCTACTCCCCATAGATAGCCAGGATAAGATATGCTGACTTGGTTAGAAAAATAAAGGCTCTACTACTTATTAAAATTTCTACTAACCTTAGCTGAGGAGAACAGGGAGCTAAATTCTTTTGCATCTTCAGTGGAAATAATTATTTTACACTGCAATACAACTCTAAAAGAACTCATAAAAGATTTTTGGGTTGGATCAAACAATAGCAAAGGCATACTTTTGCTTGCAGAAACATTTTAACTAACAGATACATACAGTAAGGAATTAATTTACCATTTTGTTAGAGATTAAGTCAGTACTGGCCTTTGGAAAGGAATTGTTTTACATGGAAACTGAGCACGATATATGGAAATCAGCAGGACTCTCAAGCAGCAATTCTCCATTTAAATTGTCTATTACCCATCTTTCTCCAGTTCTTGGGTTTGCCTTCTTACTTATCATTTTGACAAGACACTTAGATATTATCCTACAAATCTTAAGACTTGGCTCTTTGATTTTTTCCTTACTACTGCTTGTTCCTGTTCCAGTACCTCAGTTTGATTTTATCACCCTGCCAGACCCAGAACACAGCAAAACAATATGCCATACCATCAAAGTATGCAGTTAGGCTTCCATAAATTCTGAGATTGGCTTAAACTTAAGCAAACTTAGAGCATGGATAAGGGGAGCTTTTTTTCTTGGGGGGAAGAGGTGAAACAGTTGAAACTTGAAAGACAAACAGCCCCCAATGGCATCTGAGCAACAAAATTTAATCTTAAAAGTCCATGAAAAACCCCGATGGATCTTCCCACTAACTTCCTGAAAGTGAGCTGTGCTTACTTTCATCTTGTTTCTGGGAGTTGAACAGGAATCCCTTTTTGTCGTGGTTTAACCCCAGCCAGCAACTAAGCACCACACAGCTGCTTGCTCACTCCCCCCCTCAAGCAGGATGGGGGGAAGAGAATTGGAAGGGCAAAAGTGAGAAAGCTCATGGGTTGAGACAAGAACAGCTTAATAATTGAAATAAAATAATAATGATAATAAAAATAATAATGGTAATGAAAATAACAAAGAGAGAGAAATAAAAAACATGACAGATAAGTGATGCAAATGAAGACAATTTCTCACCACCAACTGACCAATGCCCAGACAGTCCTCAAGCAGCAGCCCCCTGGCCAACCTTTCCCCAGCCTTCTATGCTGATCATGACATCATACAGTATGGAATATCCCTTGGGTCAGTTGGGGTCAGCTGTCCCGGCTGTGTCCCCTCCCAACTCCTTGTGCACCCCCAGCCTCCTCGCTGGTGGGGTGGGGTGAGAAGCAGAAAAGGCCTTGGCTCTGGGTAAGCACTGCTCAGCAGGAACGAAAACATCTCGGCATTATCAACACTGTTTTCAGCACAAATCGAAAACATAGCCCCATACCAGCTACTATGAAGAAAATTAACTCTATCCCAGCCAAAACCAGCACACTTTTCCATGCACAGTCAGCAGCCTTACCAGTTACGTAGCTACTCCCATCTCACAGATCTCTCCTTCCTTTCTGTCAAGCTATTCTGTTGTCTCCCTTGTCCACTTTCCTTCTGAACAACGTATATATTTGTACCATCTCCACCTCACTTCTATAGCTCTGGAACTTCTTACTTCATTTTCATCCTCTCAAAATGAAACCTGACTAGTTCAGAAAACTTGTTGACTTCAATCTTATTTGCAACTAGAGAGTTTTCATGGAGCACCTGCTTTGCTCTATGTTAGGTAACACTGGCCAAATTACAAGACCTGAAAGACACTGAAGTTATAAAAACTGGAGGCAATTTTGGATCCTGGAAAATGCTCCAAACAAGGAAATCACATTATTGCTAGCATTAAGCAACTCAAGCTCTAAAAATCACATATTTGTTTTAAAAAACACTCTTTTAACATATTTTTCTCCGAATTCATCAGATGTTCTCAAATTATGCTGTAAGTTTTTTTGCAAATGAAGCTGAAATACGCATTTTCACAAGGTCTGAGAAATATAAAGAGATTCAACAGAAAAACATGAGGGTTTGCAATAGCAACCATGAGAGTACTTCAAGCTGATCTCACTTTCTCCTCTCAGAACAAAATAGAAATATGATATTAAAAGTGTACTAAAACTTCAGCAAGCACGGATTTAGACTTAGGTTTTCTTAGCTGTCACAGAAAAGTATCTGTATATAGATCTATCTATACCCATAAACATACAGAGAACCACATTCATTATTATCCTTCTTTTACTGCCTTCAGAGTCATCTCTTTCAGAGGTGCTATTCCTTCAGCCTGAACTGCATGCCTGAGATTAGGCAAGAGGCTTAAGCCAAAGCTTTCAGTCAGGTTTCTTTCCTGTGTTCCCTCAAGGTATATTAAGAATGTATATTCTTCATACCAGAATCTCTTAAGTACCACACTGTCTGAAATCTAAGGTTGTCCTTACTCAGCCATCAGAAATAAAACCAGTATTGATACTAACAATACAAATATGTGTGTATCTCACCATCTTCCCAATTCCAAGGCCTATCTTCCCCCAAAGTCTCAAGTAAACTTCCCAAATTATTCTCTCCATGGCAAACCTTCCTGATAGTCCCATTTCCCAAGATGAATGCAGCCACTAAATGAATGCTGGGAACTATGTTCCCTCTCCCCATTGTGCAACACAGACCATGCACCACACTGAATTATGACCTTAGTGGGAGGATGGATTGCTTACTGCACTGGTGTCATCTGCACAAGGCTGCCTCTAGATGAGGCCATGTTAATTTAAGGAATGGGAGAGAACAGGCAAAAGTATCAGGAGGTTAGGAGCAAGAGGTCCCCCCCCTACACACCACAAGATGTTTTGTGGCCACCTTAAAACCTCCTGCCTTGAAAACTCTCGAAATGAGGCCCACCTTTCCAACAGGGATTCGACGGCTCCATCAGACAGCTCAAGCGAGTAAAGGGCATCTCAGAGACCCCCGAAGGAATCATGGCACTCACCCAGACCCCACCACACAGCCTGCAAGCACTGACCACATTTGACTTTTTCAAAGTTTTAACATCTCATAAACCTCTTATATGAGATAAAGGCAATTAGCCACAATCCCCGTTATCACCTTACCCTCTGACACACAGTAGCCCATCCAAACTGCCTAAAGGCAGCAGTCCTAGGCCAATGTTGATTCTCTTCTGCATGTTCTCCTACATTTCCTCCACTGTTGCAAAGGCAAATGCCTTTGACACAACTTGGATCATTCACTCCGAAAGTTTTTACTGCTCCGATTCTGGGGACGCGTGTATAGTGTAACTTTAACTTTGGATTTCCAAATTTTCCCAAGCCAAATGCGGCATGAGCTACTTTTTTTAGCTGTTTCACACATGCGGGGTTTTATTTGAAAGACAGGAGAGTGAGCAAAGAAAACTCTAATTACCGCATGTTATTTTAAGTCTTGCTTTGGCAATTTCCATGTCACACTTCATTTCAGTTTTAAAAATTATTAAGAAGTGTTTATGATAAACTCTCAATGAAATCAGCAGAAACCTTATCAGAAATTACAAGTTCCAGCAGAGGTAGCATGCATGTAGGCAATGCTGATCTATTACCTTAAATAACCAGAACCATTCTGTGGTCTTCAAGCTGACCAGGAGGGTTTGGCCAGAGTCCTTACTTTTAAACCCTCCCACCCTCCAGCACAGCATGGCTACCACCAAACCACCTACTGACAACAGGCCCAAGATGACTGATGCAGATTCCTCAAACTATGCCAGGTAATTGTCTGGCATGGTCTGAAACTGTTGTAGAGAATAGAAATTCAATACTAGAGACACAGCTCCAGAGCCCTGGAACATAACCTGTGTCGTGGTTTAACCCCAGCCAGCTACTAAGCACCACGCAGCCGCTCACTCACTCCCCCCATCCAGTGGGATGGGGGAGAAAATCAGGAAAAGAAGTAAAACTCCTGGGTTGAGATAAGAACGGTTTAATAGAACAGAAAAGAAGAAACGAATAATGATAATGATAACACTAATAAAATGACAACAGTAGTAATAAAAGGATTGGAATGTACAAATGATGCGCAGGGCAATTGCTCACCACCCGCCAACCGACACCCAGCCAGTCCCCGAGCGGCGAATCCCTGCCCCCCCACTTCCCAGTTCCTAAACTAGATGGGACGTCACATGGTATGGAATACACTGTTGGCCACTTTGGGTCAGGTGCCCTGGCTGGGCATGAGAAGCTGAAAAATCCTTGACTATAGTCTAAACACTACTGAGCAACAACTGAAAACATCAGTGTTATCAACATTCTTCACATACTGAACTCAAAACACAGCACTGTACCAGCTACTAGGAAGACAGTTAACTCTATCCCAGCTGAAACCAGGACAACCTGCCACTGCTTAATTATTATCCCCAGGGATAGTCTCTTGGGAATTATTAATGGTAGGAGTAAATTCCCAGGGCAGAGTGAATCAGGCCAAGCAGTAACCTTACAAATATGGGCTCACTAGCCATAACTCATGCCTTACAGCTTGACAAGTATCGAACATCCAGGACGTTCTTACAGATAACAAAAATGGGCGTTTGTAACTTTTTAAAACCAGGCCCGTCGCATTTTGATGAGGAGACTTTACAAGTCTTTCCGAGTAAAGTGTGATCAGAAATGGCTGATTGTAGTTGATTTGATAAAAATCGATCTGTCCCCCGGAGCAAGTATTTGCAATCTACGGGAAAAACAATTCCACAGTTTTTGTAAGAAAACACGCACTTAACTTGTAAGTACTTATCTAAGTTAATGTTTTATGTCATGGGAACCAGCTTAACTTGCATGCTAAAATGAAACACCAATGCAGAGAGCATCTTAGTAGACATAACCAAGCTCAGGCAGAGATCTACCGTTAGAGAGTTTTTTAACCAAGGTCCTTCCCTCAGCCCCCCACTCCCATTTTGTTCCCAGAAGGAAGTAGGGGATGACAAGATTTCGGACCCCCCCCTCCCCGCCGCAGCCCAGGGCCGCCACCAGGGGCTTCCCCGCCCGACGACGCAAGTACTGCTTCCTTGGAGCGACACGTGCCAGCCCACTACCGGCACACCGAAGACGGAGTTTTTCTTATTATCGACAGGAGCAGGCCGAGGGATTTTTTGTGGGTGTCGTATTTCCACGCCACCTGCCTCGTTTCTCGTGCCGTCTGACCACCCACAGGCAGCGAACGGCAGCTCCGTCCCGCCTCAAACCCTGAGCGAGCGGGAGCCGCCGGGAACCGCCTTCCCCTCCCCGGACAGCCGCGGCCGGGCTCCG
>NW_010972962.1:5527750-5528454 GCF_000737465.1 Haliaeetus leucocephalus | reverse complement strand
GGGCCAGCCGGCATCGCGCGGAGGAGCGCGCAGAGCGGTGCCCAACTCCCGGGAGAAGCTGCTGGGAAAGTCGGCGCTTCCCCCCTGCTCCCTTCCGCCTCCAGGAGCGCGGCGAGACGCGCCGAGCCCGCGCACTTTCCGCCCTGCCCCAACAGCTCACAGCACCCTCCCGGCCGCCTTCCGCCGGAGCAATTCTGGGTTGGTTGCCGACCGACCCAACCCGGGGTTGGGGCTGCGCCGCCCGCCTTGCGTGGAATGTCCCACCAGTGGCGCGGGGTGGGAATTAGAAGCACGCCGGTGCCTGAGCGAGCCCGTTCCGATAGCGGGGCCGGCGGCCCCCCCTCCCCCCGCTGCGAATGGTTCCTCCCGTCACGTGGGCCAGCGGAGGAGGAGCTCAGGCGCCTACCCGCCCCCTCTCCCCCTGGTGCGCGTGCGCCGTAGCGCGGCGTCCGGCTCACGTGCTGCTCCGCGTCCGGCGGTCATGGCTGCCCTGCTGAGCTCCGCCGGGCGCCTGCGGGGGCTCTGTCCGCGCCTCCTGCCCCTCCTCCGCCCGTCCGCGGTCCCCGCCAGGTGAGACGCTGCGCCGCGGGCCTGCCCGGCGCCCGCCGGTGGCGAGGCGGCGAGAGGCGCGGTGGGGCCGGCTCAGGCGGCAGTCCCCGTGCCCAAGGGCACCGCCGGCGGGGCCGCCTCGCGCGCCCGCGGCC
>NW_010972962.1:5347252-5527686 GCF_000737465.1 Haliaeetus leucocephalus | reverse complement strand
CGGCCCGGCGGCCTCTCGCCGCCTGTGCGCGGCAGGGTTAGGTCAGGGTCGAAGGCCGCGGGCGAGCCACGCTTCCCTCCGGCGAGGGTGGCCCGCTCCTTCCGCAGCGCCGCTTCCCGCGGTCGGGCTCAAACGAAAGCAGAGTGCGCTCCTCTCTGTGAAGAGCAAAGGGCGCTGTTCTCTGGAGGGTACCGCTGTCGTGGGACAAACGGTGCAGAGGGGGAGTCGAGGGGGAGACCCGGCGGAGATAAGCAGCGCTGGAGCGCGGGTAGCCGCACAGTTAGAATCTGGGCTTCTTCCCCGTGCCCGTCAGACTGTGCTGGGTCTGTTATCCGGAGGAATACCTTAACTCCTTTGCTATGGTTCCCTCTTTTCCATCACGCAGGTAGGGTGGAAAACTCGCCCCACCTGTGTGCATCCCTGTCGCTGTTTTGACCGCGCTCACATGTGGTTGGTGCCCTGCAGGAAATCTGGAGACGCAGCCCTTCCTTAACACGAGTACTTTTTTTTTTTTTTTTTAGTGAAAAGAACATTAGTTTTGGGAGAATGAGCTTTCTCTCCAGTGGTGGTGCACTGCAGCTTCACATTTGGGATGTGTTTTGTCTTGAACATGTGCTTCTTGGATGCAGAAGTGCAAAAGGTTCAGCTCTGAATACATGAACAAACAGTTCAGAATCCCTGTTTGTAGAAACATATGATATTTCATGTTTTTTTGCCCACGCTTTTTTTTAATAAATCACCAGGGTGATGTTAGCATTCTGTTATATAGGCAAACTAGTTGCTTCCGTGAGTTTTTTCCTTAATTAATTGTCCTAAGAAGGAGGCGCCTTGTGCAGACGATAGCTATGTCAAAGAGTTTGGTATTTATTTTTTGTGTTTTGGGTAGCAAGTATGCTGTTACAACTACATGAAGATCTGTGCAAACTTTTTTAACATTAGGGGTTACTTCATTGTCAACAAATTCTCAAACGGTCTGTGAATGACAGAAAGGTTTGTTTATGATTTCTGAGCCTTGATGGGGTTAGATTTTTGGTTTCCACCATGTCCAGTTTCTAAGCCTTAAAACAGGGAGTTGGGAATGAGTTGAGATGCTTAGCTTTCATTTATGTGAAGTGACTTGCTGTGATTATAATAACGACTGTTAACTAAAAATTTGTATAAAATTAAACAATTAAAATAATTATAAATAATTTTAAATATAAATGCCTAGCTAAATAGAAGTTTAGATCTGTTTACTCCAAGGATGTGAATGTTTGCTGTATTTCTTCCAGTGTTTGGCAAACCTAGTGAGGATCCAGTGCAAGTAGGTGGGAAGGGGCTTGTGCCTTGTTATAGCTCTGGTGGTCCCACTTAAGTCAATGTAACTTAATGACTGGTAGAAAACCAGAACAGTGTTCTGTCATTCTAGATAAATAAGTATGTTCAGCAGAGGACTTGTTGAGTTCCAGAGCTGGTTCAGGAGAAAGGATGGGAACAGATGAGAGTCAGCAAGAGAACTGCTAGAGGGAAGTCTCGCCAGCAAAATAAGGAGGTTATTGCTACCTGCACTAGCTTTAGTGCTTATCGAACCTATTGTGAGCTGATTTTATGCAGTAGCCTGACAGAAATCTTACCTAAAAAAGTTTGTAGTTTTCTGCTGGTTTTAGTGGTTGAAGTGTAACAGATTGTTAAATGATGAAGTTGATGCAAAGGATGCAGCAGACCTGTGCAGGAAGGACCAGGAGCTGGGAAGACATCTGCTGTATGGTTGGTAACAGAACCACACATATAGTTAGTGGCAGATCATGAATAAACTTTTCTATGTTGTGGTAATTCAGCTGATTTTTGTTTTCTTCTTAGTTTCCTAAATTAGTTTGTTGCAAGATGTAATGTTGACAGAACTTCATGTATGACTTGACGAAGGACTAACAACACTTTTTTTTTTTTTTTTAGAACTGCGTTTCTGGAAAGAACTTGAAAAGTGCTTTATGTGATGGTAATTTGGCTCCAACAGCTGGGGTTTGGATTTTAGGTTGATTCCCCCCCACCCCCAATGATACTTTTTTCTTGCAACAAATTATACTCTTCTATATTTTCAAGTATAAATGGGGTCATATGTGGGATAGTTTAGTAATTCACAGGCTAGTTTTAGTTAACTGTGAGAAAGGTGCTTGGTAGAGAACACATTCACAGGAAACTGGTATTTATTTCATAGCTTTTAGGTTTCAGTCTAAACTGTGAATTATATTGGAGTAAGACTGAGCAGCACACCTAACTTTGTGCATTCTTTCTGTCCAGTAATTTCATTCCTAAGATAATTTTTCATCTAAAATCTTTGTCTTACTGTCACTTTACTTTATGGATTTAGGCATCCTAGCGCACAAGTGATGCTCTAGGACCAAAGTGTAAAGCAGAGCTAACATTTATGAACTGAAATTGCGCATATAAGCATATACTCTTACTTCATTTTTTACCTTAAGTAACTATTCATTGGGTTTTTTTTTCTACCTAAGTTTTACCTTCTGGAAATGGACCTCTTTTGAAGAACTAGAATGACATATGGACATCATTTAGCCTTGCTGTACTTGCTGTTCAGGTCTCGGGATGGTATTTTGAGAGTGAAATGCAGTACGCTGCAGCAAATTCCAGAGACTGTTGAAGTTCTAGTTGTAATAGTGGGGAAAAAGCCCCACAGTTTTAAGAGTAAATAACAAGGAATAATCCAGCATTTCGCAAGAGAACTGTGTAAATGACTATGTTTATATGTGCTTGATACAGTTGCTTTAGAATACAGTCAGTTCAGAGGCAGATTTGAGACTTTCACAGAAAAGTTGCAAATCTGTTCATTTCTTTAGAGATATGAAACAACAACCATTCACATTCAAGCAGAGATTTTATCAAAGCATTATATTGCTTCAGTTTTTCCAAGGAAGTCCTAACTACCACTGCCAAACTGTAGAGTACAGAAATGATGGTTGGGCTACTTGTTATGCCTGTGTAATTTTAGAGGCTCTCAGAGTATGTTGCTTTTCTGCTCAGAGACAGTATGATACATGCTGGACAGAGAAGTGGCTCTTCATGCAAATAAGGCTTCAATTTATGTGTCAGTACTTTCAAGTACATCTGCGGTAGAGTGATGACTTTGATCACATTTGGGCAGAGTGGATATGCTAGAATAAGATAGTCTCCCTGCAGTGATTGATGGTTCCTGTTGCTCTGCTGCGTGTTGCTGCACCGTAGTTGAGCCAATGGAATATACTGTGGGAGCGTTTCCCATTTAATTTTGTGTCAGTTTAATCTAAACTTCTTCTGAAGTTAGGTTAGGACAGTAGATGGATGTCCAGTTGCATTGGGTGGTTGAGTAGCAAATTGGATCTAAGGCAAATTTACTGTTTCACTTTTCTGCCTCTAGTATGAAATGTGAAATATGCTGAGCTGTATGTCATCACTCTCATGCCATGCAATGATAACAAGATAAATAAGCTATGACAGACCAATACAACAAATTTCAGATCTACAACAGCACGCTTTAGCACTGCACTGATTTATGTGGTACAAATTATTTACTGGAACTTTGTTCATAGAAGCTTCACTAAGGGAAGCGATGGTTAAATTTGCTGCTAGTAGCTGACTGTCAAGAATGCTGTAACAAACGTCTCAGTTGACAAGCGTTCAGAGAAGATTTTGAATTATCAGAATATCTTTTGGGGACTTTTTTCTACATACTCTAGGTGACTGTGTTATGATTTGATGTTACAGCTTGCTGCTGTGGTAAAGCTAGTGTTGGGAGGAATGGTATCTGCTCCATTTTTCCCACACTGACCACCTTCCCATTGCTGGCCAGCTTGTCCTGCTCTAAATCAGGGTGCTCTGTGGACCTGTTACTGGGCTGATTTCATTTGCTAGACTGTGAGGAAAAAGTTTTCTGGCAGATGGCCAGGTTTTATTGGATCAGGTAAGGAACTGATGAAGTCTAGAAGGGTGGTACCACGGGCAAAAGAAGAGGGAACCCTGCATGATGACTGTGTGATACTAGATCAATTCAGCTGTATTGTTGAATGGCACTTTCAGATGTACAGGTGCTAGGATACTCATCCTGATGCGACACCCTATCTGTCCTCAGAGAAAAGGAGAACAATTAGGCTCTTAAGGCACAGATCATAAAAGTATAGCTAAGCAGGAAAATCAAGTGAAATCTCTATTTGCAAGTCTCGCAAGTCATCTTTGGCCTTGCTGTCACTTCTATAGTTTGAGATTCCAGTGAGTTTAAATACCAGTTTTGATGTGTTCTGTTCAGAGGAGTGATTGCTGAGGAAGTTGATAAGAGGGTACCATGTACAGTGCTTTTCAAGTTGTCTTTGTAAAGACAGTTGACTTCTGGTACGTTGTGGTGTGTTTGTACAAGACTGAAGCAAGTGGGTGAGATGGGAGGAAGCATACCCTTTTAAAGAGTCCTGTTTTGGATCCGAGGGATTTGATTTGAGCTTTGGGTAAGCCATAAATTAAAAACCCCAAATGATTCATGGTTTAATGCATGGTACTTTTTTTTTTTTAATTGGCTGCAAACAAGTTGCTTTTGGCTGTCGATTGTCATAGTCAGCAGTCCATCACCAGTGGACAAAAATCTAGAATTGAGTGCTTAATTACTTTATATTAGCAAAATGATAGAATTAATGGGCTTTAAATGCAGAGGAGGCATTGAGTAGACTTGCTTTTGGTAATACTGAAACAATGTTCTGTCCTAGTAAATTTCACAAGCTGCACTGTTGTTGTTGTTGTTGTGTATGTGTTTTACTGATGGACATAAAATGTGTAGAGACTTCCTAAGAAATAGCACAAAGCAAGGTTTTTCTGCTTTGCTTCTTGTGAATCACTTAGGCAAAGTTTTTCGATATTCTCCAAGAATATCTAAGTAGATATTCTCAGTCTACATAAAAAGCATAAAATTTTCTCTATTCTTGTAGGATCCTACTGTATCTCATTGGAACAAGGATACAGTGGCTTGAACATTGTGGCTTTTTTTTTTGTATGTGACCATAGCTAAGTTGGGGGAAATACTGTTTAGCAGTCATGTGAATCATGCTGGGATCTCAGGTGGTATATTTAGTCTTACATTTAGTAAATTGAACGACTGTTAAGTCTGTAGTGCTTTTATGTATAGTAGTGAATTTTAACTCATAAGTTTACCATTATTCTACTTCGAGTATGGCTTGTATTTTGAAAACTATTTCCTACACCTTTTGCCTGTTTAGTTTAGAAAGAACGTAACAAAATATTCAGTACTTTTCTTAGAAAAATTGTAGCAGCTACATTAGTGTGGCTCTGATAAAGGGAGGCAAATATCCATATGGTAGTTCTGTAATCCTTTTTTGAATGTTTGGAATTGGTCAAGTTTTACAGAAAGTAAACTCTGCTGCTACCAGGGAGATCACTGAAACCACCTACTTTTTGAGTTTTGGGAAAGATGGGACACTTTTTACTCAGACTGGTGAGTAAGATTTGTTCCTTTAGGGAATCAAAGGCACCGCCTTTAGTCTGCTCTAGAAATATGGAAACCATGTAAATACATGTGAGTATGGTACTGGGATTCTCATAAACTCTTGCAAACATAGAAATATTTTACTAGTTAACTTAGTATAAATTTCCCCATGCACACTTCATCTCAGCATGAGTTTTTTATGAGTTTAGCTTCATCTACTTTCCAGACTTTGTAAGCTAAATTGGAGATGAAGAGTTATGGCTAAATGGCGAGTGGTTCTGTGTTGGGATTACAAACATATAATTGGTTATTTTCTCCTATGTAGGCAAGGTCTGAATTTTTAATCCTCACAGTTGTAGAGACAAAGCTGAAAATGGTGTAAAGGTAGAGTTATGTAAAGGCTCAAATACTGGAAGGCTACTTCTAATCTTGTGATTGTGGGAGTAGGAGAGAGATCACTTTATAGGGCTTAATGTATCCTTTTGAGCTTCTCTGGGTAGGTACAAAGAAACAGAGTTCTGAAGCATAGTAAAGAGAAATTGCATGTGTTGGGAAGGAATCAGGTTGCTAATCCAAACAGATCTGAAGTTTATTGTGCACCTTCACATGCTCGCAAGTATAATGTTTCACATGGAGAAAATCTTAAAGTACCATTTAACAGTAATTTATGAAAGTAAATACTTGGCACCCATTGCAATCCTTGGAGAATTGTCATGCATTTTGCTGTGTAGCATAGCATTTAATTCTGAACAAAGTTAGTTAAAATAATTGGAAAAATATGGTTACATCATAAGATTATATACTCTTAACATCTAGCACTGAGGCAGGATCAGCAATGCCAAGGTCATGTGCGGGAGATTTTTTTTTTTTCCCCTCTCCTAATCTTATTTTATAAGCTTCAAAATGAGAAGATTTGACTGTCAAGGTATCCTGTTCTAATATTTAATTATAATTAGTATTAGAACAATTAATATTACCAGTGTGATGTCTGATGGATTGGGCACGGTTGCTTCTTTATTTGGAGAGTGGGATGGGGTAGATGGGTCTTTTAAACTTGTGTTTTCCTGAGTAAACACACCATGACAAGCAGAATAATTCTCTCTGTATTTTATCTATGTTGCTTTTGTTAGGAGTTGAAGAATTGTTTTCTTTTTTGCTATGTGGTGTTTCATGTTTATCAGTGGCTCATTTTCAGTACTTTTTTTGGTTGGACTGTTGTCTAGCCAATTGTATACCGTCTTACATTTCTGCCTTTGTTTTTTGTCCAAAACTTAGAACTTTCTTTGGTCTGTATTGAATTTCCTTTTTCTTGATTTCAGACCATTATGTCAAGTAGTGAAGAGGACTCTGAAGTCTGAGGCTCTTCTTCTAAGAGTTTGCCACTGTTGTGGTGTTGTCTACAAATTTTATAAGTTTATTAACTCTTCTGTCATCCAAATTGTTAATGAAATTATTGAATGGACATGGGTTGTACCAGTCTCTTCCCAGTTGGATCAGGAGATAGCTTAATTTAGAATCCTACAAAATATGTTCCCAATTTTGCAACAAACCCTGATCAGCACATCTTATATATTTTTAAATTTTTTTTAAACAATTACTGCACCCATATTTTTATAACTAAAAGTACATTGTTTTGCTTATGAGATCGACAGGTAACATGGTGCCAAAAGCCTATACATCAATCCATATATTTTATTGATTATGCTTCTGTTTTTCTCAAAATTTCATGAGTTTTTGAAGGTAATTCCAAAGGACTGGAGGTTGAGTAAGGCCCATTAATGTGTCTTAAATATAACATATCTTAATGTTTCCAGAAATTATTTAGCTCATTCTTCCCTATTCTTACCTACACCCACATGTCCTTGTTAAAATTCAGTCATGGCAAAATGGTTACAATTTACATAGTATGGTTGCAGTTAACATTTTTTTGAAAGCTAAATAGTGTATGATCTGTAATTTTTTTCCATTTTAAGAGGTGTGTGTATTTTCTAAAATCATCTTCCTTATATTTAGAAGCCTTTCTTGCTGCCTTTTTATGTGACTTATGTGACTAAAATGGTTAACATGGCCTTCTTGATTTTATCCTTGGTTTTTTTTATTCCCCTTAATTGTGTGTGCTTTGTCAACTTCTAAAAATTAAAGAAGAATCACACAAGGTTGTTGAAGATTGCTGATGCGTGGATAACTGCTTATTTTGTTAGCTTCTTTTTCTGTTTCTTGGGGAGGTTTTGTCATTAGTATAAATTTTCAGTAAGTATGTAGTCTACTGCATTCTTCTGTCTTCACGTGATTGCCTGAAATCAAACCTGATTCTGTGTTACTTAATTTAAGTTTGCGTTTCTTTGAAAGCTATCTTTCTGGTCTGCTTAATCTTTCATATTTTAGAATAGTGAGCTCTTAGCATTTTTTTTTCTCCCACGTACCATATTTGATAATATCTATGTGTGTGTGTGTAATTGGAAATGCCCAATTCTGCTGATCTTTCAGAAGGTTAAGTTAGTGTATCAAAATAACACTTCATATAAGAGTATAATATTTTACAGTGTACAACTGTAGCAATTGATATAGTATAATATTCTAAACTTATAAACAGCATCATGCTAAACGCTAAGCAGGGAGAGCTTAGGAACAAATGTAAGTGTAGAGTCCTCTCATGCTGTTAACCAGCATATTTGAGCATGCACATACTGTTTTTATCTTCATACTTAATCTGATGGAGCTATGCAAGTACTTTAAAATGTTTGTGGCTTTTGACACATGGAGAATCTTAGAAAGATGGCTTTCTTAAAACAGCTCAGGACTTAAGAATTGTAGATACCAATTAGTTTATGATTACAAGTGTGCTATGTGGCATAAGATATAGTTCAATAATTTGCAAGATACTATAAAACAATAGCAGATTTTTATAGAAAGAGACATTTCAATTTTAATTTGAAGCACAGGAGTTTTGTCCACTTGTGCTTTGATTGTTAAGGGAAATCAAAGTATAAATTTCTGTGTCACAAAGACAGTAAGCCCTGTGTTGCTGTTTGCTTCCAAAGAATTTTTCCAACCTGACTTGAAGTACTCTGAAAACCTTTCAAGTAGCTTTTTTTAATGGCTATATAAGAGTGGATGGTACCATTTTCTTTCTTTATCTATATTGTTAAGATAAAACAAAGATCTTGCAATCTTTACTGTTTGATTCTTATAGCTATCCAGTGGTTAGCTCATAGTTAAGTATTGAAGTTATCTAAATTGTAGACATCTCATTTGGTTTTTACACCAAGAGGACTTAAGATTTAGTATCTTACTGTTATTCTTACCTTGTACTACTGGATTTTAATTAGTCTAATGATTCCTGTTTTAGGGAAGGTACCCTGTCTCTGGTTATATGATGAGGTAGGAGAATTGGAAAAGGAAAGAAAGAATCGGAAAATGACACCCAGGGAAATACTTCTAGTGAGAGATGGCATTACTAGTAACAAAAAAAAAAGTTTGATAGCATTAATCTGATGAGCTGCTTACCACCAAAAGTGGTGTTTCAGTTTCTTCTTTTTCTCCCTAGTTCCTCTGATTCTAGCTATCTATTCCTATTCCACTTCTTTTTTTCTGGTTCATTCTGTTGGGTTTTGGACACTGTGTGAGCCCTTTCCACTCTTAACTTGATGGAACAGTAATTGTTTTTTTGTAGAAGTGGCTGAATTAGTATTGTGCCAGGTTAGTGAGTTAAATAAGCTCACAGAGGGGTCTGAATAAAATGAGAGCTAGCCCAAAGGAATCAGTGGGAACTTGCATCTAGAAGGAGGTAGAACTCGGACTGAAGGTGGGGATCTCTCCTTTTTTGGCAGTCTTTTTTTCCTCTTTTCCAATTCTTTCTTCCTTGTCCTTTCCCTAGTCGAAATGCAGATAATTTGCTGGCATCTGGAACATTCTTCAGGAGGAAACTTGAGGAGATTGGGCAGTGTAAAACTTGCCTGCTTGTAAAAGATAATGCCAAATGGTAGTGAGGTTCCTCATTATTAAAGAATTTTTTTAATGCCTTCAAAAAGAAAACATCTTCTAAACTTTTCACAGCTCTATTAGGAAAGATATTCTGCTTCAGGATGGTTTTATTTAAAGAATTTTACTCCTAGAACTTATGGCCTGCTCAGTTATTAAATCAGGATTTCAAACAGCAAGGAAAAAGGTGCTCTTTGGGCTACTTCCTACTCACAAGAGGCAACCAGATGGTAAACCACCAGTCTGTTTTCCACCACACTGATATGCATGCACCCCACTGATGTTTTTTCTGCTGTCTAGCAGCTTGCTGCCTATACTGCTGAAACACTGAATTGCCAGCAAGCTTTTTCTCCTCCACTAGGTTTCCTCTGCTAGGGCCTTAAACTAGCACTGGTTGGTGAGAAACCATCCAGCAGACATACCTGTGGAAAAGCTCCAGGTGTGGAAAATAACTTTGTAGAGAATGCCAGTACTCCTCACTTCTAGGCTGCCATTTCAACAAAACGTGCAGCTGTTACTGCATGGGATTCCTGGAACATCTGTTAACAGCAGGGAGTACGACTAGGGTGTAGAGACCTTACAGAAATTTAGCTGAAGAGGTGTCTACAGAGCCAGATATGAGGGAGGGCAGTTTCAGAAGTTGCTGAATCCTCTTTTTGCCATCCAGCATGTATTACTTCCTTCGTATAGGATTCTGGAGGAGGATAGTCTGTTTTATTTTATGCAGTTATAAGGACAGTTGAGAAGAGACTTCCAAAAATGCTTGTGTGTAATGATAATTTTACCTGCACAGGCTGTTCACAATTCCATTACGGCACAAATACTATTTTCTTATTCTTAAGTACATCAACTTGTTCTTTTTTTAAAAAAAAAAAAAAATTGGCAAGCTGTTGTTGTTTTGCTAGGAATAAGAACACTTTCTCATTATGTTTCTGGTTGTCACACTTCATTTTGAGAAAATAAATATTTAAACAAATCCAGTGTTGATGTTTGCTTTACATTGCAGAATGGATGCTTCATGCTCGTTAATGTAAATTCTGCAGAATGGGGAATGATCCCATTGTTCTTTAAGCCATTGTCTAAAACACTGGCCTCTCATTAGTTTTTGTGTATTTTAATTGAAAAGAAAGGTATTATTTGCTGCCTTGATTTGCTGTGTTCTGGAAGAGATGTCTGTGACTGTTCTTGGAGTGATTTTTCAAAAGCATGTGAGAGCTTTTGTGAGAAGCCGTAATGGGACAATAGACTTTCATAGCACTTGGATGACTTCAAAATTTTTATTTTTGCGGGAACAGTATTTGAACCATTTAACTCATGAGGTGAGTCCAACTGAAAATCTCAGAGTAATAGTTGTCACTGTGAGAAAATATACATGACTATATCTTTTTAAGTAGAAAGACACAGAAATGAATGACTGGAATTTGTTTATATCAACATGGAATGTGTTTAAGAAACTGTTCATCAGCAAGAAGTGCATTTTATCTTTTTGACATTGTGTGACTAGTGTAGTTGCAAAATGACTTACAGAAGTGTAAACGCTATTTTTTTGTTTGTTTGTTTTTATTCAAGCAGAAACATTATGTACCAAATACGGTTCCTTACAGTTGCACCTCAACAGGAGGGAAGTGTTAAAGAAGAACCAATTTCAGAAATTCAAACCAGACGGACCTGGCAGTTTGACTGGGCATTAAATAAAATGGATAACTCTGTCAGAAAAACTGGCCGCATCCCTAAAGTCCTTCTACTAAAAATCTTCCATGAAATATGCAAGACAGGTAAGTTCCAATTAAAACAAAATAAAAGCTAAATTTAGAGCTGCAATATAATGATTCATCAAACCAAAGAAATTAACTGAAAGAGTTCTGATTTATATTTTGTCTCCATTGTTTAATCTGCTGCATATGTTGATGAACAGACTTTAAAGGCTGTAGAGATGTTATTTTGCTTTGAATGCACATGTTTACTTTTCCAGGTTTTTTGTCTTTGGGAATTTGAAAGTCTTGTAAAAATTCAGTGTACTTTTAATAAATCTTATCATATTGCCTTGCTTATTGTGGATTTTTAATCTGGTAATGTTACACCTTCCTCATATAACTGTATTGTGCACTCTGAACAGGGATCATGTCTATCTGTTTTACACAGTGTATTTTGAAAATGTCTGTAATAAACCATGCTGTCCTTAAGAGGTTATTTGTTTTAAAATGGAACTATACAGGGAAATGTGGAGGTGGTCCCCAAGTTTCCGCATTCCCAGGTAGCTGTGGTTATTCAGTACAAGAAAGCTGTATTTTTTTTTTTGATACAACAAAAATAAACAGCTGAGGCATTGTTCATTCTGACAGATTCAATACCCCTTTGGCTAAAAATAGCCAGACTATATTAATATTTTGCAAACCAGCTACCACAATTGATGAGGTTTGGTACTAGTTAGGATGAATCAATGGAGATATTTGTTAAATATACTCACTAAGTACTACTGCCAATAATTAACAATGACAGCATGTGTTGTTTTGTTTTAAACTTTGCTATGTATTGTTCTGGACTGTTAATGGCTTGTATGCCTGGGATTGTGCTTTTGCAAGTTTTGTGTTTTACTGTTTATAAGCTGAGTCTTCAATTCGTGCTCTCTTTCTGTTGAACTTAGTTTTTTCTTTTTGCTTGGGATATCCTTTCTGATTCCAACTGCTTTGTCTTTTTTGGGTATAAACTTATAATTTGCGAGTGTAGGTTGGCAAGATTTTATGTCTCTAAGCTTATCTGCAAATCACAGTTCTTCATGATCTTTAGTTACAGGTTTTAGGAAGTCATATTAACAAAAAAATTAATTGCTTATAGTGGTTTCCTTTGGCTGTGTAAGTATATTTAAAAAAAAAAGCGTAGAAGTTCACAAGAGGTTTAACTAGGATGGTATTAAAATAAATGGCAAATATATCCATATGAAAAATTCAGTCCTTTTTTATTAATAATGTTGAAAACTAATTTAGCAAAAGTGTGGGAGGTTAGTTATTGTTGATTTCCTAAAAAGATTTGTCTGTGTTTGTATTGTTCTTCCATTTCTAATTACAACACAAAAAATGCCCAAAGAAGGTTCTTGCTCTAGATCTCGTCCTGCATATTTCCATACTCATACTGCCAAATCTTTTCCCGTTTCTTTTGCCTTTCAAGGTATTCAGTCACTAGTGTACCACTGGCACTGTGAAACTGGAGATGTTGGTGTTTTTATTGCATGAACTAATTGTGTGCAGGGATTTAACAGTTAGTAGAGTATGACTTATCTCACCACTCTATTATGTCTCCAGAAGTTGAAATCCCCATTTGCAATTTGTACCTATCCCATCTCAATGTTTTAACTTATTCCTCCTCTTTTCTCATTATTGCTTATTTTTTCCCCCACTACTACCTGTGTCTCTTCCCAGATGAGTTTACTCTGTGTAAGAAACTTTTCTGCTGTAGAATGTGCTCTTGAAACATAGTTTATAATAGTCATGTGGTATCCTAGATTTGCTGGTCCTTTTTGGTACCTGAAGATCTAATTCGAGACAACGTATAGCTTTCTGCTGTTGAGTTTTTTTTGTTGGTTTTTTTTTTTTTTACTTTATTTTGCCATTATTTTACAGCTGTATAGCTGTTTCTACAGCTCTGTATAATTAAAAATTACACTTACAGTGATCATCACAGCTGGAGATATCTTTACTGGCAACAGCTGCCTCTATGCTGGGTTGCACACAACTTTGGAATACTGGCATGATGATTTGGAAGTAACTTACAAAGCATTAGTGATGCTTTAGACTTCAAGTCATTTTGGAGGTCTTAGTCTTTCAAGTCTGCATGTATGTTTGAGATGAAAACAAATCTGTAAGGTTTTCTATCATTTATGTTGTATGTGAGCATTTATCTTGCTCCTTGTTGGATGAAATTACTTATGAAGTGTACCTTTCTCTGTGATAAAGGAATAGACAACTTTTTTTTGCCTTTTTTTTTCTTTACAGTATGGTGCTTTCTAAATAAACTCTCCTTTTTACTAGAAATTGCTGGGTTTGCATATAAAGATGTGATTGAAAAAAAAGTATGTCTTCAGTTTATTGGGTAATCTGTGATAGATGCTGCAGCTCTGCCTTCCTTTGCCTCAGGAGTAGTAGTGAAGTTCAAGAGAGATGAGTTTATAGTTACTTTTTTGACATTCTGGGGTTAGTGCAGAAGTCAGAGAAGGTAGACATTCTTACAGTTTCCTTCACTATTCTCTAGATGTAAGTTATCTCATTTATTTTATATTGAGCATGGGCAGAAATGGAAATGGAAATTTAAATGTGGAATGTCTCTGAATACCAGTTTTAGAGTATTATGGAATTGGTATCAAGTATTTTGCCATTTTAGAAATTTACCAGAAAGCTATGTCCCTGTTAGGATGAAATGATCTATGGATCTTGGATTGGGAAATTTAAAGTACGAGATCTTCTGAGTTTAGTATTTTGTGTTGTACTTGTAAAAATTTCCGCTCCACTGAGGTCGTTATTGTATTGAATGGCATGTCTTACTGTGAATCTTTTTCATGACAGCGCATAATAGTGTCATTGCTTAATCATTTGGGTATCCTGTTCAGTAAGAATCTTCAGTCTTGGAGAAGATTCTATTTTACACAAAATGCTTAAATTCAGTGGGTCAGTCTTGACTCTTTTTTCTAATATTAAATGCATAATTATTGCATAATTATTTATAAAGAAATTTGTGGTTGTGTTCTACTTGCAGGGTGTCCAGGAAGTAACCAGACCTTGCTTTTGTTGAGAAGTTGTGGTGCTCTTTTACCAGAGGTACTGTCACCTGAAAGAACACAACTAGCCCATATGATATGGGACAAGATGAAAGAACTGGGTAGGTTGTTTTTGCTAGTCCCTCTTGCAAGAACAGCTATGTGCTTTAGTTACTTTCTTTGTAATAGAAGACTGAATGTGTTTTAATAGTGTTTAAATGCTAGGTTATAACAGCAAATATTCATTACTGAATAAACGTTAAGTTTTATTATTCAGGTGAGAGACCTGTTTCCTATTCTGGGAGTTATACTGACATCTAGGGGTGTTAATAATAAATCTAAAGAGTTGGTTTGGTTGGGGTTTTTTTTGTAAGATGCTTAAATTGGACTTTTGCTTGATTTTTATTATTGTAAGAATGTATTTTACTTTTCTGTTAGATGTTACCTTTATCTGGTGGGCTGAGTATTCCTAGTGCTGCCAGCTGTTTTAGCAGATGATTTTTTAGAGTTATTTATCTATAAATGTTGCATAGCCGAACTGCTTCTTGATAGTAATATTGCTGAATCTCTAAAATAAATACAGCTGTAGATGCTGTGGAATAGCATGCACACGAGCATTGATGTTACTGTGCTCTTGTTATGTTTTAGCCTTTTATAAATGTGTGCTGTTAAATAGATGTCTGATATTTCAAAAGTGGATAAAAGGAAGCAGTCCATAAAGTTCATACAGAATAAAATTGATGTGAAATTAATTACCTGAGAAAGCCATAAAATCATGTTGAATTTGGAGAATCTACGTTCACTGACCAGTTGAAATATTTTCTTAGGTGCTGTGTATG
Source organism: Haliaeetus leucocephalus (assembly GCF_000737465.1). Taxonomy (NCBI): domain Eukaryota; kingdom Metazoa; phylum Chordata; class Aves; order Accipitriformes; family Accipitridae; genus Haliaeetus; species Haliaeetus leucocephalus. The sequence goes on along the minus strand of NW_010972962.1, from coordinate 5,512,661 downwards.
ATACAAGCCATTATAATGCTTTACTTAAAGTCTACCTTCAGAATGAGCACAAATTTTCTCCGACAGAATTCTTGGCTAAAATGGAGGAAGCTAATGTGCAGCCCAATCGAGTAGGTACCCTTTTATGATATCTTCATTCTTAATAGTAGTATCCATCTATTGGATGGAAATTATTAACTTCCCCTTTTGTTTTCTGTAGGTTACATACCAGAGGTTGATTGCTGCTTATTGCGATGAGGGTGACATTGAAGGAGCGAGGTATTCTTTTGCATTTATGTTTAAAGGGATTTCCACAAAACTTGTTTCTAATAATCCTTACCATTAATGTTAAAACTCATTTAAGTGTAATTCTTATAAATTGATCAAAGCAAAGAGGGACTTTAACTATATTTTAACCAAGCACTGAAGAGCAGTTTCTTAGAGACAGCTGGAACCTGTACAAGCAAAATAAAAATAAGTGATAGACCAGTGTGTTCAAATCAAATTGTATTCAAGTTGCTCAGAAAATAACTTGTTCTAGAGCCAATGTGGAAAAAATGTGAGGTTATGAAGGCTTACTGCCTATGTAAGAAAATGGCTACTGGGAAAGGCATTTGAGAACAAAGTGGGCTAAGGAGCAAATAGGACTAATTCTGGTTTTTGTTATTGTTGTTGTTACTCAGGGCTTGCTGGATATCTGTTTAACATTTTAATTTTAGTAAGGTTAAGTTGCAACAGTGTGATTGTTGGGCATGAGAAATAAGTAAAAGGAAGATAAAAATAAAAAAGCCCAGCCACACCCTTGTGTCTGCATATTTCAAAGTGACAAATACAATTCATCTGAAAAAATGAAAATTACCAAATTATGAGCATGTTATGCAGCATCCCCAAATGTAATTGCTCGGCGACATCAGGATTTGGTTTTGATGATATATTACTTGTCCAGCAGCGCAGCAATAGCTCAGTAGTTTATCTTTTCAAAAGAAAAAAAATCTCATCATTCATTGTCTTGTATTTTGCAGTAAGATTCTTGGATTTATGAAGACCAAAGACCTCCCCATCACTGAGGCAGTATTCAGTAGCCTTGTGAAAGGTCATGCAAGATCAGGGTAATGTTTAATACCATTTTCTTTTATTTTCTTTTTGTTTTACTACAATATAAAGTGATAGTGTACAGAAAAATTACAAGCTGCAGAATAATGTGATGGTTTTGAATAAAAATGTATAGAAGACTGTCTTTATACATTTTTGAAGCAAAACAGGGCTATTTAACAAAGGAAGTAGATTTTTTTTGTGTCTAAAAATGTTGAAGTTCAAGATAAATTACTGTACTTTTGTAGTGTTTGAAAAAGAAATTTGCTGCACTTAGTTTTGAACTTTTTCAGGTGTTGAAAGAGTATGTTAAGTAATACAATAATTAAAAGATTTGCACTTTCACCTTTCAGGATTGCTTACTTAAAATAAGTTTCTCAATGCTTGTTGCAGTCTTTGTTTCCAATTCTAATTAATTTAATGAGGAAATGTGGAAGTCACAATAAACATCATTATGATTAAATCTACCAAGGGTCTTCCATTTGAATTCTTTTAGAGATATGAAGAGTGCAGAAAATATCCTTTCAGTGATGAGGATGGCAGGTGTTGAACCGGGTCCAGACACCTATTTATCACTGCTGAATGTGTATGCTGAAAAGGGTGATGCTGATAGCATCAAAAAGGTATTGCAAGTTTGAGTTTAAATACAACTTGTTTATCTTTCGTTCAATTTAACTTTGGAATGCTTTCTATCCAGGCAGGAGGAATAATACTGAATTTTATAACTTGTTTCCTCCTAGTCTGCAGCAATTAAATAATTTTTTTTTTTACCTGAATAGCTGGTTAACTGAAAGCAGCCTCATACTCTATGAAAAATACTTGTCTTTTGATAGTTGCCTTTCACTCTGAGAAGATAAGTTTGCCAGTGAGTGATTTAATAATTCAGGGTTTTATTAAAGAGACAAATAATGCATGTGAGATAGTTATATATTTATTTATACAAATAAATAAAAAGTAAACCTTGATTATCTTTCTCCCATTGAGCCATTCTTTGGCTCCCATTGAAGCCACAGAATCTTTCCAGTAAAACTGAATTTTTTTTGAGAGAGAGTTCACACCAACAACTTAGGTATTCATGAAGTGCGGATAAGATAATGCTGCCTTACAGCCCTTTGTGTAGCTGATTTTTTTCAAGTATTCTCTCTTACTTTTTTTAAATCACAGAAGTATTCAGAAAGGAATGAGAAAAGAAAATTGGTTTGAGTTTAAGTAGTATCAGATGGAGAGGACCAAATCAAGGAAGAGGATGTGGGAAACGTAATATTGTTCTGTGACTTACAAATTAAACAAATCTTCATCAACCAACCTTCTTCCAAATACTAACAGAAAGGTTGATTAATAGTTCTCCCTTTTTCAAAGTAATTTCTTTTGAAAGTTATCTCGCCATGGGAATACCTCTGGTGTTTTCATATATTATTAGATATTAAACTATCTATTATATCCCTTTTATCTGTCCCATTTTTCTTTTTACAGTCTAAAGGTGTTTGAGGCCCTCTTTATAGATCTTGGGTATGCTCTCTACCATATTCTATGTATCTAAATGCGTGGTTTTAAAAAAGGAAAAAAAACCCAGGTCTTTGTGATTTTTTTTAATTTTTTTTTTTTTTTAATTTTAATGTATCCTGGTTTGAGTCACTTTGGACTTTTTTATAATTAAATTTATTCCGGTTTACAGACTCTAGAAGAGGTTGAGAAGACTGAAGGGTACCTTATGGATAGGATTTTGATGCAGGTGATTTTTAGCCTTGCCAAGGCTGGATATCCTCAGTACATTGAAGATATTAAAGAACGCATAAGATTTGAAGGGGAATTAATTCCAGGTATGTCCTTGGTTACTACAGCAGTGTTTTGCTACTTGAGGTAGAGAGGGAAAGCACTTTCTTTTTTTCCTTTTTTTTTTTTTTCTCCCAACAATAACTAATGTTATCAAAAATAGTTAATTTTGTACTTTTCTCTTGAATACCTAGGGAAAATACTATTTTTGCCATTAGTTTGTGGATTCATTTGTGCTGCTTTAGATCACATTTTACAAAATTTACATATAAACCAATTTTAATCATTTACATACAAGAATTAATATATCATTTTTTTAACTTCTAAAATTCGTTAAAACTTTATAGGAAAGCAGTAAGTGTGGAGCTGTTTCTTCAAACACTGTTGTAATTCCTGTTGTGACAGCTCTTTATTAACATCATAAAAAGGGAGACTAAACATCTAATACAGTTTTCTTTATCTACAGTTAAAGTCACTTTTGGATCCCAGTATGCATAATGCGATTGATAACTGTTAATTATACTTCATCCACTTTGTTTTTTGATGTGTCTAGAAATGTGTTTCTCTTATTTAGCATGCTTCTGTCATGCTGCAGTGGTGAAGTTTCTGTAATTTTCGCCATGGTCTTCTAATGGGAAAAGTGAATTTCATTGATAAATGTAAATAATTGTGAAAAAGGTAGTCTCAAATTTGATTGATTAATCATGTTTAAAAGTATGCTAATGATACTTGTAAAACATTTACTTTCCTAGCTTTCACTAATTTTAGTAGTTTAATGTGAAAATAATTATATGCACTTTTTAAATTTTGTTGTTCTTTGTTTTTCACTTGCTAGATGCAATGAACCTGTGTTTGACTCTGATAACTCATGGCTTCGAAGATATAAGTTTCCGTATTTTGAAGTCTTTTAATCATTTATCACGTGATAATATGGACCAGGGTAGCTTCTTCTTGCAACATTGTGTAAATAAAGATATGGTATGCAATGTAGTAATACTTTTTTCTTAATGTACTAATAACAGTATATTTATTTAGTTTAATGCAACTGTGAAGACGAAAAATTGTAGGGTTTTTTTTTGCATGGTTCTTGAAGAATAAAAGAAGGTTTTTAATATTCTGTATCAATTTGCATAGTAAATTAAAAAAATCACAAGAGTCGTTTGCCATGTGTAATAGCCATTTCCTAACCATTAGAAGAATCTTAACATGCTTAATTTGAGAAATTGAAAAAATATTAAATTAATTTTTAAAATTCTTTGCAGCCTGTGAACAAGCTGAAGCAATTTTGTACTGAGTTAAAAGAAGCAAAAATGCACTCAGCACCGTTACAGTTTATTTTGCGTTGTGCTTTGGAGGCCAACAAATCAGGTACTCTGCTTATTTAGTTATTTTACATATGCTTATTTAAAGTACTTGGTTACTGTTTAATTATCTTGTGAATGTTTTCAGCGTTGGCCATTGATGTGATGAAGATGATGAAAGAGGAAGGCTTGCCACTCAGACCTCACTATTTCTGGCCACTTCTAGTTGGGTTCCAGAAACAGAAGAATCTTAAAGGTTAGTTGTTCAATAAATGCTCTTCTAGCTTTATTGCAAACCTAGTGTACAAAGCTTTATTAAAACATTGCTGTGAGAGTCAGCAGGCTCTTGAAAGTAAATGAAGACCTTGCTGCATGTCTCACTTTGTTGTAAACAATTTTTTCTTCAGAAAGACTTTTTTTTAAAACCTCCTTTCTTACTTAATTGTGGTACAGTTCTACAAATTTAAAGTCTACCTTTGCTTAGAAAGATGAGAGGGTGTTTAATTATCTTTTTAACTCTTCACATTCTTTCTGTCTTCTGCTGGTTCTTTTTGCTGCTCATTACATTTTACAGAGTTTACTCTTGAAGTAACTGAAATCTAAGAGAAGAATTTAAAAGTAAGGTTATGTTATTGTAGCTCTTCTAGATGGCAAACTCAATCCTTTTTTCAAGCCAACTTCTTATTATCTACCTGATAAACCAAACATGAGTTTTGTTACAATAATAAAAACTGCAGGAGAACTTACATTGCTGAATGCGAGAGCCTGACCTGACAGCATACTGATTGAAGGACAGAAATGCTCAATCTTTGGGATTCTTAAGTAGGTTTAAGCATTTAGCATACTTTCCCCTGTTACACATGGGGATGTCTACAGGATATGAATAAGAATTGAACAAATATTAAATTTTAGAGTACAGTATCTAATTCTTTGGTTAGCGTTATTGGTAATTCAGAAAGCATAGTATTGTAAAAAGATGCTTTTAACAGAAGTACTTCCCCCTTGGGGAAACAAAAAACTGTCTTTTTCATCTTATCTCACAGTATAATGTGCTTTAGAATGAGATGCAGAGTTGTTAGTGTGACACTGGGTGACAAACAAAATGCACAAACAAAAAAAAAGTGCTTTTAGCAGACTCTTCATATCGCAATTTTATCTTAAATACACAGTCACATTCCAGTTTGGAAGAAATGCTGAAACAAGTATTCCCTAATTGTTTCTGGCTATAAAAATGTCTCAAGTCTTTTTCAAAAAGCCTTTGTGAAAACAATATTCAGTTTTTATTAACTCCTTAGACTCTGTTCCTGCTAGACTACTTCCCAAGTTTATCTTCTCCCAGGTTTTCAGATGCTTGAAAGTTCCATGATATTTTAAAAGTCTGGCAATGTTTTAGTTCGGTCCTTTGTGACTTAATTGAAGTACAATGTTGCCAAAAATAAGTAAATTGAAGTCAATGTCATACTTCTCTATGTGGATGCTGCCTGCTGAAAAAACATGGTTTCGGTTACTCCATGGAAAATTTCACCTCACTAACACAATTATAAGAGGTGTTGGAAGTATTTTTAGATTTAGACTTAGCTCACAAAACTGAAGCAGTATGTGACTGTTGAGAGAAACTTAAGTTTTCATATCTCTTGGTCTTTGGCAAGATCAGAGGTTGCCTTAATTTGGACTCCTACTATACAGATTGGCTATGCTTTGGCTAGTAGTTACTGCTGGAATTCATGTAAACAACCTGGGAAGAAAACCGATGAAGGAACCCTCAATTTTGGCTTTCTTTGCGATTCTCTAGAGAACCTTTCTTCTATCTGCAAAGGCATTGGATACCTAAACTTCTGTATGGCTGTATGATGATACCGTGGACTTGCAAACATGTTGTCGTAACCTGGTACTTAGTCTCCGAGTTTGCATTGTCAAGTGGGAACGTCACTATTGTGTGCATACCTACAAAAGTCAAGTGATTTAGCAATTCTTAAAATACATAAGAAGATAGTAAGCAATTTCTTCTGCAGTAAAGAATCAGTGGAATTATTCTTGCTGCAGTGAAACAAGTTGTCTTGTTCTTTTCCGTGTGTAAGCTCACATTCATTTTTTGAAATTTAATAACAACAAAAAAAAAAGAGATCCACCATCTAAAAATACAACCAATGTGCTTGAAGGAAAGTAAATGGGGAAAAAAAACCCCACCCACCCTGAAATTGTTTAATAGAAATAATAGAGCAAAAAATAATGCTGTAGTGAGAACCTAAAGATGACAGCAGATAGTAAATGAACAGAATGGTGCTTTCTAGCAGCAAAAAAATAATAGAGATGTGTGAACACAAGTATAGATAGACACTGTATCACATCTCATACCAAAAAAAGAGGTGATAATTCCTTTTTCTACGAAGTAGCAATGCCCAGTATGTAACTTTGCATCTCGGTATACATAAGGCTGAAAATGGAAAAGAACTTTGAGGAAAAACTATTAAAAATCTGATAGGATGTAGACAGTGGACTAAATTATTAAAGAACACAAATATAAGCAACAACCTATCTAGAACTGCAGGGTACAAATGTCAGAATCAGTATGTGTAATGTGACCCAAACATTTATGTAACTACTAGCAATGTTTAATTATACGTTTATCTAATGTTTATTGTAACAAAAGCTGACACTGGATATCAAAGGAGATTCCTTAACTTCTGTATTATGGAATTGAGTTTGAAAGAAAAGTAGCAGTGAAGTGGTGGCTAATGAAACTAAGCAAGGCCATTTTTAAATACACCTTAGAGAACTTAAGCACTCTGAAATAGCAAACAGCTCTTTTCAGTCATTTTACACAGGGAGATAATTTCAGATGGGGCATTCTTGCTTTTATGTTATCTAAGTTGATAATTACTTATTTCCATAGTATTTATCTAAGTAAATGCTGTTAGGCTTTTAGGAATGGAAAGTGCTTGCAGGGTTTAAGAGATCAATATGCAGTGGATCTGAAACTGTTATTGGCACTGAGATTCATCTTGTATCAGATTATACACTAATAACAGGAGGGCCTAGTATAAATAAACAGAAATGTTTGACTTACACATTGCTGAATATTTTGTAGCTCCCCTTCATCTCTGAATAATCATGATGTTTTTAAAGACAGTTTTTAGAAGTCGGTTGTGTATTTCACTTTTGTTTTCTGCTGAATTGTTGCTATATACGCAAAGCATGTTTAGTGAATGGTAATTCAGGTTTACTTTGGGGAAATAAGAGTCTGAGTCCGGAGAGGGATGACAGTGGTGATTTCACAAAGTAACTGCTTGAAATACTGTTTTGTAGGCAGACTTTTCTGGCAAAGATCTTTGAGTGCATCTGAAACTAACAGCACAGCAAAAATATGTTAACTATTATGTTGTTCTTCTGAATGCAACCTCATTTCTCAAAATGGAGTTTTATTTTTTTGTTTCCTTAGAAAACTGCTTAAAGCCCAATTTTACTACCCTTGCACATGTACAACTGTATGTAACTGCCTTAGAAATCCCCCCGTTCTGATGGGACTGCTTTAGGAAGAAGGCATGACTTACTGTGAGAAACTTAGGAAATGAAAGGTGGACTGAAATGCAAGTCTCACTTTTCACTTGAAAAGCAGCAAGTTACTCTGCTCTGCTACAGAAATACTATGACCATCTTGTAATTCATCTGTTCTTTATTTGTTCTTGGATATACTGATTCGAGGCTGGAATCTGTTCTGTTGCGGTGTTCGAGTGCTGTTTCTAGTGTTGACAAAAAGGAGAACAGAAGTTTGGCTGGTTTTTGTTCTCTGTTTCTGTCCTCTTTCCACTCAGTTATTTGATTTTACATACTCAGGTCCTGCAGTCCTTAGATATCTCAGCCCAAGATCTCAAAAACCTGATTCTGGATCAAGCAGGGAGGTGGCCGGAAGAGTTTACTGTGGGTTTTAGTCATACCCAGTCTTCTGGATCAGTGGTCTCCAAAGTGGGGTGTGCAAGGCAATCCATTGGGGTGTGAGCAGGCTGTTAATAAGTAAAATAATTATTTCATCCTTTTTTACTTTCTGTTTGTGTGTGTTTTATAATGTGCATAATATATCAGTACAGTGGTATGTGTATGTAACTTCTAAATAAATATGTATGTACTGGGGATGTGTTCTCAAAGAAGGTTGGGAAACCAGTGTTATAGATAAATGTGACTGCACTTTTGTCTCTCTTTTTTAGTCTTCTTTGGTTTGGGGAGGGGGAAGAGCTTAGTGTATTTTCCAATATGAGGAACAAAGAATTTCTAACAGTCCACACACATAATGCTCAAATCCTATTTCATGCATATATTTGACAATTTTATAGTATTTTGATTGAAGTGGGAATGTTTCATTGCTTTGTATCATGAAAGATATTTATGTGACAATAAAGTAGTTCTGCTCTTGGTGAAGTAGGAATCATACACAAAATTGTAGGATTCTGTGTTGGTTTTCATTAAACTTCTATTCCCCCCAAAAATTGTACATCAGCCATCTTAGAAATGAAATGTGTAGCAGCATTTTTTTTTAAGTTTGTGATTAATTTGGCTATATGCAGTATTATTACTGGTATTACTCCTTAATCTGCATCTCACTGTTGTGTTGGTGTTCTAATCTTCATACATGCCCTTTCCTAGTCAGGAACTGTGCCCTAGTAGGCGTTTGTGACAATGTGTGCTACAATTTGTGACACTAGTGTGCCTACTAGTGAATGTGGATGCTTAACAAGCCTGTTTTCTGCTCTGTTCTAGATACACATTTGAACTAAAATCTCCTGAGTTTACCACACCTTGTTCACTATGGTATCTAGTTCTTAGTCTTCACACTACTTTCTAGTGATACAGATACAGTTATTTTAGAAAAGGTGTCAGCATAATAGGACTTAATGTATTTGCTGGGAAGTTGAAAACATGAAGTAGAAACTAGCTGTCAAAATTTGAAAGGTATCAAGAAGGACTTACTGTAATTAATTCTTTATTCATATTTTTGCAGATTCTGGGCCAAAATCAGAGTTTTGTTTAAGGCAAACTTGAACAGATGATGCGACTTTAATCTAGTGTGACTTGCCTGCATGTATTTTCAAGTGCTCAAAGGGAATTCACATTTGATTATTTGCACCATAGTGCACTGCATAAAATATTCATGGAAGTGTCACTTTTCCATAGGTGGCACTCCAGGGCAAAGACAGGGACTTTGGGAAACTTTACATTTTTAAAGTAATAAGTATGAAATGCAAGTTGAAAAAAACATATGCTGTTTGGTACTGGTGTCCTGCAGCAACTGACAAATCATTTTTAGACCAGCAAAAAATGATGATACCTGTATTGGTTTTGACAGGGGTTCAGAGTTTGCTAGCTAGGGTTACTGTAAGAAGTTTCTGCAAATCAGAGGAGTGTGATCAATTAAAAAGCATGACGATATGCTCTAAAACCCTACGCTCCAATTGCTGAGCTATTAAGATTTGCTATCTGCTGTCTTCAAATGCATATCTACAGTAGTAATATACAGTCTAGTTATGTGAATTGATCTGAACCCTGTAAAAGTTACAATCTAGCTTCACTGGGGCTTGAGGGACTCCAGCCTTTCTCTGAATTTCCAGTTTGAAGCTGATGCATTGATAAAGTAATCAACCTATTTGCTTACAAAAATGTTATTTGTTTTAAACAAATCTAGAGACAATCTTGAAAGCTTGCTTTGCTAATCAGGGTTGGATACTTGGAACAAAGCTAAGAATGTATTATGTATTGAAGAATGCATTTGTATCTGGAATTTGGTTATATACTTTACACCAAATTTCAGATTTTTTTTAATGCACAATAATATGGACATTTTGATATATAGCTCTAAAAGATGTTTTGCAAACGTGACTAAGAGTAACTGTCTTAGATTCACTGTGTTAGAAAATAACTTTGTATACTAGCAATTTCCAAACTAGGCAAGAGTTTCATGTTTTTGATACAGCACAGACCAGGAAGTTTAGTAAATCTATTTTAAGTTTCACAATTAAGATCTTATTAACACCTAAAATAAGAATGCAGCATTTTGCATGGCAATTTCAAGGACGGAATTGAGGAGACAAGTTCTTTTTTTTGAAAAGCAACGTTTATTTTTAAATGTTGAGTCTCAAGTTTTCATTTTTCTGAAATAATTAGCCTTACCAATTTTGCTTTGATAGGTATCTTTGAGGTCCTCAAAGTGATGCATGAGTTGGGGGTGGAACTTGATACAGAAACATACACAGACTATGTTTTTAAAAATTTTGCTGATACTGAAACTGCCCGTGCCCAGCTGAAGGTGAGTTTACATTTAGAATTCATAAAAACAACTGTTGCATGGCTTGTTTTTCCATGTTCTCTGTGAAGGCTTTAGATCCCAGTAGTGCTCTAAACATGAACTTGGTATGATGAAGACTGTTCAGAATATTTAGATTACTTTTGAAACAGTTGCTGCACTGATGGTTTGTTTACCCTGTCTGTCTTTCAACTTTTCAGAGCTAACCAAAATATTTTGCTCAAGACTTACTAGCTTTCTGTTTTATGAAGTGGAAAACTAAATAAATGAATGATGTCCTTTTTTACTGGGGATTAGAAGTATTACAGTTGTTTCTAGTGAAGTTTCTTTTTTTTTCTTGCTAAAGAATTCAGAATTACAGACTAAGTTTCTGTTCCACTCTTTCTGCCTTTGGTAACTTTGTCTCTTGCAATTGATTTCAATAGAAAAGCTGGATAATTTTTGATCAGTAGCAACTTACCTGGCTAGCCATGCAGACTTCTGTAGAGCACCTTCTATGTTCTCAACAGCTATCAATACAAGAATGCCAATGTCCTTTGAGAAAGAAGTGTTTAAAAATATGAAGTATCAGAAGGTCTTCTCTGTATGTACTTCCAATGATTGATTGCTTTATCTCTAGAAAAATGACTGCCTGTTTGAAACTGTTGGACTCTCTGTAGCAGAAATAAGATACGAAGCAGCACATGGAAGACTGAACAACGTTCTTTCTCTGTGTAAGTATTTTTCATGTATGTTACTACGTACGTGGTGGTAGTGTTGATTGGTTGTAGGCTAAGAGATTTACATGTATTAATATATGAGGTTTAAAGGTACGTGGGAAACTTGAGCAAAGCTTTTATTATGTGAGGTCCTCTATGATGAGATCTCAGACTGTTTGAAACTGCCGATTCTGGACAACATATCATGGTTAAATTCTTTTTTTGGTATTGAACCTGGACATAAGATTTACCTATAAGATATTTACAAATCACAGCTTTGCTGTGACTGTGATAGGATTATAATCCTCTTGTACTTAGAGGGCTTAAAGAAACAATTTGCCTTGCACAATGTTAATCTGTTGGTGTGGGGATTGTTTTTGTTTGCAGCATCAATTACAATAGGATGCTAGTCTAACAATATGGCTCTGAAGTACTACAGAATTATTAATGAAAGAACCAACTTTAAAGAACTGATTGGCACTGATGTTAACCTGAGAGTGCTCTGCTGATCTGTTGGTCATGGAAGTTATGTGTATAAATTTGATGGGTTAAGTAGATGATGAAGTTGTAAGAGCATGTATTAATCACTTTTAAAGAGTTTTCTCCAAAGATTGTTCTGATGCTCAGTGCTTGCAGAAGTTAATATATGTTGTTGACTGAATGTATGGGATGGGATGATTTTCTTCCTTAAGTAGGAATATATGTTTTTCTTCAACATTTAAAACAAATACAGTTATTATTTGCCTAGTATACTAAGGCAATAATAAAACACCTAAATTTGGACTAAATCTGATACAGAAAGATTTTTTTTAAACAGCAGTTTTATGTGTCTAAGGTTCAGGGAAAAGCTTAAGCAGTCTTCTGCTGCAATTGTCATTAACTGTTTTACTCAGCAAATACAGAAATATCTAGTCTATACACCATTACTCTGTGAAGCTGTTGTGTTGAAAATGAGAAAATTAAATGAGTAATTACTAATCAGTGATTTAATTTTCGTATCGGAGATTTATCAATTAGTGAATCTTTAAGATTAACCCTACATTCTGCCATTATTTTGTTTGTTCTTATTACAAAAAAACCCTATTAACCATAAAAATTGAATAACTTTGAATTTTTTTTTAAAGGATAACTATTTATTAGGAGCAGTGACATTCCTTCTGGAAAGTGAAATAGTTTTGGGGCTTTTTTTTGCCTACATGAAAAAGTAGACCTACCCTTGCACACTCATTTTGGTTAACTGAAATAATCAGGGTTTAATGTGTTATAAGACACAAATATGTGTGTGCCTGGTGTATGGTAAACGTATACAATATCAGTATGATACAGGCACATGTAGTAGGCTGCATTCTGCCTTACTGTCAGGAAATTAGTCTCACATAGTGTATTATTTAGCTGTTGTCTGTGTATTGAATTTAAATCTTGTAGTGATATTTCTGTTTATAAAGGCTAGGGTTAATAATTCATGGAGAGATAAAAAATTTCTTTGAACTTGAGCTTTAAAGGAAGGTACTCCTGTAAATAGTTTACCAAGCTGAAATGAATGCTAGTAAATCTAATTAGCACCTATGTAATGATAAGGCACACATATTAAACAGCTGATTTTTTTTTTTTTTTTTGCATTTGGCTCCTTTTGCAGTATTACAAAGAGGGAAAAACAGATGCAATATGGAAAATAGTTCAAGATTGTCTCATCAGTGTAGTTGGGGGAGGCGAAGGTTGGTTATTAATGCTGGTTGCTATCTAGGTGTATTGATTCAGCTTCTCATGCCTTATAATGTATAGATTTTTGCTACTGACAAGATGAAGACTACGAAGCATCAGCTTAGGAATCTGGGCGCATAAGGCAGTGTACATGAGAGCCGCTTTTCCCCTTTATCATGCCGTTCCATTCCACTTCATTGTCAGCCCCTTGATTTTCTCAGACTTGTTTGTTGCCAAGGAAACCAGGTTGCCGATTGCTAGCAGCAGCTGAGCATACTAAGATGCTTTTCTGCTGGTCTTTTCATGAGCAAAAAGTTTAATATACCACTGGAGGAGGATTTGGATTGAGGGTTTCTTGAAACCAACTTTACCTGAGATATTCAAACTAAAATAAATATTCCACCATTTAAAACTTTTAATTTTCTAAATGCCTGAAGTTAGACTAAGGAGTTGTTCTAGCATGTTGTTCCTGTCTTTTTATTTCACAGGTTCCTATACAGCTGCTGGTTTTATGTCTGTTCTCTTCTACCATATAGTATGTTGTAGCCCTTGCTGAAAGGGCCCAGTGCATTCAGGGTTTTACAGGGGTTAATTCTATTGTGATAGTGAAATCAGATGATAATAACTTCATACAGGACTTAAATGCATCTACTACTGTATTTTTTCTTTGAACTATGGTGCTGGAATGAGAGACAGCAGTTCTAGAGGAAGAAGGTAGAATGATTTGGAATATTTAGCCAAGAAATGATGTAAAGATGAGGACATAGGGCATAACTGTGAATGACCTCTCAGGGATATCTAATTTTAAGTAAGTGTTCAACCAATATTGTAAATGTCAACATTTAGAACTGTGTATTTTCCTCTCTTTTCCCCCTATGTTTAACTTAATTCAATGGATAGCACTTTAGATGGAACTACTTTTTCTTTCTTGTTAGGCAATTTACACAAGCAGAAGCAAATACCTAAGAAAGTGTCGTTATTGTTTTGAGGGTTTTTTGGGGGGGGGGTCGTGGGGGGTGGTGTGTGTGTGTGGTTTTGTTTTGTTATTTTGGTTTTTTTCTTTTTTAATTAAAAAAAAAAAAGGCAAAATTGTAAAGCCTATTTTAAGGCAGGTATTCAGTCTGAAACAATTATCAAACCATTTGCCTCTGGTGGATCTTTTTTTGTTCCAGAGCTAATATCTCAAGTTTTCTTGATTAGGATTGTTTGGGCTTTGTTTTGCTTTTTGGAACATATTTTCTTCAGTCTTGTGCTTTTTTACAGATAAGATGCTTGCTCCTATTACTAATTTGTATAAAAGACTAATGTATTAACTATTGGCATTAAAGACAATGAAGAGGGAAAAGTCTCTCTTTTAGAATATTTGATCCCTTTTGAAATGGAGCAGATTTAGAGCTGATAAAACCAGGACTGTTTCAAATACCCTGGTATTTGAAATTTTGATTTACAAATGTTTGTCAACATTTACTAAGCTAATGAAATAGTTCTTCTAATGACACTATTTACATGACCTACTGACTTGTTGCAGTTCAGGGATTTTTTTACAATGACTGCTTAGAAACATTTCTTTCATTTACAGTGTCTTCAGTAAGCACACCTCCTATTGATGTTCGTCAGTTTAGAAACAGCCTTATTTGGGGTTTTAAAAGGTAAGGTTGCTATATGAATACCTCTCTTTTTCTTCTGTAGCAAAGTTCCCTCTCTTTTTTGCCTTATTGAGCACAAGTCTGCGCAGTGTTTTCCCCCCAAGGCTACATTTGAATATTTAAAAGTAGGGTTCCAGGTTTAGCAGTTCTGAGGGATATCTTTGTTCCTCTTTGCTGTCCCTGGTTTCCTTGCCTCTGCTATATATGAGCATACCTTTGAAGTATTATATCTAGTAGATTAAAAAGAACTTCACTGTTATTGTTTGTTCTGTGGCATTTGACAGTATATAAACTTCTCAGGGTAGTAAACATTCAGGGTTTTATCTTTATTCTCTTTTTTGTTTATAAACTGCTATGCTAATGTAAGGTTTCCCTAAAGATTATCATAATTAACCATTAAAGTAAATGAGTGCTTAATGAAGATGAAATACCAGTAGGAGTCAGGTATATTATATTACATCTGATAGCTTTCTGTGCTCTCTGGGTTAATACAACTCCTGAATGCTCACATTTAACACTTAGTATTGTGCTACATTGCCATGACTTTATATTCATAACCATATGGTCCCATATTGCAAGGAGGGTTCCTTGCTAACTTGCAGGGTTGTTTTAAGCTTATGCAAGTATACGTGAATTAACAAGCATTTCTATCATTTGCTGTTTGCCCCAGTCAGACATTTAGGACTGTGAATTAGGGTTTTTTGCAGCATACCTACACCACTGGGAACCAGAGAGGTCACTTAATATTGCTCAGGACCAGAGTTGGAAGGCTGATTTTGTTGACCAAGTTATTTCCTAAAATTCTGTAATGGCTATGAGATATAACTATGTTTAGGTTGGATATTAGTAAAACATACCAGGTGAATATGACTAAAATAATTTCCTAGTAAGTTGCAAGTTCTGTCTCACTGATCCTGCTCTGCCATGGGAAAAGGGGGAGAAAAAGCAAACCAGTGTTCAAATTGGGTTTGTTAACTAGGCCATAGCTGATGTTGACATCCAAGGAATAAATACAATAATGTTTTAGATCCAATGGGCTATTTTACCATCCTTTTAGTAGTCAGCCCCAGAATCATCTGTTTCGGATATATTAAAGTAACAAGATTTTTGAAACACATTTTTCTCTCTGTAAGTATAGATAAATTTTCAATTGAAGTAGGACTTGTGCTAGAAAGGAAGCCATACCAATGTTTACCACACACAACCAATTCTAGCATGAAATATCGCTACCGCTGGAGAGTTGTGCAGGTGTTCAGAAAGTGATTTAAAGTATCTTTAAAACGTTATCAACTTGTATTGTGAAAACTAGCTGCTGAAGAATTGTACTATCCTCGAGTGAAACAGTTACTCTCTTCAGTGGTGGAACAATTACTACTGTTGTGATTTCAATAGTTGTTGGACATTTGGGCTAAAAAAGTCAGAATTCTGAGGGAAATTAAGGCTGGAGGTTTTTTGGTGGGTTTGGGGGGGGGGGGGGCTTGGTTGGGGGGTTTGGGGTTTGGTTTGGTTTTTTTTTTTAACTTCAGCTTACTGTTTCCCCCCGCCCCTTTCCTTGCCACTTGTAAGTGTGGCATAAGTTTTTTTTACTTTAATCTGTCTTGTTTGCCTTTATTGCTACCTCACTTCAGAAGCTATGTACAAGGTTGGCTGTGCCCAAATTTCACCCTTATATTGTTTCTGAAAGCATGCCAATTCATGTTTCCTTTTCTATTTTAAACTTAATGGCTAGAACAGCCTGAAAATGAAGCTTGAGGGTGTGGTATGATAGGATAGAAGAAAAGAACATTTGTACCTTTTGTAAAGACCACAGCAAAATTTTATGACTAAATGCAGGTCTTGAATGTTCAAATGAACGGAGTTTAGGACTGGCGTACAAAAGTACAGGGTGTGGATACCAGAGACACATGAACAATGTCTGTGGCAGACTAGTCTATGGATTTCTGTTGAAGCTACTCTTCTCTAGTAACTGCTTCGAAGTATTCCCATTCTATCTGCCTGATGTACCATTACTCTTTCAGAGTCAAGTACTTTAGGAAATTGATGCATTTGATATCTGCAGTTCATTGTCATGCTGTCAGTGGTGGAGCAAGTTCACCCAGGAAAGCTTAACTAACCTCCCAGACACCATTATATTTTTTTTCCTCTCTGTGTGGATCTGCATTTGACTCATTTTCAAATACAAGTGGCAGCTGCATAAAAAGAGTAAATGCTTCATAGGCTTGAACCTCCTAAATAAAATCCTAAACTTCTATGAATGCTTTTAAGTTTCTGTGCAGCTGTTCAAACTGACATCTTATTTTCCCCTTATGAGAATTATAGAAAGATAAAATAAGGTCCGAAGTTTTTGTTCTCTTAGCCTTTTCTAGGTTAATGCTGCTTTATAGTTCTTTGAAAAGTTACAGCTTCTAGTGAGAATTTTGATGTTCTACAGTTATAGGAATATGTTACATTTTTTATACTTCAGTGAACTGGTTAACATTTGATCTTTATTTGTAACCTGATGATGTACAGAGAACTGCTCTCCATCAAGTTATGACCTGTTGTATGAGGGGAGAAATTAGAGTTCTTCCATGTTTTGTTTTCTATTTTTTAAAATATCCATTTATCTGACTATAGTAAACATTTTAGCTTAAGTAAGAGATTAGATTACTTTTTTGCATGGTATAAATGCGTTTATAGCTGCCTGTTGTTATCTGTCTATACTAAAAATCTAATTTCAATCCACAGGAGTCTAGATTTTTGCTCTAGCAAATTCCACCTATAGAGTGTTTGCTATGTAAAGTGTGACTTGTTTGAGTGAAGCTTATTTTATTGAAATGCTAAATAGATTGAAGTATAAAATAAAAAAGTACAATTAGGACACGTTAGAAGATCAAACTAAAAATAAAACTAAAATATATTCTTTGTAGTCTTAGTTATCTGTTTGGATTGCTGCATTATTTTAAGTTATTTAGCAGAAACTATGACCATGTGCAGTATAGTAAAAAGTACAATATTTATTCTGTACAAAGTTGGTTTAAACAATATGTGGCAATTACTGTATTTTAATTTTATTTAATAAGATCCTTTGTGTTAATAATCTGTGGGTTTTTTTTTAAAAAGATACAACAGTAAAATCATTTTGTTGCTTTTAATTTGTTATCCTTTGCTGCCCTCTTCAGCTCAAATGATGTACATCTTTGGAGCAAGGTAAGTGGAGATGATAGTGCTGTAAATAAGATCAAGTTCTTTAGGTTCTGCATGTTTATGATGCATTACTGTAAATCTGAATTCTGAGCCCAATAATTGTAGAACTGATTAATTCAAGCAAGACTTGTCAGTGGCAGATTGTACAACTGTATGAAATAGAGTTTTCAAATTGAACAGTTAAGTGTAATTGTGAAAAATCAAATGTGGTGTTACCATGTAGTGTAGCTTATGCTACGCCAGTTTCTAGATCAATGCTGTTATAGCTGAGGGTAGTATATAGTTGTAGCTTCTGGTACAAAGTCTGCCATGGTTGTGCAATCTGACATTGTTTAATTCCCTTTCCTGCCTTCCTTAAACTTTCTTCCTATTCCCCACACTAGTACTAATAAAATAATAATGCACAATTAGAATTTTAAAGTTTCTGTCATATAATTTAAACCATTGAAGGTAAAGCCATATAAAAGAAATCACCTGGATGAAGTCAAGGGGAAATGACTGATTATCTTGCCCTCCCTGGTATGGACTACATTAGAAAGACACTGTAATATAACTTGGTCAATAAATTTTGTGGAGCACTAGAATAGAGATGTTGGCAGATACTGCCTGGGATGTGGCTACAGAATTTGGGAAGGGATGTGCTGTGCTTTTTGTCCTTTTTTCTTCAATTCTGTACTTGCTGACTAATAAACTAGTACATGGCTTGCAGTATATTTTAGATTTTGCAAAGAAATCTTGGAGTGAAATGGAAATTGTAATTTGGAAAGTAATTAATGATTTATAGAAATGAGGTACAACTTGTGAAGTGAAGGGTATTTTTGTATTTTACTAACATTTTCTGTTGTGTGAAGATTATGGTGAGAGGATGTTTTTGTCCTCTGCCTCTATACTCCATATTTTGCATTTAAAAATAAAAAGGGAGGGTGGGGAGAGGGGAAAAAAGGGGATCTCTTATTATTCCCATTATGAAACTAATTTTGAAGGACAGTCAGGGGACTGAAGTAATGGTGGTCTGCACGTAAAGTAGTATCTAGAATTACTTCTGCTGTTCTCCACAGTGGAAGAAGGATACATTTTGTTGTCTTTGCTAAATTTATGAGTAAATATGTTTATTAACCTTCTAAAATAAGAAATGCTAACTTGGGAAATAAATAGATACTTAGCATTAGAAATAATATCACACATTCTTTTTTTTTTTTCTGTAATCCATCCTTTTTGGTATTCTCTGAGATTTGATTCAGGAGAACTATTATTATGTTCTTGGATTTATTGTAGTTGTAGGTTCTTCTGTGTGTTGATTTGTCATAGGAGGAAGAAGGCAAAAGAAAGTTGTAGTTTAACTGTGCACAGTGTCCATGGTGTTGGTAGAATGAGAAGTGATAGGTATGGTATTCTGTTGCACATTGGGTATTTTCTGGCTTTGTTTATCCATTTTCATTAACAATTGAAGGCGACGGTTCCTTTTCTTTTGTCATTACTTAAAACACAGCACTTTGACAGTGGGAATGCATGTCCCTCTAACTTTGAGATTGCATTCTAGAATCACGGCAGATAAAGCAAAATTCTTGAAATACTTAATCTCAGGTTTTAACTAAAGATTATGTAATTTCCACAAGAACAGTCAAATGAATTTTTAAAGTGAGCTAGTTTAGGTTAAAGTATTTCTGGGTAGGATGTGGGGGCTTTGGGGTAAATGCTTCTTTTCTTCTGATGAAGTAAAATCTACGTATTCCTTCAGTTTATATGACTGATGGAAGTGTGCTAAATTTAGTCAAATACAATTAATTTTTATGTATGTATATTTTGTCATTCAAAATTGCACTTATGTACAACAGCTGTACTAGTTATCTTAAATCTAGCAAAGCATGATAAATTGTGTTCTTTTATTTTCTTTCTGTATTTGCTTCTTTCAAAATAAAACAAACAAACAAAAAAAACCCAAAAAGCTTCATGGGCCAATTTCAGCCTTTCAGTAAATTTGAACATAATTGTAGCATCTCCAGGAGTGACACTGGTTAATATTTGCTTTAAGCAATGTCTTACAACAGCTAACTTTCTGTAGAATGATACGTAAACAGAATACTAGAGTGTCTGTCTTACTGCCATACCTCAGAAAGCGTTTCTGTTTGCAATATTTTTCAAGAAAGAACCTATTATTTACAAAAAAACCTTCTTTGTATTTCGTAGGGAATTACTATGATGTGGTAAAGAATAATACTTTAACAGAGAAATGCTTTATTATTTTGAGAATTCAATTTCAGATACTATTTGTCCTTGGTTGCTTCTTTTGGCTGCAATGTACGATTATTCTGTCTTACCAGATAACAGAACTGTTGTACAAGGATGAACGTTATTGCCTGACGCCTCCAGGACCAACTGGTAGAGTTTCAATTTCTATGATTGTAACTTATCCACAAATCCGTTCTTCTGTGTAATGATGGGTTTGAGGGATTACAACTGTAAACACTGATTGCTTCTTTTTGAAAGTGAAATTTGAAAACATGTTGGGTAAAATCCTGATTCAAATAATCAGAGCATATTTTGTGAGATCCATGAGATCTTTTTTTTGAATTATAAGCAAATCTTTCTGATAACGATTCATTTTTCTAAATTTATTGACCAAAATAGAGATTTAGAATGACCACAGTATCAGTGCTTAAATACTTTAAAAAAAAAAAAAAAAGGCAGTCTTTCAAGATAGCTTTACCTTCAGTAGCTCTTCTGATTTTGTGAAGCGAAATGGTACTTAACATCCAATACCTACTTTGAAATAAGTACACTTTTTTGGTATAATCTGGTTTTTAAAAAACAGGAGTTTATTTCCTCTTGTTGGGGCTGGAGGGGCAAGGGTGTATGGGGACAGCTAACCTTTGAGAAGACAATGATTGATGCTTTTCCTGTCCTTGGCTACAGGACCCTATATATTTTTACACTTGCATAGATAAGAAGCTTAGCACTGTTCGCTAACATCTGTTAATCTTGATTTTCATTGGCTAATAGGCAACTTCTTCAGTATTAGTTGATCTAATGGTTAAAATATTTTTTTATGTTTTTATATTGCAATACTTAGTGTAGCTTGGTAATGGAATATAATGGGTAAAATGTACAGAATAAATATGCAAAGTGTTAGAAATCTGTTTTTTCTTTTGAGCAGTGACAAAATATTTGTGGAAACTATTTGGGGAAGCGGTCAGAAAAGGGGGGGAAGGCCTTGGGCAGTACCACTTCTGTCACACAGTAGTGGAAAAAATAGATTGAAGTAAGATTCTGTACTGAAAAGCTGTCACTAGGTCTGAAAATAATTAATATTCCTTTCACTCACCAGTTAGATATGTGCTCCCAAACCACATAATCTCTATGCCTCAGTGATCATTGTTGCCATTTCAGAGCCTCTCATCAGGGTGACATCTCACACCAAAATGATTTCTTATAAATTAATCTTGATAACATGACAGTCTCGGTAATTTTAGTGGAATGCTTTCTCTTGTTTTTTTCCACAGAAGCTGTTGGCTATTTTCTTTATCACTTGATTGACAGCATGAGTGACTCGGAGGTACAGGCCAAGGAGGAGCGTTTGAGACAATACTTCCATCAGCTGAAGAAGATGGTACCATTTCATTTTTTGCTACATAATGCCTGTCCTGCCTGACATGTATCTATTAGATTTGAAATTGCTGCTTTTAAGTAGAACCAGACCACTTCTCAATGACATGCAAGAGCTAGAGACTTGAATTACGTCTGAGATAATTTGTTAGACAAATTTCAGTTTGGTTGTGTTTCAAAACTCATATAATTTTTCCCCACCTCTTGGTACAGAATATAGTTATCCCTGCAGCCCTCTACAGCGGCATTTGCAGACTGCTGGACTCCTCTCAAGTTCCTGAATTAATTAAGGTCTGTGGTTCTATAGCAATTACTTTGAAGCTAAAAAATGGAGTATCTGTACTCTGAATATATTCTCCTTTGCAAAATAAATATCTTTATGCAGTGATTATGTGTAAGCCTTTTAACCTTTCCATGATTTTTCAGTGTTGAAGCTGTTTTCATTTCATGTGTGAAATGGATACATTTAAAAAGTGCTTTTTCAAGTCAATGTAATAATGCTGCAGAATACAGCTTTTTTTAACATTGCAATTATATAATTAACTTCAACATTTTTAGCATGATATGGTTACTTAGAGATTGAACTTTGGGGGGGGATTAGTGATATCTTTGTCTTACTACATTTTAGGATGCAAGGCTACTGTCTCATAAAAAATCCCTGTCTACTGACAACATTCCCGAAGTAAGTAAATTCAGAGAGAGCTATGCTTGTTCTTACTCTAATAATAATGTTTGGATATGGGTTTTAGATGAAGTGTAATCACTAGCTTTCAGATCATGGAAGTATATTAACGTTATTTAAATCTACCATTTGAAGTTCAGAGGTTACTTTCCAGAGTAGGAGTAAAGGCTGTCCAGATTTTCACATAGACCTGATACTTGACCTTGGAGTTGGCTGAGGTTTCATGCCTCAGTTTCCCTGTCTAGTAAATATTGTTTTTGAAAGTTCTAGTTAGTTAACAGTGGTGGTGTGAGGCTTAATTTATGCTTGTAAATTACAGTGATCTGCTTGAGTGGCAGGAACCATATAAATCCATACTGCTTCTAATGGTGGAGCGTCAAGTCTTTACATCTCTGATCTGAGCGAAGTGGAAATGGAAAAAGAAACAGGCTTCTATTCCCTACTTCCCTGAATATAAAGAACTGAGTATGAGAGAAGTAGTAATGTTGACCTTTGTAGACATGCTACTTAATGCTTTTTTTACTGTATTCTGACTCAAATCTTCAATTAGTATGTACTGTTTAAACAGATAAAAGCACCTTACATGATTAAAAAATTTCTTAGAGCATGAAAGAAGAGGATTGTTTTGTCTGTCTTTAATAAAAGTGATCCGACAAGTTGTTCAGGGAAGGATGTTTTTGCAATTGACATTCTTTCTGTTACTTCCATTTAGAGTGCTAAATCTGACGTGTCTGCTTTGGAGAAGAAACTAGAAAAGCGAAAAGCTGAAAACCAGCCTATTACAGATGTCTTGAAACAACTCATACATGCTCTTTGTGAAGAAGAGGTATCTTAAGCAATGCAGAGATAATTGGAAACACATAGCTATATTTTTAAAGGGACATAAATGACTGTATTATGGAAAGACATAGTTAAGCAAAGACAAGTGCAGTGCTTGAGGTTCCATGGTTTGTTGCTTATAAATCAAACATAAGTGCAAAAAGCAATTAAATCAAAAGGTTAACTAATTTCAGCAACACCTTGAATGGCATGTTTTGGGGTTGCTGAAGTTTGTTTACAATAATCTGCAAAGTGAATGATAGTAACAGCTGTGATAGGTTTATCATACATGCCAAATGTCCTTTCAAGCCATGGCTCCGGTCTCTTATATCTAGATTGTCAAGCAACTGATACATGCACTAGTCATTTGCAATTCAAATATTACTAGGTTGTTAATGCAGGGATTGAAATTCCATTTTCCTGCAGGAGGAAAGCTCTTCTGAGATAAAGGGTCTCTTGCCTTCATTCGGCAGGCGTCCAGCTGTAGTTTACATTCATTTAGTGTGTGTCTGTAATTTGTGGGGTATCACCACACTTTTATTCAGTATCCTGTTCAGTATGATCCTGCCTAAAAAGCTGTATATATAGGAACAGGAACAGTTGTGCAAATGATAGCACAATATTCTGTGTTGCTAAGAATACGATTTAGAGTGATTCTCAGCTGTCTGTCTCTACAGTTTTGCATATGAAATAAGACTAGAAGCAAACACCATTGTAAGTTCAAAGTGGTGAAATGTATGAATAGGAATGTATAAAAAAATAAGCTATCTATGGGATCATTAGGTAGTTTCTTATTCTTTAGAAAGTAGTTTTGGTTTGTGTTTGGCAGTGTACCACGTGAAAATTGTTATGAATTCCAAATAAATAAAAACTATTTTAGAACTTGGTTTAATCATGTTTATGGTGTCTGTCCGGATTAAAAAAAAAGTCTTACATAAAAACATGCTAGAAATATAAATGTAAAGCAAGAAAACTTATTTGGAAATCTACTCTCAAAATCTAAAAGGTATTTTAGACAAATACTCATTTCTGCTAAACAACTTTTCACTCCTAAAATTTGCTAAAGCATTACAGCACTGTGTTTTCAAACATGATCTTATAATACTAAAAGCACTAAAGCAGTCATGTAACTGCACACTGAACACAGAAGAATCATCATGTCATATTGACTTTTCCTCTAGTTCACATCTTTGCTTTGTTCCTTTTTTTAGAATATGCAAAAAGCCCTTGAAGTGAAAGCCAAATACGAACCGGACATGGTTGTCGGTGGCTATGCAGCCTTAATAAATTTGTGCTGTCGACATGATAATGTAGAAGAGGCAATGAACCTGAAAGAAAAAGTGTAAGTACACCGGCACTGAAACATGTCACAGAGATTTATGCTGATACACAGACCTTGTTGAATTAAGTAGGTTGAGTATTAACCCCCTCATCCATTTTTAATTAGTTTTTCCCACCAATGTATGTGCATTTAAAACAGTGGTGGGTGTGGTTCTTTGAAACAAAAAATGTGCTTTGTATAATTGAACATGAGAAGCAGCTACTTTGTATGGTCAGTAGTTATCTTTTTTTATTTTTTAAAAAGGCAAATTGCTATGTAGGGTCTGTTTTGTTTTTATTTTAAACATGCATAGTGTCTAAATTGAGGTCTGGCTTAATTTAAGGGGGGGAAAAAAGTACCTGTATTGTGAGTTAGAAAGCACCTAGAATGTGTTTAGAATATGCTGGACCTATATTGTCTTCAGAATAGTAGTGTTTCTGAGTGACATTATTTTAAGACTATCAACAAGCATTCTACTTAAAATTACTATTTTCAGAGCTTTGCATCTTGGCTGTGAAAATTAGCTCCCAGCTAAAACATGTTATGCATGACTTATCCCGGAGCAAATTCTTACAGATCATCTTTCTATTTGCCCCATCCTTTTTTCCCTTGAAAGCCTCTTTTTGGTCTGATGCTACAGTGAATATAGAACAAGTTACGTGTTACTTTCAGGTTCTCTCTCTCATATGCAATCACAAAGTATTTGCTTTGGTTTTATAGTAGGTTAGCAGGCAGGTGCTCATTACACCTTGTTAGTGTTTGAAATTATGTGAAATGACTGAGCTATGAATATCAAGAAATTTGCCACTGCAAATAATGGTAGTGTGTTGGTTTTGGCTGTACTACCACTCTTACACAATCCCTATAGTGAGCTTGCATGAAGTAAAATTGAGTCTTCTAGTGGAGCTTCACTGCAGTAGCACAGTTTTACTGATCTGCCTCAAGTGTAGCATAATATTGCTAAGAAGTGACTCTTTGAATTGTCACAATAAGAAACAACAGAGAAGGAATTAATTTTAAAACTTCCAGAAAAAAGAAAACAAATACATAGCAGAAACTTCAAAATAGTAGCTTTTAACTTGTTACTATAGGCAAATAGTTTCATATTCTTTATCAAAAAGAATATAGCCTTGCCCCAGCCACGTGGACTGAGTTTTCTTCCCAGGCTTCTGGGAAATACTCTATTTTATGCAATAACTACCAAATAATTAATTAAACCATTTGGCTCTTTAAAAGACAACTTTTGGGTTTTGGGGTTGGGAAGGTATGTGTGGATAATATTTTTAAATCACATTTCAGTGGTGAATCTTTTAAAGTCTGTGAGATTTTTTCCTTTAATACTTACTGTAACTTTTAGTGCTCAATGCTGTTGTTTTGTTATGCGGTTTTAAAAATCGATCTTTAAGCTGAATCTGTAAAATGTGAGCTTCTGTTGATACAATTCTTAATGTTTTAATTTCTAGCTTCCCTAAGAATTCACCTGTTGCTCTTGACACCGGAAAGTACATAGCACTGGTAGAAGTTTTAGGAAAGCATGGTAGACTAGAAGGTAATCCATTTGCTTTCATTGTGTGTTTCAGCTATATAATAAAGGTATCTTGCCTCAAAAATAAAAATGTGAGTTGATATTAATGGTATATCATGTCCTGAAAAGTGCTTGAACATTTTGCATACAAATTTGCATGTGAATTCAACCAGAGATGCTTGGACAGTGCAGGCCATTAGTTTTAATGGATTGGCAAGCTTGTCATTTACATTTGCACAGCTCAGTGCTTTTTGCGTTTCTGCAGCTAGTTTTTATTAGCATTGCTGTTTGGATTGAGTTTGAAGATCATGACTTATGGCACAAATTGCGTATGTGCCTAGACTAATGGCTTTGTTTTTGCTTAAGAAGGTCTGAAGGCTGAACATAAAACCTATAAACATAACCTTCTGATAAGAGCCAAGTACTGCAAAAAATCATTTAACTTTTTATAAAGTATATATTTTTCTGTTAGTATTCTTTTATGTGTTTGTTAGTGAATTTTATAGTCTATCTGTCAAACTGCCTGGAAATTTTGGCTTTTAATGAGTGTTCTGCAAACTGCCTATTTTGTATTTCTAGATGTTTGCATTAAGCTGTTAGCTTTAATTTCTGTAATTTAGTCTAATATAATTCTGTAATTTACATGATTTGGTTGGTCTTTAAAGGAACTCTAGACTATCAACAACTTTAAAAGGTGGTTCTGAATATTGAATTCCATGATTTTGTAGAAAACTTTACACCATAAAAGCATGGTCCAAGCCTACACACAAAATGATATGTTTTTATATAAAAGACTATACAATAAAATATAAAAGCTAATGTAACTTTTTTCTCATAAGATCTTTTTGATATTTTTCTTGGCCTCTTACTGAACTTACTGTTAGAAAAATAATAAACAAAGTTGATGTTTTCCAAATCACAATAAATCAGATCATGACCACCTGTACATTAAAGCAGTTTGAAAAGATTAGCTTGCTTGTAAGAGCATAAATGTCCCTCAGAAAATAAAATAATTCATAAATGTAGCCAAATGTGAAGTGGTCAAACATTCTGTCTATGCAATAATTAAGAACATTATAAAAATGCACTTATTCCATATACCAAAATGTTTGTTTCTGCCTTACTAATGAAGCTTAATGAACCTAATGTTTTAACATGCAGTCTGTTAGAAAGCTTTCATTGGCTCTCCTTGGCTAATTAGTATCGACACAGCAAACAGGCCCTATCGGTATCAGACCATTAGTCTGGCTGTATATACAGTGTAAACATATCTTTATTATCTGGCCTCGTGACAAGCCATCTGCTGAAGAAACAATGGAGTGATTTAGCAGATGTTAGCATTGAACGATAAAAGCATCCATTTAGTAGAATCTTGCAGCTATAGGGCAGACTATACAGGGTTATGTGGTGCAGAGTGGGCACACAGTTCCTATCTATAATTTGTAGTCAAAGTTGCAGCAAAATGATAAAACCATGCTATTGTGGATTTATAATTGTAGTCTCGTTTAGAAATGCAAGTAGTAATTAACTTGAAATCGGCATTATACGCCAGAATTTACATTCCTGCTGGGTTTGAAATGCTGTTTTAATAGCAGTTTGTTTTCCCTACATGAAATTACCTAAGGGTCTTTTGTGTTGTTTCATTGTAGATGCTATTAACATTCTAACAGAGATGAAAGAGAAGGATGTTCCTATCTCAGACAGAACAGTTGCATCTTTTTTCCGTGTTCTTAATGCTGCTGCCATGCGAGGTGAAGTTGAGACAGTGAATCGATTACATGAGACCATTGTGAACCTGGGGTTGGCAGAAACTGCTGCTCTTCATTCCCCTCTGATTACAGTTCACCTTGAAAAGTAAGCTATGTTTGGGCTTCAAATGAAACAAGTTATGATATTTATTTGTGTTATATGACCTGTGTATGCTATACACAGCTGCACATTCATGTTTCAAAGTGCTCATGCACACATGCATGCACATATAATACTTAAGTGATCTAGGAATAGTAATGAATGAATATGTTTTCTTAAGTTAAGTCTGTTTTCATTAGTTATACATCACATCATCGTCTCTGGGAACAGCAGCTGTGTTTTATGGACACATCAGAGATGAAGTGGCTATATATTGGAATATGCTTATGAATTGGCTCTAAAGTCTGTTTGACAAGATAGCTATTCAGAGCATGATAGGTATATTTTCAGCTCTTGTGGTTAAGTAGCATGTATTTTCCCATCAAAACAGCATTATTTTGCTGTGCCATCCAGTACATCTCAGGTGAGTTGAAAGGTGGTTGAACACTGAAATATTCTTAATTCAAATAGTTTGATGTTATTGCCAATAGACTGCTATGTTGCTGAATTTAAAATTCAAAGAAAGTACTGTCTGGTTTGTCTATTGTGATATTTTTTTTCCCCCACCTATACTTTTAATACCATTTAATAGAGAAAAGCAAGTTCATACATTCATTCTGGCAGGAAGCATCTGTAATTCCATGTGTCATGTTCCTTTCCATAAATTTTCATTGAGGTGTAGGATATTTGAATTGGTGTACGTATGAACTATATAACAATTTCGTACTAAAATTGTGCCGAGAGTCCCTTTTCACTTCCTTCATGCACAATCCTTTTGGGTTTTTTATGTCATTTATATGGTTGCTGGATTTTAACCTCTTGCAGCTAGAGTGATAAATTTCTTGCAGTTTGGTTCAGGTATATGAGATGTTCTTGGCTTAAATATAATAGCTATGAAATAAGTGAATTTTTCATAATATCATGTAAGTCAGCCTCAAAGATGCATACTAATGTTTCTGTTAACATGTAGAGGTTTTTAGTTCTTTTAAGTATTCTGGGTGTGCAAGGTCTGTATAACATTGTCTATATTCAAAATTCTTGTCAAAAAGATGTAACTGTTGGTAGATGCATGTACATTCTCTTCTAAAAACAGTATTTTAGTGTAGTGGTCAACAGTTAAGAATATAGTGTACATCTTTTCAGTCAGCAACACTGCCTTGGTTACATCACAAGACAAGGCAGATGTTTATGAAAGTAATTTAACTGCAATCATATGTAACTAATGTGTCGGAAAAATACCTGATACGCTTTGCACTGTGCAGTAAGAGCAGCTGCATTTTACATAATTGCTTTATGCACATTGACATGCAAGTTGTACATGGTGCTACTTGGGTTCTTTTCACTTGAGAGGTAGTATATGATGATGTAAACAAAGATGTGTTCATGTGTGGATGCAAAGGGAGAGTTTGATTCCACATTCTTTTGGATTATAAATGTTTGGTAAAATTTTTTAAAAAGGTTGTTGTTTGGTTTGGTTGTTTTTTTTTTTAATAAAGGGACTTTTGATGAGACTAGATTTTTAAAGGAGAAGGTAATTCCATACTGTGGAACTGTATGGCTAGAAGTCATTGGTACTCACCTGTATAAGTCTTAATACATTTCATATGTATAAATACAATACAAAGTAAACTCCTTTGCTGTGGTTTTTTTTTGGCTGCCTTATGGGTGGAAAGACTTGTTTCCTCTCCAATGTTAGACAACAGAAGGGGGAAGCTTTTTCCACATAATTTGCTTGGGAGGAGTAACTGAATTTCACTGTGGTTTTTTGTTTGGTTGTGGTTGGTTTTTTTTTGACTTAGAGGTGCTAAGTTTTTGAAAGTTATGAGTGACTGAAATAACTGTTAGTCATTTCTTTCAGCAGTAGTGCTTACTATTTGCCATCCTACAGCTCAAGTATCATGCTGAAATGCTGTCATTTAGCTGCAGGTTGTCACTATGCCTCTAAAATTAGCTCTGGGATATTTTTTAATGTTCCACAGCAGTGGTGGTGCTAGCTAGTGTTTTGTGTTCTTAATTTATTTCAAACTTTTTAATTGCTTGTAAAGGAATCTGTGATTTGCTTTTGAAGATTTCAACAATTGTAGGTGTAAAATGTTTTCATCTAGCCCTTTTCTCTGTACCCAGTCCTGAATATTCTGAAATTCTTGTTAAATCCTAGCGCATGTTAAAAGTGACAATATGCAGCAGAGCGTGGAAAAGAAAAAAATTGTTGATGATGAACAGTATAACTTGACAAAAGCTAACAAAATCTAATATTCTAGTAGAATGGATATTTTGCCTTCAGTGTTTTGAGAAATATTTAACTGAAGTAACTAGAGAGAGAACTCGTACTACCTTGGGTTATCCTGAGTAAATTTAAGGCAACCAGCCCCCTGCTTTTAATTGTATGATCTTTATTTATGACTCTGAACAGTTTCTCAAGATGGTGAAATCACATTAAAAATTGACACAGTCCACATGTGGAATCTTGGTCTGTCATTCAAGGTGAGAAACCTGCTTTGGACAGTATGACAAAAATCATAGTTTCTCAAACGTGCAAGGATGTGAAGAGCTTGTACTTTTTCTTAAAACGGGTCTTACTTTTGAACTGGTTCTTCCAACTGCTAATAATTGGAAAAGGTTGTGTTACCTACACCAGGTAAAATTTCTTAGGATTTTAAGGATTGTAGTTTTGGCTTTTACCTGGTCTACCAACTGTCAGGGGAAACCTATTTGAATATGAGCCGTTTTACAAAACTGAAGAGGTTTGTGAAGCTAACCTGCTCCTGTGCTGTACAGTACTTTGGTAATATCTATTTACAGGATGACAAATTAATGGATACAGTAACTACTGTGATTTTTTTTTCTTCCTCCGAGAAAGCTGCACAAGCTAACTTTCATACAACCAAAAATAGGAATACACATCTTAAAAACTCGATATGGTTCCTGTCTTTTCATTAACATAAATTTGTTTCTGCTCTCCTTGAGTAATAGCACCTCTGAGAAAAGAAACAACAAAACATCTTCAGGTTTGAATTTACTAATTCCCTATATCAGAAATGCTTTTAAGCAGAGGGAAGAAAATTTGCAGGTAAACTGTGAAAACATTGTTACAGACTGTATGAACATAATATTGAGTCAGTGAATGCAAGCAGTTAATATGTGTATTTTAAGTGGTCAAAAGGCTATAGCTGGATTGTGTTTCTTTAAAAATGGTCAGTGTATTTTAATACAGCATTGTCCAGTAAAGCATTATGTGCTGGTTTGTGATTAATCTTACATAAACCCATTTTGTTTAGTTTCTCATGTAGTAGATATAGCGTGAATCCAGTGCCTTGGCAATTTTTCTTCTGTTATTTTCATGGAGTTAAATTCACTTATGATTTTGTTTGAGATGATTCTCTAGCACATACAAGTTAATTGACTTTTAAATTTACTTTTAAAAATAGGCATCTTTTTAAATTAGGTGATATTTTTAGTGGGGGAAAAAATATCTATAGTGGGGAGTCTGGGTTTTTGTTTTGGGTTTTTTTTGTGTTGGATTTTTTTTTTTAATTTTTAGTGGCTTTATTTCAAATATTTGTATTAAAACTCTCTTTACATGTTGCAATGAAATTAGGGATGTTTGGCTCTCTTACTCCATTATTGCAATTAGGAATTTATCATCATTGGTGCCAAAGGACAAAAGTGTCTCATTTGCCCTATGGGGACAGGACAGTGATAAGATGATTTTTCGTCAAGGATCATTGGGTCGTAATTAAGTTACATTCATGGCTATTGCTTTTTGAAGGATGATTGGTAAATGACAGGCTTCATGTGCTTGGTACGGACAGTGTTCACTAGGGTTTTTTCTCCCTCTGTCAGAAAATCCTGTTGAGTCTGATAATGTAAATGTGGCATTTTATTCTGAACAAAAGAGCAGGGAAATGAGCTATCTTGTCTAATCATTCAGTTGTTTAACACCGACTTCCAGTTTAGACTCAATTGGCTGGAAAGCACTTGACATGTGAAGTTAGTGCTGTTCGGAACGCATGTTTGAGTAAATTTTAAAGTAAGTGACAGCTAAATTGTACCTAGGGAAATTACAAAGCCTTCAACACAGTTAATTTTTTGGGGAGGATTAGTTGTAATTGCAACACCAGTCTCCTTGAAGATTCCTTAGTATGGCAAATGAACAGAAAAACATTTAGCTCTTTCAAGAGCCCGTTCTCTTTTAACAGAATAATTTTTGTAAAGCTGATTGTACCTTGCTGAATTGACTTCGCTCTGTACTAACATCTGCTTCAGATTTGTAGAGAAGGATTTGTTTTACTAGTCTACCCTCCACCCCCACCCCAGAGTCCCTTTTTTCTTTCTACCTCTCTAGTGATTTCAGGTTTGAGAGCTTTTCAATCAGTAAACCCCTTAGGTAAATTGCCACTTCACTAAAGCTTTATGCATAATGTTGCAGCACTTCATTCCAATTAAAATCAATATTTGGAGTCTTATTTTTATCAGGCAGACTCTCTGGTTGGGAAAGTTGTTTATTACAAGTAAAAGGTTAGATTTAGTGCTATGTTCTTGAAGCAAGAGGGGAGTGGCTTGTTGAAACTGACGGGGGATGTTATATCCATGCATGTTATAGCCAGTCTTGCTGCAGAGTGTATTCTGCAAACACTCAGACATCTGAGTAATTTTGTCTCTTCAAATAGCTTTGTGTGACTAAAATTGCCCACGCAAATATTTTGGAAGATTGTGCCCATAGTATCTTGGACTTCATAGGCATCCTAAACAGAAACTAAAGGAATGCAAAAATTTACAATATTGTAACCCTAGCATCAGTTTAGTTGAAAAATAATGCCGAAGTAGGACTCTACCGCGATTACATGAGGACCAAGCATAATACAGTGATGACTGAGGCTCCTTCTGTCATTCAAAAATAGTAGTATATCTTCCTTTTTAAAAGAACAAGTTTCAATGAGAGGGAAAAATACACCCAATCTTTAAGTGGAACAGGTATTAGCTCTGAACAGATAATAATTGCGAGTGACTTAAAGCTGTAGTATCTAGCCAACTCAAAATGAAGCATGGATCATCTGCGTTCGCATTTCAAATACTGTTTTGTCCAGACTGACACTGGAAATCAAATTTTTCAACATGGCTATGAGTATATGGGCTTTATTTCCTTTTTGACTCAATCCATATTAATTAAATAGTAATTTTGGACCAGGCTTTTAATGTAGTAGTGTAGTAAGTATCCTTTGGGAAGATAAAAAGGTGTTCAATATGCATAAGTTTATACAGAAAGACTGCCAGATATTTTCAAATGTATGGCTGTTTGTTAGCTTAAAATCCTTTTCTTAAAATGTGGAAAATCTTTTTTGTGCAGGTTTTTATTTTTAAGTTAGTGAGTTATAACAAGAAACACATTAAAATGTTACCTATACTCAAAATGTGAAGCCTACACTAAGTTTCTAGTTTTCATTTTCATTTATTTTTTAACAGGATTGTAAAAACTGCTTGCAAAAGTAGTTGGTGGTACTTATTTGGAATTAACTGCGGTTTGTGGCAATTAAGAAAAATACGGCAGGTTGTTGAATAAATCATACAACTCAAGTATAAGCATAAGCTCGAGCGATGGTTTTTTCTTTGTAGTAGTACAAACAATTTCCTTGTAGGGGCTGAACTTCTGTACATTTTATTATTTTATAGTTGATTGTTGTCAGTTTTAGCATTTATCTGTTTTATAAACCCTGTTCTCTAGTAAACTGTGGATGACTGGTTGATTGCTTGAATGCAACTGAACGAATATATCAGTTTTCGATAGATTCAAAACAAATGTCTAGTAAATTAGTGTGTAAGATACTGACCTCCTTAAATGCAGACTTATTGAGGCGCCTTTGAGCAGTATGTACCAGTAACAAGTACAATATTTCCATTTTTATTTCTGTTCTTTGCTGACTTTTTTTCTCTGCATATACAGTATTAATGCCTTCATAAGTATACATTTAGAGACTAGAAAACTGTTAATGTTCCTGTTTGAATGACATCCCAATTATTCATTCATTTATAGATAGCTTTGACCTAAAAACAGTCACTTTAATCCTTTAGGAATACAGCCAAGACAATACTATGGCTGTTTGAGCATCAATCTGAAAAGCTAGATTTATCACTGAAAACTTTAATTTGAATGTATAAATGTTGTTGTGCCTCCTTAGAAATTGACTAGTTTTCTGTAAAACTGGGTTTTTTTAGATGTTAACTGAACTTGCATCTAAAGTAGGAGAAAAATACTGATTATATAAAGCTTTATATCTGTCTATGGTAACTACCATAGTATTTCTCTTTTATGACAGTAATCTAGCCTGCAACATCTACTTGCAGTTTTGAAATTAACCTGTAATTTAGTCTTCACCCCAAATGACAAAAATTCAAATGACTCCATGGGGTGCCAGAAGATGCACTGTAAACAGGGCTCAGTAAGGGGGATAAGGTAGAAATCCATCATCTTAGGTTCATCTTCAGAATGCCAGTATTACTGAACAAAATTAATTCTTCTTCTGTGTTTTACTCTTTAAAAATTTAAAATATTAGCCTAGATGAAGATAGTAGCATATAATAGTCTAGTTCATTCTCTGAAAAAGCAAAATTTATGCTGCACAAGAAATGCAGTGTGAGGAGAGGACAGGACACGTGGCTTGTTTGCCTTGTTTTAACAGTAATATCTTGATTTGTTAAGGTTCAGTTGATCAATAATAAAAGTTGCTTTGGGAATGCAAAATCATTATTTCAAGGCAGTTTTATTATGGCCTTCAGCTGCTGCTAAGTGATTTTTTCTTTTTTTTTTTTTTTTTTTTTTTTCCCCCTTGCCTACTTCCAGGGCTATTTATTTGGTAAGCCTTTTGAAATCTAAATGCAGTCTTATTGACTGTTTGGCTACTTACTACATTTTGTGTGTGTTGTCTTGGTTTGTTTCAATTTCAGCTTAAACCTTCCCCTTCAAAGAATAACTTCACATATTGTTTTACCAGTGTTTCAGTGGTTGTCCTCTGTTGGTTTTGTTTTGATTTTTTTAGATTGGGTTGTAATCCATTGAAAAAGGGTCTGCAGCAGATGATTTAGTTCTGTTAGTTGCACAGTATAGAATGTTAATTTATATTTGTTATTATCTTAAGTTCCAGATCTGATTGTTTTTATGGCTTTTCAGTTTTGCATTTTAACTATGTATACTTCTGAAGGTGCTAATACTGTATATGTAGGGAAAAAGTCAGTGAAGGACTGAGATAAACAAAAATGGAAATATTGTACTTTTTACTGGTACTTACTGCTCAAAGGCTCCTGAATAAGTGCATTTAGGAAGTCAACATCTTATGCACTCATTTAGTAGTACTGCGGATATATACTGGTGCCATGGCTTTATGTGACGTGGAATAGGCCAGCATACAATACATTTTGGTACCTTAATCTATTGTTGAATAAATTGCAAAAATTACATTTTTATTGCAGAAAATATACGTTGGATTCTGACCATTATATAGAATGGAAAAATGCTAGCCCTTCAATTGTGACAAAATGGAAATCAATAGATAGAGCTAGTCTGTTAAGGTGTAAAACAAGTATAAAGCAATCTGAAGAGCTGTGGTTATCTTAGTTAACTCTTGAGATCTATACTGAAATAAAAATGCTGTGGAAAAATTTTAAAGAGCTTAAAATCTGAAAATGTCTAAACAGACATTTGTAGGTAATATAATGTGCACAATATTACTTATTAACAAGAAAAATAGAACTCTTAAATACAAACTGAAATTTCTGTGGAATTGGGGTTTTGTCACAATAGTATCTAGCAGAACTTAAGAATTTTACTTCAAAAATTAAGTGCATCTAATCATGAAGAGCATTCACACCTTTGGTTAATTTGTAGTGAACAGTGGTCATGCAATCAAAAATTATACAGCCAAGAGGTTTAACTGTAAAACTGTAGTTCTGTTTTCATTTCGGCTGTCAAGCATACATGGTATTTGTCTGTAGGAAAACTTTACCTGTTATTTAAAAAGAACTGTAGCACTTTGGGGGGGGGGGGGAATATACTCTTGGATCATAAACTGCTGAATGAATTTTCCTTGAAATTTTCAAGACTAAAGTGGGTTTAGCATGTGCTGCTCCTGCTTGGAATGTTTGATTGTTTTTATTCTTGTCTTGTTTCATTCCACAAGGGATGATATGCCTGCAGCTCTGGAAGCTTTAATCAAGTGTCATAAGAAGTATGGTAAAATTCTTCAGCTTCATAACATCTACTGTAGACTGGTAGAAAAAGGAGATGCTGATCTTCTGCAAAAGGGTTAGTTGCATGTAGTCAAATGCTGTCTGGTTATATGGGGTGTTTTCTGGAGGCTTTTCTTCCAGGACTTGTATATCATTTCTTTAAACTTAAAGAAAAAAAAAAATTGTTTGTGTTTATATGTGTAACTTTAAAGCACTTAAATGATGCCTACGTTCTTCAGATTGAAAATTGATATTAATTTTAAATGTAGAAGAATCCTAATGTTTGGATAATACAGCATAGAACTCTCAAAGGTTATTGCTAATACTTGTTCTAGCTATGTATATTATTAAGGAACAACTTAATAGTAACACAACACATCTGTTTTTCAAATAGTTATGCAGTTAAGCAATCCTATATCCTCACCCTATACAAGTAGAGAATGCCAATATATAGTCTATTTTGTTGAATGTAATTCAAAATAATAGTGCAGATAAACAGAAAAACATTTTAAATATGCTCAACTGCAAAGTTACAAGAAGTTGTGTAATATGTTGTAATCATTCCGTATGTTTCAAAATTTATCTCCCCATAGCTTGTTCTTGGTGTTCTGTGATGCTTGGAAAATATTAATATTAAGAATATATGACGTATATGTTAAAATGCTTCAATGTATTTAGTAAATTAATGAGTTTTATTCTCTGTTTAGTTTCAGATTTTATAAGCA
Source organism: Haliaeetus leucocephalus (assembly GCF_000737465.1). Classification (NCBI taxonomy): domain Eukaryota; kingdom Metazoa; phylum Chordata; class Aves; order Accipitriformes; family Accipitridae; genus Haliaeetus; species Haliaeetus leucocephalus. The sequence continues at coordinate 5,476,250 of NW_010972962.1, read as the reverse complement.
GAGAATATGGAGATATGATGGCTCTTTATGATCTCTTCTTCGCCTTCTTGCAAACAGGAAAATACAGAGAGGCCAGGAAGGTCATTGAGGTGGGACTTTAACTATAGTACTCTAATCATGCAGTTATTTAGACTCTTAATTAGAAACATTTAAAGTTTTTAACCTTTAATTAGACTTGTTCTGATTCATGTTAATAGAATTCAATCCCAATAATAATAAAAAAAACCTCGACCAGCTTTATTTTGTATAATTACAGCTCAGAAGAGAGACAGTCTTGTATATTGAAATTGTTTCCTTACTTTTTCAAATTCACTGTTATATATCAAAATGATATTTGCATATTAAATATCGGATTGTGGAACAATTAAATTAAACTGGCGTTCCTGGGTGTAAAGTTGCTAATCCTCTTTCCGAAGGAATTCTTTGTTCTTAAAAGCACTGGAATTTAATTTGCTGCAGACCATGCTCAGATTTATTTGTAATGCTTGTCTACAAGTTAATCAGCCAAACAAGTGCTGTCTGCTACTGTTTGGCATTTAATTTAGCATTTCTTCTCTCGCTCTCTTTTTCAGGATAGTAAGCAGCTTATAGGAAGTGGTAGGTGACAAACTTGGTCTATTTAGGATTAGTATATTTTATCTAGACTTGATTGAAATTGTGCTTACTGAAATTGATAAGTCAAAGGGGCAGCTGCAGAGTCTGCTTAGATTGTGATTATTTTTCTTCTTAACGCAGTTTTATGTTTTTACAATGCTGCATAAGTTTCCGGTTAATGTGTGGGAGGAGGCATCTTGCAGAAAAAGTAATACTTTGTCCTCATCGTTTTTGTTACATACATACACAACTCTAACCTCATTTTCTGGGTTTTTTCCTTCCTAAGACAAAGTATGCTTTTTTCCTAATTCCCCCTAGAATATTTGAAATACCAGTTATCCCTACTTGAATTATTTAACAGAATTCTTCTATTTAAAAAAATCTTGGTTTTCTGCTTGTTTTTCTGTGGTGGAACAATACTGACCTGCTGCGGGGTGTGTGGAAATTGCTAAGGACAATGTTGAAGCATTGGTATTTTTGTTCTGAGAGGGTTTTTGGAGCTCAAAGTCTTATAATACAGAAGAACAGAAATAATCAGTATCTGACAGAAGACAACACTGAGGAGTTGAGTTCTTTTTAGAGTGATTAAAGCATATAGGAGCTAAAATGATGAAATCTGAGATTTGGAAGTAAAATTAAAGCTAAATGAGTAAAACTGGTACTTGGTGTGATTCAGCAGCTGTTTCTTTGATACTGGCATTTAATTTCTCAAAACTTATATTGGTGTCTGCAGCAGTGATGAATAGGATAGTAAGCAAATTATCAAATTGTTGGGGCTTTGAAACTTTTGTCATTTTCTTAATAGGTGCCAAATTATCCTGCAAATATTCAGTATTTGGTGATAGATCATAAATTATTAGTAACCACAAACAGGCACTTAGACGTAAATCTGAACACCTGATATCTGGGGACTACATAGATGTTTTCCTGGCTATGCTATTTAAAGTAGGTTTCTTGCTCTTATGTAAGTTCTATGAAATATGAATTAGGGCTTTGTATATGCTGTTGAGAAAAAAAAGGTTTTAAATCTGGGATTTTTAGGAGTATAGGAATTTTAGCTACGAATAATATGCATGTATTTTACTAGTGGATAAAGTGACACAAAATCAATTACTATATGGTGTGTTATATTTTAAGTATGCTTTTATTATGTAACAGTCTGTTAAGTATTTTCAAATAAATTTTTTTACATGAGAGGGAGGAAAATCTTACAATTGGTATTTTGCTGAAGAAGAAAATAGTTTTTATTGTTTTAAACAATAAACAAGTTACTATTTGCCTTTTTTTTTGTTGGGAAGTCAAAGCCTTAATCAGTATAATGTGGAAGATGGAGTACAAAGTATATGTGTATCCTTTTCTCTAGTCCAGTGTTTTTTGTGACTAAATTACTTCTCTTGTTGGTAATCTCAGATTGTTTTTCTATTTTTCTTTCTTGTGAATTAATATGTAATGAAGGTGACCAATTGCTGCTTTTTCTTTTTAGAAGCTGTTGCATATTAGATATAGATTATCTTTCAGCATGTACTTTGATCATGTATTGCTGATTATGGTGGTCAATTGATATTAGTGATATTATTTGTTTTGAAAGTATCTACGGAGTAAATAAAGAGGGTCTAAAAGGGTAGTAATGATGCTGGAAAAAAATTTCCTTAGGAGTTAAGGAAGTGAAGACCATGGAGGATGTAATCATTAAAATGCGCTGTAACTCACTGGAGACCACTGCCTCTGCTTCCTCTTGCTATTGTTAGCAATCAGAGGTACACTAGATGCTTATATGAAACTTATTGACAACTGCTGCTTTGAAAAACTTGAAACTCGGAGCCCCAGGAGTAAGGAAATAACTCTTAAATCTCAATCTTTGTTAAAATACAACTGGGTGACAATAGTGGGAAAGATTTGAGTGCAATTATAAAAATTAGGTCAGGGTTCTGTATGTATGTTATCAGGTCATAAATGTGTTGTACATGCATATATATAACCTCGTGTTGTGGGATATCATCATAGCAAGAGAGCTGAAAGCTCTGGAGCTCATCTGCTTGCCGAAAGGACAGCAAGACTAAGCAGACAGTGATAGCATAAAAGATGACAAAAGGTGACTAGAAAGGAGGTGAGGCAAGGAATACACCTGACTGATGCTAGAACAAGTATACTGAAGCATGTGGTAGTCTAGTGGTGTGAGTCTCTTTTGAAGTGATGCTAAGTGGAAGAGAAGCTGTGATTGAGAACACTACGGGGGGGCATGCAGCTAAGTTCCAAGGCTTCACACAGCTCGGTTGATCAGGTAACAGTTTGCAATGTTGCTAGACTGCGTTGTTAAGCTTTTGAAAGTCTGTTCTCATTTGTTCTGTGGCAGGTAGCTAGAGAAGAAAGCCTCTCTGAGACAGTACCTCCAAATGAGGTAGCCTTGGCTGCTCTGTAAAGTAAAAGTCTATTTTATTCTAGCTGTGCCTGGAGATTCCTGGACCCTTGAAGTTATGCTGGTAGATGGATGTGCTGGTAGATGCTCGTTTGCTTTCCACTTGGAACAAGTTCTACCATTGGGTGCTGTAGTACATCAAACGATGATTTAGTCTTCAGTTCTTATTGCATCTCAACCAATTAAGTTGGCTTTTGTCTTGTGTCCTTCAAAGGTGATCATGTCAAAAAAAAGTTGGCACATCTCTCTTCTTTCCCCTTACCATAAGGTCACATACTAGCTTGCCTTCCCTTGAAGTGGCATAGCATGACTTCTGTGTCATAAATCTAGCTCTAGTTACTTAGGATTTTTTCCTGCTTACTTGGAAAAGCAGTTTAATTGCCTTTTTTCCTTCAATTTTGTTTTTCATAAAAAAGAAAAAAGGAAGAAAATTAAGTAAATATATTTTGACTTTAACTAAATTAAACTACATTAAAACCAATGTAGGCTAAAAGAAAGGGATACGAATTTTCAATAAAGAGCATGAAGGGAAAAGTAACTTTTAGAAAAAATATGTTCTTTACCTGTCTTCTAAAATGTTGTCTTATTTTAAAAATATCTAATCAGATTTTCTCCTGGAGAGAGGTCTTATGTAGTTCTTCACATGTGTGTCTCCAGAGCTCCAAGTAGTAGATCAGAGAGTCTGGAAGAGTTGCTTGGCCTAGTATTCTTTCAAGTCTGGTACAAAAGTGATAAGAGAATTTTCTAGAACCTAGTCCCCCAAATCCCTCCAATCCACAGCTTCTTGCCTGTTGCCAGAACTGGACAATTGGAATTCCCTTATGTTTACTCAGTTGTTGACTGCCACTTTATTAACCTGATTGAGCTGATGGTTGAGAGCTGGACTGCTGTGAAGGTCATCCAGGAGAGTGAGAATGAAAAAGGGAATGTTATACCACCTTGGAGGAATTTACTTCCTCCCCCTTTCACCTCTTAATTCTGTTAGTTTGTTTGCATGCTGCATGGAGATTCAAAGATTTCACTACTTAAAGTAGTTAGAATATAGTTGTTATCTGTCATTTTGGTCCAATTTTAATTTTTTGGTCATCTCTGAATTTTGCACTGAGATCTCATACTTGCAGCTGTTTTACCTGCAAGATGGTTGAATATTTCTAGACTTGCCCTTTTTCCTTCATTTATTATTCATGCTGAACACAATTATCAAAATACTCTCTGAATCTATGTGTAATTAAGCCCATGTCCATGCTTGGCTCTTTCTGGTAGGCTTAAAAGAGTTATATATCATTAAGTAATGTAACAGTCCTGCAGCAGAGGTTCAAGCAAGCCCTTCTATAAATCTACTTAGCGGAAGTCTAAACCAGTTTTTCATGAAGTAGAAATGAACACTTTACACTTGTGGCTAAAGTATGCAAGGTTTTAAACTGGTGTTAAATCCAGTTCTGCACTGTATTGATAAAATCATTACACCTTAAACTATACTTTATTGGACAGCAAAATACTTCTGTAAAGAAACCAAAACAAGCACCGCATTAAAAAGAGTATCAGGTCACTGGCAATTTTGGTTAGGAGCTTATGGACTGCTCTGATAGGAACTAGGAGTTGGTAGAGATGTTCATCTTTTGTTGTTTGACAGATACTTCTTGAAATCTTTCTAGATCAAATCACATCAGCTATTAAATTAAAATTTTCTTTAATGAAAGAGTAAAAGCTCTTGTTTCTGCTCTGTTTGTAGTTTTACTGGAAACGAAGGCTAAGAGAGGATTACTAAAAGGGTATCTTAGGGAAAGATGCCAGAACTGTACAGCAAAATTTTTCAGTCAAGGCCAACCTGTACAAGTTTGCTACCACTGGATGAACCTCCCTTGAAAATGGCAATGCATAGTGCATGGCTTCAGATTTCTTTTAACCAGACTTTAATTAAAGTGTGATGCTTTCCTCATCTTCTGTTCTCATACTAAATATATCTTTTATATTTAATAGTTAAATATATCATACCATATCTCACTTATCAAGACACTTATGTGAAGAATTGAGGGGACAAATGGTTGTGAAATATTTTAATGAAATGTTTTCCAATGTGAATAAATGCAAGAAAAGGCATTTGCTGCTGAAATTCAAGACCTGACAAAAGAACTGTTTGGGGTGAGTTTAGTGTACAGGAATATATCTATCAACAGATGTCAAGTTAATTCAGGAGGTAAATAGATTTAAGCAAGGAATTGTGACATCCACTGTCAGCAGACTTCAAGATACCAGTTGCCATTGGATTTAATCTACCATAAAAACAATGAGAATATTTCTACTTGATATTGAGAGATTACAACTTTCTTTCATCCAGATTGCTTTTTTTAAGAGTCTACATCATAAAATTGAGTCTTGCTGATTTTATGCTGGAGATAAACTATGGAGGGAAGATCTTTCTTGATTTGTGACAGCAGGATCTAGGGTGGGGGGTTATGTGTAATTTAATGATGATTTTATCTAATGTCTGAATTTACCTACAAAGACTAATTTTTGGTCCCGTTAAGAAGAAAGTAGAGGTGATTAGAGAAAAATTTTAAATGTTTGTGAATGTTGAATGCAAATTGTATTAGGCAATGGTGGTCTGAGATTGAGGAGTAGTTTGTAGGGGGTGTAATAGCTTTTATTAGAGTAACTGTATACAGCTGAGAGGGAGGGGAAAGGCTGGAGAGCTTTTAGGCACACAAGCCCTATAATTACAAGAAAAGATTATTCTTTTTTTTCTTACTCTTGAGTCCTATTAGTCTAATAAAAGCATTACTTCTCCTTATGAAACTGGACTCTGATACAGCTATTAGCGAAGGTGGATTTTATGTCCATGCATATGTGCATGTGTGTATGTGGGTTAATAAAAAAAAAGGTGCTTACTAGTTCAGTGCACGTTATTTAGTTCTTAAGTATGGCTTTCTTAAAAGAAAGCAAAGGAATATGTTTCAAATAAGTAAATTTGGTAAAGGAGATGACTACTGAAGAAATTCCTTCCAGAAAGTGAGAGGGTAGTGTGTTTGGAATGTGGGATCAAGGCAAGAGCTGTTTGTCCTTTCTTAGCTCCAGGGACTTTGTGTTAGGAGGAGGACACTACTGAGTGTTATAATGTTTTTTTCATTAATCATACAACGTAAAACCACATTACAATGCAAAGAGCAAATTCTTGCTCTGTTTTGGCTCTAGAACATGCTTGAGGATTTTATTTTCAGTAGGGTTTTTGCATACTTTTGATGTCACCTTTTCTTCCAGACTGATTATTGTTATGAAGTTCTCTTATTGTCTAATGATTATTTTATAATAATACTTTGCTGCATAATTTATCTTGGAAATCTTACTGGTAAATGCATAATATTCCAATAGTGCTTAAACATACATCAGTCTCGATCATGAGTAATGCTAAAGTTGTAAAGCTCTTTCCTATTTTTATTTTGGCATTTTTGGAAAATAATCAAGTTTCCTTACATTTTTCTCAATGTCTGCCTAACATAAAGTAGCATATATTCCTGTTTCAAGTGAAATAATCACAAGTATTTACTCAACAGATACCAACTGTTTTGATAGTCAGTGAACTATGTAACTGACAGAAGCTTTGAGGCAAATACATACTTCAGGGGAAAAAAACCCTGAAACCAACAGTAAAAACTTCCCCAGTGGAGACTGTAAGCTTTGTATTTTCTTAATATGAACTACTGCTTTTTATGTAAAAAATTAAACTAGTAGAATTAGGCTCATTGCTACCTTGGGTGCTTGTAAGATAGGTAGAAAGGAGAGCATGAGCTTGAATTCTAATCACTCCCAACAGGAGAGTTAGGGAGGATAAATATGTAGACGTGTGTCCCTTTGTCTTTCATTAAATATCTGGTAGTGCAAATAAAATATCAAATACACTATAATTGAGTAGGTTTTGAAGGCATAACTCGCAGTGGAGCAACTCATAATTTTCAAAACTCTGGTGCTGCATTACAGTACTTGCCGTTGTTATCAAACATGAAAAGTAGTCATATTGAAGGTACAGATTTAATTATATTCAAGCTTTCATACAGTTATACCTTGCCCCAAAAGTTGTGCAAGTGTCTGGATGTTTCTGATGAGCTTCTCATTAAAGAAAACAGTGTAATGGGGGTTGGGATGTGTTTAGTCATATTTATTTCTGGGTGAAATTGCTTACAAAGAACAAAAGCAATTACTTATTTTTTTAGAGAAATCCCATCTTTGTTACAAGCAGTTTGCAAGGTTTTCTTTTGTTTAGAAAGAATAAAGTGAATGAGGATATTTTTCTGTGCCACCACCAAAGAAACCATTTTCGAAATCCACGAGAGCTAAACTTCTTTCAAGGTGAACTTGTAGAAAGAGTATTACATTGTTCCCTGCCATATACAGGTGTAGCTCTACTGCCATCCTGGTAGTACAATGACTTAAAGAAAAACTGAGCTAGAGAGAAGTAATGTGTTTTATTAGATAGTTGATACGATTGCAGCAGTAAAGATGCTTTTTGATGCACAGGTTATTTTTAGATCCCTCAGTCTTTAAAGCTGCGTCTTTTATAAACTTCTGGGCTATTGTGTAAAAGTTAGTATGTTTAGGACCAATAATCAAAAATAAAAAAAGTCTGTATTTTCTGTATATCCCACAATGATACTTCACTTACATTATGCTATAAAGATTATAATGTAAGAAATACAGCAAAGTGGTATACTTGTTTCATACATGCTAACACAGATGAAAGATTATTTTTAAAAAATAATGTTAATGTAGATGTTTTAATCAGTATTTTTTTAAAACTAGTGCACTGCTATTTGAACGTGAAGGAGTATTTAATAAGAGGCAAAAATATAACAGAAGTGTAAGATAATTTTAACCATCTCGCCTATCAGCTAGACTTAGATGGCTACATAAGGTACACAAATTTTATATCTGCATCTTTTAACTTTCTCATTAAGCAGTACACATACTGCTTAGTAGAAGTGAGGACTTCTGCCAAGAGTTTTAACGTAGGGGAAGATTCAAACATAGCATACAGTGTTTATGTTGTAAAAAACTTCGGTTCAAGTCAGCTGCCATGCAAAAATATTCCAGGCTTCATCAAAGCTGCACGGAATTTGTGAGATTTTCATAGACATTTTTGTGCAATCAGGGAAAAATCTGTCTTTAAGAACTTCCCATCAAATGTTCTGTTTTCACTGATGCTTGTGTTAGAGTGAGCTGTGAGAAATGACATACATCAGTTCTTATAGCTGTCTGTTCAAGGCTGTCTGTTTGGAGAAGTAAAGCATTTTCTTGCAAGACATTGCTTTGGCATCTAAATCTCAGTAACTGGTTCTGGTACTGGTAACATAAGTCTGTTATGGCTGTTGATGTAACTCATCATGAAACATTCTTCTTCCTTTAGCAGCATTAGCTGTCTCTTGTTATTACTGGCTTTTTTCAGCTGCAAAGAGAGGAATGAAGGGATCTACCTGTCCAAAAAATACCATCAGAATGTGCAATATGGATGGCATTTGTAAAATTTGGCTGTTTCTTTCCAATATGTTTGAATTGGCGATTATAGTAGAACTGTTACCCTAAGAAAAGATTGAACTTTGGCAAGAAAATGTAAGGATTTAGAAGGAAACATAAAACACTTAAGGAAGGTAGAGTTAAACTTGAATGATTAGAATTGGTGTGTTATTCACAGTGAAGTTATACCGTGAAAGGCTAGAATAAGTTGTCCAGGATATGTAACAATTATTTTGCCAAACAGTGCACAGTAGTAGTTTGTGGAAGTGCCATGTTGGAAGGTTAAAACAAGAGTCATCCATCTTGTGTCACATATATGCCAAACAAAAAATACTTCTGCTGGCTTTTAAATAATTATGCATCTTAAGCCAGCTCTAGCAAAAGTAGTATGGTTCTGGGACATTCTCAACTCTTAGTTTTCTGAAAGTCCTCTCTTTGAACAGTACTACAGGGTTTCTGGTCTGTATGTTAGTTTTTGTGGTTTTTCTCTTAAGTTTTGTGTTTAAAGAGAAAAAAATTGCTTTAGGCAACTAGAGAGAAGTAAATAAATATTTTCCATATGTCTTCTGTAAATTACTTAACTTTTAAAAAGTTGTTTTGAAAGTAAAAAGAAAAGTTATTGGTCTATTAGCTGTATCAATTACAGAACACTCATGTAAATAGAACTTGAATATTTCTATCACTGGCGAAAAATCTGGAAAGACATCGAATAGATTCTTCTCTGACAGGTCAGTATTTTGCCAGACAATCTGTTTTCTTTCAGCTGTAATAGGTAGAAATTAGCTCAAATAAAAATGTTAGTGCAGAAAAGATTTTTCTGGTGATTGGACCCCTTCAATCACCTGTCTGAAGTGATTGGTTCTAGGAAGGAGGAGAACAAATCAAATGCTTTCAGTGTGTTAGGATTGTTGCATTCACGTGATTTTTGAGTGCTGCTTGGCAAGAGTTCTTCTGAAGGTGCAGCATTTTTTTCTTCCCTTTCTAGTTAGTTTTCCTTTCTGTGTGTGAAGGTATAGAATCAGTGAGTAAATTAGTGTAGGGTTGTATGTTGAGTCTCAGAAAGATAGTAACAAATGTGATCAAAAGTATAGGATGGTTTTTATAGGAGGTATGACTAAATAGGTGAGTTCTGCTTAGTCTGGAGAAGAAATAGTGAAACAGGGAATTATTATATATACTACTCATGAAATTAATATGAATTGGAGAGGATAAAGAAAAATCAATTGTGCATTGTCTTCCTGTACAAAATCTAGGGGCTTCAAATGAAGCAAGTAGAAGCTAGGCTGAAAACAAACAAAATGGTAGTATTTGTTACTTTTTTTGTTACAGTTTTTGTTACAGTTGTTTTCTGCAGAAGGTAGTTGAGGCAATCCTTTGCCAAAAGATCGTACGAATGATGAATCTTACAGGGTTCCAGGAGCAACCAGAAAAGCTCATGGAAGAGAAATCACTTACTAGAAACAGTGTGACCCACTGAACCTGAAGTAGTTAGAGAGTGAAATAACACTAAGGGGGAAGTATTGCTGGGTCTTCTGTCATTTTATATTCTCCTGTAGGCACTGTTAGGGAGAGGATAACAAGCTAGATGAACCTTGGTTTGGTACAGTACAACTGTTGTATATTCCAAGAAAATGTAAAAGCCAGAAACCTCTATGTTTAGTTTATATGCTGTATGAATTGCTTGAGACTCTCAATGGTTATTTCATTCTTTAAAGCAGTGGATATCTTTAAAAAAAAATAAAAAAAAATAAAAAAAACCAGCAAAACGCTAAGACTCAATAATAGATTTTTTTTTAGTCCATTGGAACAAACAAGATCAAAATTGTAAATGGGAATTTCGAAGAATAATTAGAGTAACAGTTTTTTAATTTTTTTCATTATTATTATTATTCCTTGCATTTTTTTTATTCTATATCTTAGTCTGCTGTATTGTAGAAAGTCTGCTTCCTGCTAAATGCAATGTTTAAAATTCCCTAAGATGGTAAGGGATAAGCTACAAATATAGACTATCAGGCAAGCCCTGGAGATTTAGTTAATCTGACCTAGATGTTCTTTTGATGATTGAGACCTGCAGTATGTGAAAACACTTCTCAATTTCAAAATGAAACACGAGGATATCTGTTGTATAACTCAGCTGTCCTTGTAGTGACAGACACATCAATCATTTCTGAACAGGAAAGGATTTACTATAAAAAGTTTGTAGCTTTGGAGCTGTTGAGTTCGTTGGCATTCAGATCAGCAATGATATTGGAAGTTGTAAGTGAATTCAGCATTTGAATTTTACCATGCCCTAAAGAGGATTAGCTACAAATGCAGGCAACATACTTTTTTCTTTTTCATTTTCAAGAGCCTGTTGTGTAAGATGTTAATTCTTGACTTAGTTTTCAGCATATTTTATGTGAAACTGCTTGATAGCTCTTAAAAAAGCACTGAGCAAGTACCTATAAACATATATAACTGTGGGGAAAAAAAAAAAAACTAATTGGAAAAAAAGCAAGTACCTGGAAAGCAAAAGTGTGTTTATATATATCACTTTTGAATACTTGGGAACCCACTATTTTTCTGTAACGTCTTGTATTGAGGCTATCTTTATAGTACAGTTTAATACATGGGGAAGCTTCTCCATTTTGAAGAACTGTGGGGTTAATGTCCTATTTTTTAAAAACCTTACAATGATTGCAAATAATGATTTTGATGATTGGTAGGATTACATGGCTTAACATTTACTCTGCAAAACACTTTTTCCTATATATTTAGCAAATTTTAACAGTTTTGACTGAAGTTTTGCATGCTAGTTTTCTGGTGTATGCTGAATTATTTCAGAAAGATGTAACTGTAATAATTCTGTGCTTGGAGAATATGAGAGAAGGAAATTACCTGTTTTAAAAACACAGAAGATAAACTGACTTTTTCAGTGGTAATTGTTTCCACTGTTTTGGAACTGACACTCAGTATTTCTCACAGTTTTTTCTTCAAACTGCCTCTTTTTTGCAAAGTTGTGTTAAAATTTTGGAAGTTGCACTTCGCATTTCAGCAGTAGAGATTTCTTACAATATTAACAGCTAAAAACCTTCAAGAGTCAAAACACACGTTTCTCTGTAGGGATGAACAGACATTTCCTTGGAACCACTTTGAGCTATGTTGATGTCAATCTGGACACCTGAAATGAAAGCAGAGTCCTCTGTAAATGATCCTTGTGCTAAAACAAGAGTATAAAGAAAGTAAATCCAAGTATTCTGTGGGAGGGGAAGGGTAAGAGGTGAAAATGATGGATGGTTTGCACATAGATTTTTTTTGTATCTCGTTTTTTGACATGTCAGACATAAGTCCTGGCATGCCTGTGACATGTTTCTTTAAAAACTTTGAATTTTCCTGTGTTTCTTTAAGAATTTATTTAAGTGGAGGAACCAGTATTTTGATTATGGCCTGTGGTACTGAGAATGCACAATGTGGTAGTCTATACCAGATAAAGTTTCCAAGGATTGAAACCTTATTGAGAATGTGTATTCTGTAGCTGTAGTCTGCTCAAAACAACAAAGGAATGAATAAGCAAAGGCTCATCAAACCTGGGAAAATTAATAACAAAGAACTGCGGCATATTGACTATTATACATCAGTTCCTCCATGTACACACACTTAAAAGTAAGCCTTTGCTCTGTTCTGGGATAGGAATTGCCTTATAGTTAGAATACCTGCCGTCTGCATTGGCAGTATGTTATAATTTTAACAGTTACTGCTCCATAAATTCCTCGTTTTCTTATTGAGCAGTAGCAAGAGAAGTCAGTATCTAAAAATATTTACTGTTTTTAGGTATTAATAGTTGTAAGAAAATGGCTAATGTTAGCAGAGAAGGGGTACCAAATGCTGATGATGTGGTTGAGAGGCATGGTTTTCTAGGTGCTAAGACATTGCAGTGGTTTTGAATGCAAACATTACATTGTGAAGACAGTTTGGAAAAATTTGGTGTAATTCTTTACTATGAGTAATACGAAGGATTACTATGGGTAATAGCAATAATACTCTATTACTGTGGTGGTAAAATTATTTAATGTTTCAGTTCATCTGAAGTGTATTTTAAATCAACTCTTTTGGCAGTGTTTAACTAAATAGAAAAATGTCTTGAAGAAAATGACTGCAATTTTTAAGTCTCTCATAAATGCAACCTAACTTGATTATTTGTGAGCTTCTAGTCTCATTCAGATTTCAAAAAGCAAGGAAAAACTGAATTTTTATTACAAGTACATGTATTATGTTTATTTTTCCTTAGAATATTCTATGTGAAGTAACGTGTTTCTTCTTGTGGAAATATTTTACAGACACCTGGCTTGAGAGCACACTCTGGAAGGTTGCAGTGGTTTGCAAAAAAGTGTATATCAAGCAATCAGGTATGTGGCTCATATGATGTCTTCTATGTAACTGTCATTATATTCCAAGAAAAATTGTTTTGAAATATTTCATTGCTTGGTTTTTATGTTTGTGAAAGGACGTGTGACAGGCTGATGAGGTGAACTTAATGTTCTGTGTAAATGCTGGTGTATACTTAAACAGAAATACCATTTTAGCTGAATGCACACAGCATGTAAGTGCACATATATAGAAAAAAATAATTGTTTGGCTGAGGTATAACTATGTTCTTCCTTTCTTTTTAAAGATGGAGACTTTGGAACACTTGGTAGAATTAACTCAAAACCTATTTGAATGTGATAGAGATGAGATGTACTACTACCTGCTTCAACTGTGTGGTAAGTGAGCTTGTGATCATTTTCATGTTGTAATCTGTTTGCATTTGTGTTGGAGATAGGACATAACCCTGAATTGGAGAGGAGTTTTATCCTGATATGCAATTAGCCTGGATAGTGTTCCTGAGGCATTTTGGGCAAGGGGAGAGTACAGGGTTTTGGGTTTTTTTTACCTGCAGACCTGAACACTTACATAGAACTTATATAGTACAAGTATTCAAATCCATGCTATTGTCTTGTATCCTAATTTGAAAGTTGATTCTGTTTTGGTTTTTAATAATGCTTAAAGAAGAAAAACTGCTCATTTGTTATATCTTTGTAGCTGATAAAGATCTGGTGTTTCCTGTGATTGGATCTGGTTCTGAAAGGTGCATTTTTAAAAAAAAAATTTACCAATTCTTCATCAGCCACAAGTAACTTTTGCATCACTTATAGGAACAGAACAGTTTTTAAAGCTGAAAGTTCCATTTCTATGCTACAGACTTGTTGTAGGATGTATCTATAGTGTTTTTCATTTCCTCTTTCTGTATTTTTCAGTCTGTGCTGGTTTTGTTATTCAGTGTGTCATACTGTATTATACATAATAAAAATTTTGGAAGCTTTAGTTCTAGTTCAAGTCTTGAAAAAATGTTCTCTGTTAAGATTGGGTATGGAGCACTAAACAGTAAATTGGGACATTAAAAAAGAGACATTACAGGGATTGCTGTGTACTTTGGTAATGTGTGTGTGTATATATATTAATGAACCATTACAGCAATTTGATATATTTGGTCATGGGAAAACTTGCATTTGAGCTTAAAGTAATTTTAGGCTGTTGCCCACGTATATGGTTGACTAGAACTAGCTATGTTTTAATGCTAAATAAAATACTGTTTGAACCCTCATTTTCTTTTCATACGGTAATGCAAGAGGCTTCTTACCACAAGCAGAAAAGATGAGTACTTCCACAAAAAAAAGACCAGAGACCCGTTGAGAACTTTGTTGCTTTTCATTTCCTGAACAGCCTTAGAAAGCTTCAAAACCAAACTGTAGCATTACCCAATTCTGGCTTTGCACATGCTGGTTCACCATCAAAAATCAAGTAGGTCTGAAAAGCAATCTTGTCTCAACAGGGAGGGAGCCTTCCTGTTTCTCCACTCATCCTGTTCACCTCTGGCAGTGACTAAGTCTGACAGTGCCTACTAGGAAGAGAATCTAAGAAGATAAAATTTATCAAATTCTGTCATGCAAAATCTTCAGTCTTCTTTCAAAAGACAAAACCAATTCCATCTACTCAAAGAAGCGGAAAACATTTGTGGGTTTCTGTCACCATAAAAGACAAAAACCACGCACATTCCTGCTTTCAGCCATTTTGGATGATCTATCAAAGCTGCCCCATGTACAAGTACAGTAAAGAGTTGTCATTGTGCACCTAAGCCATAACTTCAGATCAGTTTTAAGCATACAAAAAAAGAACCTACTATCTATTCCAAGCTGTGATCAAAAATGTTGAAAACAATGCATTTGGTTTTTTACAATCACAGAATAATTTATGCTGGAGAGAATCTCGGGAGTTTTAGGCCTAGCCCTTTCCCAGAGCTAGGACAGCTTCAGTTATATCGCATCATGGCTTTGTCTAGTAAAGTTTTGAGTGCCTCCAAGGGTGGAAATCAAACAGCCTCCCTGGGCAACCTGTTCCAGGGTTTGATCATCCTCAGATACTCCATTGCTGAAACTTTTAACCATCACCTTTCATCCTTTGCTGTGCACTTCCAAGGAGAGACTGACTTGCTCTTCTTTAACTGTCAGCTAGGTAACTGAAGACAGCAAGTAGATCCCTGGTTAGCCTGCTTTTTTCCAGGCTGCTGAAAACTCGTCGTCTTAGACTTCCTCTTTTATGTCATCTGCTCCAGCCCCATGTCTGTATTGATGGCTGAATTTGCTCCAGTTGCTAGCATCTCTTTTATAGTTATGGAGCCCCAAACTGAAAACATGTCCTCTAGATGGGCCTCATGAGTGTCAAACATAGGTACAAACACATGAAAAAGTGTTGAGACTTTCTCTGTCCTACTCTGTTAGCTGCCATAATAATCTGCTTTAAAATGTTATCTGCAGTATTTAGTCCTTAAAACCAATCACTTTATTTTACTTCGGTAGTCACTAAGTTTGCTGCCTCGTCTAAAAAGCTGAAGTGATGCCAGAACCTTGTTGAAAGTGGGCTTGGATCTTGAACCAGCCCAGTTACGTATCCATGAGTTTTCCTAAACCCATGCTGCTCCTAGAAAGAACAGAACATTGCACTGTTTCAGTATTGCATTGCAATATTGTTTGCAAAGCTGTATATGCTGCTTTGAAACACCAACTTTATAACAGTTATAGAGAATATTCAAGTGTGTCATGCTGCTTCCAGCTGGGTGCTCCAGCTTTTCCGTGTGATATGACTTAGTCCAGTGGAGCCTAGTCTACAGAAAAGCTGAAGTTCCTTAACTGAACAGTGGAAGAATAGCTGAAGAGCTGCTGTTACAGGCTGAGATAATCCCATGTGAACATTTCATTCCATCATCCGCTTTCTGACTCTGCCTTCTTGCCTTGCATGTCTTAATTTCTGAGATTCTGAATTAAACCATGGAACAGACAGGTCATAGCTAGCCCATGTTGGGTTTAGGTAGCTGTGAATAGGATCTACAACCAGAAGTTAATGCTGTTCTGGTGACTTATGATAGGAGACACAGGAAACCACCTGCTGTATGTAGTTAAATAGCAATTAACTGTTTTCTTTCACAAAGTCCAGCTTTCTATTTATTTGCAGTTATGTACAGTGGTGTATTTATAAATTGCTATTCTTACTGAAAACGGTTAAATTATTCTGTGAATTTGGTAGCAATTTATTCAATTTTTCTTTCAGAAAACTTAGCTTTTACAGTCTTCATATAGGCATTTTTTTTCTTAGCAAAATGAGAGCCTGAAGGCCTAGAACACTTCTTTGACTTGGAAGTGGTAAACTTCTGGGATGTAGACGCTCTAACTCAGTAGCAACATAACCAGAGGATTTTATTTCAAGAATTTCCGAACGGAACTTAGAAGTGGTACCGTAGAATGTTAATGTTTTGTAATAATTTAGAATTTTTTGTAACTGTTTTTACAATTAACAGTCAAGAATATTAGAACTGATGAGCTAGGATGACCGCTTCTGTAATATTTCTGAACTAATTTCTCATTTATTTGAAAATTCATACAATACTTCTGGGTTGTTTTCTGTTTGCATTTTCTGGTGTTCTCTGTGTATTATAAGTAGTTTATAGCTTTTCAAGTTGATGATCACATGAAGCAGAAGTACATGATTAATTGATAATTATTTTCCAAAGATACCTTTTTTGAATCGCTTTATGTATGCATACTCTAAATGTGCTTTTATCTGAAGATTTGAATCTTGTTTCAGAGAACAATGGTGACTGGAGAAGGGCTGAAGCTGTTTGGACTAAAATTCAAGAAGAAAATGTTGTCCCTCGTGAGAAAACACTAACCTTACTGGCTGATATACTTGAAAAAAATGGTCAGGTTGTTCCATTTGAGGTACCTAAGGTAATTGGAGTTTAACTCTCCTAGCTAACAACACTTCTGAATATACCTCTTTCCATTGAAAAATGTTAACAGATGGCATTACAGTAACTTAAATTTAAGTTTGTTTGTTTTAAAGGTTGGACATGAAGATACTGGAAGTTTAAGTGCTTCTGATGTGGAAGAAAGAAAAATAAGGATGCTTTGCAAGAAAAACAATGCAAAAGGTAAACTGAAAACCCCTGGGTTTTTTCCCCCTTCAGCACTAACTTTAAGATATCGATTAACTACAGAGCAATAGATGCTTGATGCTGCTTTTTGTTGGTTTGCTAGTATGTTAGGAAAGGTACACGATAATGTCAAGTCAGCCTGTGGTAAAGTTGCCCATTTTAAAATTACCAAAGTATTGTTGGTCTGCAGTTCACTTCATACTGTTGGTTTAACATCATGTTTTAGACTTTTCAAATGTATCCATTAAACACCAGAAACTAAATTTATATGCAGGATTTATGCAAAAAAATACAATTTTTACGGTTCCCAGAAAATCTAGCTGTTTGGTCACAAGTTTTAAGGAGTGAGACATGAGAAGTGTAGTGAGAAGAAACATTAATATCACCTGAAATAACTGGGGCATGTTTATGGGAAGGCAATTACTTATTAAAAGAAGTTATTCAGATATTTTGTATTTTTCACTGCTGTTGAGGTCTTAATAATGAGATCAGATATGGTTCCAAAGTATACTTTAGGTACCTTATTTAAGCTACGGGCAAAGATATTAGATAACGTTAAATGAGATGGGACTATGTCATGGAGATAATCATTGTTCTTTTCCTATTTGGCTTTTATCTCTTAGTCTATTTTCTATTTGTTGATGTTGCAAAACTATCTATTTCTATTTGAAGGGAGGATTCAATGTGTTATGTAGTGTCTTAAGCTTCTTTACAACTAAAATTAAAGTTGTCCATGTTTCTCTAGAATTTGGAAATTTTCCCTCTTGTTGTTCCTCCCCAAAAGAAATACACAGGCTATAAACAGAAGATCAAAATCTGTGTCCCCACAGCTTACTGTTTCCAAACCTCTGTGCCTGTGGGTGCCACCCCACAAATAAAATGGCCTTATTGAGAGATCACTTCAGATCAATTCTGCTATAAAAAATGAACAGCTCTTCTGTGCAAACTTCCCTGCCTCAGATAAAGAGAGGATTAACTTATAGATGGGTATTTACCTTTGTATATACAAAGGAGGAGTGTAGTTCAGTGCAGTTCCTTTGGCTTAGTCTGTGTTTAAATCATTGGAAATCCTTTCCTAGCCATCTCATCCCAAAGCAGGGGCACAGAGTCAGAACTAACATTACTGGACCTTTCAAAGCAGGGAGGAAATCAGTCCATTTCTAGGATTTGCCAAAGCGCAGAGCATTTGAATATTCTGGAAATCCTTTTTTTTTTTTGCTTGCCTGTACTATGACAAATAACTAGGTATCTCACTTGAAAGCAGATTAGAAAATAGAATTAAATGGGTTTAAAAAAATTAATTTTGCTGAATGAGGAAGATTTAAAATACAAGACACATAGTCATTTTCTTCTCTGAGTGTTATCAGTATAATTTACAGGTTGGACACAGATTTTTAAGCTTTCAGTTTTTAAAAGAAGAATCTGTCAGTCGTTCACACAGTTAACTTCTGTTGTTAGTGAAATGACCCTATAGAGTTATTCAGTCGCAGGAGCACTGATTAGAAGTCTTAAGTGGAGTCTGGATATTCTGTATGTAGGGAGTGCAATCTTGTGTTATGTATATGAATTTAAGAATCGTGTTTTATGGCAGACATTATGTTTGCACGAAATTCTTCGTGCTGGTAAATTTTGGAAATTGGAAGAGAATGAGAAATGCAGAAATATTTTCACTGAATATCAGGCAAAATTAATGCAATGCATTTTATAACATTATTCCTAGAAAAGTGTCCTGTGCCTTTGATATCATAAATCATCAAGTGGAGAGCAGGAAGAAACTAAATATGCCTTGGACCTTGCAGGGAGACTAGTTTAAAACAAAAATATAAAATGTAACTGCTAACAATCTATGAGGACATTTGATATTGAATTTCAGTAAATTACTTCAGCATATTCTTTTATTTCAAGGTGTAGTATTTGAGAGGAGGTGGTCTAGAGCTATTGGGAATTAAAGGGAAAAGATGACAAATGTTGGGAAACAGTTCCTTGTCGGGAAACAGTTTTCTTTGTCTTAAAAAAAAAAAGTCTATAAAAACTAAGTTGTTGCTTTTATATAACAGTATAATGTAATTTTGATGTGAATGTAATAGGGTAGAATAACTTTTTATCAACATCAGCTTTTTGATAGGAAAAAAGATTGATCTAGTTATGTAACTAATTTAATGAACTTACCAACTCTGACATGGAGGTGTTTTGAAAAATCTATTATCTGAAGTGCTTGATTTATGCAAAGTCATATTTTCATTTTTATCTTGATTCCTCAGTATGAGAACTTGACTATAGGGGATCATGTTACACATATCCCAAACAGTTGCAATTACTGAAACAAATTTGACGAGAAGTCTTGAGAGCTGAGACTTTCTTGGCAACTTGTCTCTTTTCTAACACATCTTTCTACTTGAAATAGCTAGTATAACACAATATGATTTTGAAACCAAGAACTTTCTCTTTGGAATGCTAATATACTTTAGTATTTTTAGATGCTATCTGAAGAAGTAATAAGCTGATAATACCTGATTGGGCATATGTCTCAATTCAAGACTCATGTATGTATACTTCAAACATGCTACTTGCACTGATGTAAAATAATGTTAAGAAAATAATCTGAATAGGAGAATCATTCTGAGGTCAGGACTGACATACACAACAAAACATCCTAGAACAGGAAAACAATACTGATACAAAGATTTTCAGTTCTTCATTGAACTAGTCATTACAAAAAAGATTTAAATATATTTCCTTGTAGAAATAGATCTTACATTTTTTGGACTGTGATAATTGTTGGTAACATACACTTGACATCATGTCTACTGGTGGCAAGGTCCATTTCTGTACCCAGGCAATGGAAAGCAATATTCAAACACAGGACAAAATCCTAGTTCAGTCTGAAAACAGCAGAGCTTTTGTAGGAATCTCCAAACATAAGGAGCTTTTGGCTTTAAAAAATAGGATTTAAACAGGCTTTCATGAGTGGAAAGAACCAACGTATCACCAGTCAGCTACATTTTTGTAAATAATTGGTTACACTTGTAATAGATTATACCAGTGAAAGGGTTTTTGTTATTGTTGAATGTGATTGCTAGGCTACTGGTACCTCGGATTTCAGAAGAGTGGAAGAAAAAATGCCTTTCCCACTGAATTTTAAGTGTGAACACTCTATGAATGCTGGTGTTCAGCATCTGAGCAGTCAAGAGGGTTCAGGATGTTGCAGCAAGCCAAGCTTTAACCTCAGACCTATAAGTAAACATGGTTGAGGGTTTGAGGACCTTTCCTGTGTTGTCCTGTTGTTGTTTCATTGGTCTTTTGGTTTACAATGCAATCACTATTGTAATGTCAGACATCAGTCATATTCTCTCTCCATCTCTTGCGTCTCTCTTGTATACACGAAACTCGCATACACAGAAGTGGATTTAATTTTTGCTGTGATATTCTTATCCATTATCTCTATTCACATATATATGTATATAATGTAGCTCCAAGTGTCCAAAACAGATTATGGATGGCAGTGTTAATTCTAATTATTAACTCAGTGTAAGAGTTTGTTGTAAATAATAAATTTTATGCATAGTCATTTTTGTGCCTATGTTTCAGGAGGTTTTTATGTATACTCTTTGGTTGAAGAAGTTTAAGATTCAAACCAAAAGGCACACCAACAGTGTTGGTTTAGGGAATGCCAGCTTAAAATTCCACAGCACACTGTAGTACGTGCTATTAGTGTGATGTCTCTTGTGACAGTAAGATTTAAATGAGTTATCGTCGTCTTTACTTTAAAAGTATAAGAAAAAAATGCTTAGCTGGGAAATTCGTAGTGATAGTCTAAGTATTTCTGAAAAGTTCTAAAGGTTGTTGTGGCTATGATTTGAATTAGGAAAGGGATTATTTTTTGAGTTTCATTAAATGAAACATGCAGTCACAGTTTAGATGTAAAAGATCATTTGTGGTTCTTAACACAGCTTTCTAGCATATGTTACAGCCTGGATGGCAGTTTTAGCTGTATGTTTATAGCTGCATAATCTTGTTTCAGAAAAATAAATGACTGAAAAGTGTGCTTATCATTTTTTCCCCCTTTTTGGTAACATCTTTTCATACACTGACAGTTATTGTGAATGCATGAAATAAAACTGTTAATCAGTCAAACAAATGCAGCGTAGTTTACTTGTTAAATATCTGTATATTTGTAAATTGTATGTTTTGTATAAATCTTGTTGTAGCCAAATAATTTGATCTCCCCATATTGGAATCATCTCCTATATTATTTGTTAAACGCTGTTGTGATCATGCACCAGACACTGTAACTATATACCCCAGAATTAGGTGTTGCTTTAAAAATCCTGAGTCTTCCCCTCCTAACCAGCTCTGTTGGTATTTAAGCAACAGCCACATATATAAAAAGAGCAGTAGCAAACTTTTTGTTCTGTGGAGGTATGTGTCAATTGATTGTTGTATACAAGCAGTTTTGAACAAGCTGTGACCAACAGCTTTGGGCTCAAAGATGTAAGCAGAGGATAAATGGATTTAAGATGGACATTTTCAATGAATAGGTGATTTCTTTCTATGATCAACATCATCGCAATATGACATTTCATTTTGGCTTTTTTTTTCTTTTTTAGAGGCCTACGATATTTTCCTGAAAATGCAAGGGAAGAGCAAGTTTCATTATCGTTCTTATACCACCCTTATAAAAGCATTGTTAACACAGAATTGTCTTGAAGAAGCCATCGAAGTGAAACACATGTAAGGCTTTTCTGTGTTTGGGGGATTTTAATTGTTTGGGGAGGTGTTTTTAAATAATTCCTGGATAATTTTCAGGTTAGTCCTTATCTTTCAATGGGAAAATGGGTCACGACTGATAATTAGGAGTTATGGTAAGAAATACACTGGTGTTTCATAGGGTGATATGCCATATATTAAAAAGGTACTAGAGTGACAGTATGTATTGCTAATAGCTCGTTTCAACTAACAGTATCAACAAATGTACTTGGCATCAGAGCTGAAAGTCTACCCTTCTGGCAGTCTGCCTTTTCCTCTTTAGAGCAATATCCAAACAGACAAGATTCCTTGACTTAACTGCCTGTGAGCATTCCCCTCATTGCCCATCCCTGCTCTTGTCCTACCCTACCCACACACCCTGGCAGCTGGCTGCCTGCCAAATGCAAAATGGTACGTTTGACTGTGATGCCAGTGGCTAGGAGATGACCATAAACCTTAGATCCAGCTCTTACACTTTTGAACTAAAACCAACCTGCTGTCATGTATTATTAGAATCACCAGAATAAAATTAACCTTTACTGTGTTGTATGGTATGCCACTTGCTTTAATTATTGCCTGTAATGTGTGTTCTGGTCAGATTATAGACTTTAAAGTAGAAGTGTTACTACTTATCAATGTAGAGGCAAGAAGAACAAAAATTTAAGAAATTTAAGTCTTTTAGTTTCTTCAGCTAAAACAAGAACAGTGGTTGTCATCAAATGTTTTATCTGACTCAATACAGTGAATTTGAAAGTCCCTGTAGGTAACTTACGTGATGCATAGAGCACTGTAAAAATCTAATAATTTTTAGAGGCAACTTAGTTTTTGATGTCTGGGAACAGTATAGTGTAATATGATGTTTATTATTTTCACATTTTCTTTAAAAGTGTTTAGACCAAAGAAATGTTTTTCATTGAAAAAGTATTTGAGTTCTGCATTCAGAAGAACAAATAATGTTTTTTCCAATAGGTAACTGGGCTTTATGGTAACGAATGGTTGTGCTTGATGGATATATGGCTTATGTCAAGGAAGAACTAAAACATTTTATCAAATTAAGCTCCCTGAAATGGAAGTAACTGATAAATCTTTGTAAATAGAAGATGGAAAGGAGATGTTTTAGAAGTACAAAGAATGTTGACAAAGTTTAGGTAGTTTGTTAAACATGCGCAGAAAATATTAATGTATCAAAAGATGTATTGAAAGATTCTTCAGGGAAGAAGTTTGAAACTTTCTACTGAAGATTTGTACATGCATTGACTGCTTCCCTGCTCTGCAGCTCAAACACATTTGTAAGGAAGATGCACAAAGTATTGCATGTTATCAACAGTAATTTGCCGATTGGAAGAGTGGTTGCTTGTTCCTAGTCTTTCGATGATTCACAATTCCCACTTAGATAAGTGTTTTAGTATGTAAATTCAAAATGCAGGAAAAAAATGAACAAAAAATTTTAATGACTAAAAAAGTTGGAGATGTATTTTAAAGGTCTAAGCCTCTGAACCGTGATATATTTAGGAAAAAAAAGTAGGATTCAATAAAAGGTTCTATTCTTGGTCACTGGTCAAAGCCAACTATCATAATAACCCCTGTGCTTTTCAGAACTCTCATACTGCATCTTGTAGCATAGAAATGCCAAATAATGACATTCTAAAAAGCCTGTAACAGCTCACTGTTGCATCAAAACAGAAAATGCTTCATACTTGTAGGGCTCATGGTGTTTATCTGTTTCTTTTTTCTAGTAACAAAATGATGCTTACATTAAGCATTTTTAAAAGTCTGTAAGTTTTAAATTATTCACTGAAATAAAGAAAGTGATTGTGTATGTACCAATGGTTGAGGAATAGCAAATCTGTGTGTTTCGCACACATTTCTGCATGCTTGACAATTTATCCAACCTCAATACTACAAAAAGATTACTCCTCCAAGGCTTAAATGTGTGCAGTGGCCTGAAACTTGTGCAACTCCTAATATTTTCATAAAATACAGGAAAGCTACCTTCATTTGTATAAGCTAACATCTTGTTCTTTTTACACTGCTTGAAGCCAAATTTGAAATTTAAATAATATTTAGAGAGCTTTACTATGAGCATTAGCATAGGTAACAAAATCAGTAATTTTTCTATTTAAAAAGGTCAGGTAATTTTAAAACTGGCCTCCTGTTACCAGAACTGAGAAACTTCCATGAGGAAGTGATGTGGTAGAAGGAAATTGCACTCCTACTCCCCATTTGAAAAAAAAACACAAGCAACCCAGAAGGTTACTGATTTGTTGGTCAACCTTTCACATTCCAGCACTGTTTTGAGGAATATTTACTGCATTTAGTCCAAGAAGTTTTAAATAGAAATTTAGGAGTATTGGAATGATGGATTAGTTCTGTAATAGTAGCTAACATCTATTTAATCACACTAAAGATTGGAAGATTGGAGAAAGTAAATCCTTTGTTATATGTAATTTACAGTCTCATGCATGAATTGTTGACTTAAGGGCTTTGACAGATGGGACAAGGCGGGGGGGGAAGGCGGAACTGAGCAGTGGGTGCTTAGGCAGGGATTAAGAGGATTGGTTGGGAGAGTAAGAAAATCCCGAGTCCAGTGACTGCATTTGTGAGCCTGGGAGGCTGAAAGTGACTGAGAGGACAGTCATATTGTGTGCGATGTGAAGGATTTTCTTGGGATTGAGGAGAATAATTTAGCAATGACCCTGCTTACCTCCCAATCCGCTCAGCCTCTAAGTTCAAGTAGGTAGGCTGCTCAGTTGTTTGCCACAAGATGATCAGTGAGGTTTATCTTGATTGCTGATATGGTAAATGGCAATGCCCCCCTTTTCTGTGTAGAGATTTTGTAATCTAGAAATGAACATTTGTAAAGTTATCCTTATATATTAAAAATGTGGCTATATGTCATTCAGGAACAGGAACATTTTGTAGTATAAGATCAATGTGATTGCTGGTTAGTCTGTCTTGACTAATTTCCAGAGTGTTAGAAAAGCTTTAGCAGTGTTATTAAAGTAAGGATTCTCTTTGCTATAGATATGTGAAGTTTTGTATTACAGGAGGTAAAGAATTGATAAGCAAAATGCAATTTTAATATGGCTAAGGCAGCAAAAGCAGTATGTTCTCTTTAAAACCTGTATACATCTAGATGACAGAAATTTGAAAATTAATCAACCAAATGATATGGTGTTAGTTCATAATATGCTTTAGTTTATGTTTAAAATATACAGTGCTGAAAATAAATGTTTCATTTTTATTGCTGAAAGAATAGTTTTATATTTTATAATTATGGTGACTATTGAAAAAAGAAGAAAAAGTATCCAGCTTAGGATACAACAGAACAATGCAGGGCATGCAGTTATTTTAGTCATCTAATATGTCAGCATTCAAGAATCTGAACCGATTGTTTAAAAAAAATCTTGTACTTTGTTTCTTTTGTTGCTCACTTCCAACTTTGTCATCTGTCAGAATGCAAAAAAAAATTATCCTTCTATAACCATTGACAGGATAACACAAAAGCTGTCTCCAGGTCGATATTTTGCAGCAATATTTTTAACATACGAACAGTAGTTTTTATAATTTCACCTTGGTGCTCAACCATTTATTATCGTATCAGAAGCATGTCAGTAATTCCTTTCTAAATGTCTGCTTCTTTTAGTGCTGAGACCCACATCAAGGGCTTCACACTGAACAGTGCTGCCAGCAGCCTCCTCATCATATCGCAAGTTAGGCGGGATTATTTGAAAGGTATGTCACAATGCTTGACCTTTACGTCACATTAATGCCTCTGCAGATTTTTCTTGTAACGCCCTTCGAATACTTGGATAAAGGAGTCCATTTAGCAAATTACCTGCTTATCAAGAGCCTTTTGTGGTAGCTGAGAGACGTAAATTACTGTACATGCATTTATAATACAGCTTGAATATGAATGTACTTGTCATTTGACCACTTAGTCCAGTTTCCATTCCATTTAACACAAGATGGGTTTTCTTAAGATGAATCACAGCTCTTCAGACATGCAAAATTTGTGCTCCAGAACGAGAGAAAGTACAGGCTTTCAAGTGTGTTAAAATTCACAGCACAAGTCATTTTGCTTTGGAAATTAACATACTTTAGAGCATCTGAAACAATTCCCAGCAGTTGTTTCTTGCATATTGTGTTGGTTGTGTGAGATACCAGATGAGTTAAATTGACTGTTAAATGTGCATGATTGTGCACTAAATGATTATAATATTGATTTAAAAACTTAATCAAATACTTTTTAATAGTTCTCAATACCAACAGTAACAAAACATTCAGTTTGGTTTTCTTTTTAATGTAACAATGATGATAGAAAAGAAAATGGTGGCTGAAGAGTATGTAAGGATACCCAACAAGATGGTGGATGAAGTTTGCAAGTGTGTTATTTTAGTTCTCGGCATTAGTTATTTTGCAGCCTAGAGTTCAGTTCCACAGCGTTACATTTTACTTATTTAGTTGTGCTGTAGAACTCTTGTGAGAGAGAAAAACTCTGCAAGCACATAGTTTTACATGTAGTGCTGTGTCTTTTATCCCTGTGCAAGCATAGGTACAGTGTTGATACGTATTTTTGTCAGTACCTTTAAGCGTTAAAGCAGCTATGTACAGAGAAAATGTATTATACTGACTTGGGGTTTATTTTCATACCAGAAGGCATACCAGAAAATCCATTTTTGATTCTGCCATCAGTTAATTTTATTTCATTCCATTATGTGTAGCTGTAGTAGCCCATACCCATGTAACATCAGCTACATTAGAATACCTATGATGAGCATTTAGATGCATATTCTCACCTTGTACTCTTTCCTGCAGCTGATAAACTTGACTTCTTTCAAATTCCTTCCCCTTTCAGTCTCCAGTCTGATGTCACTGCCAGGCATCATTGACTGAAGTATTTGTGATGAATACAATTGCTTCTCTTGCTCTTGTTTTTGCAGCTTTCAAGGCCTTCACCTGACTTTCCTGTCTGATTTTATTCTAATAAATTTTCTGCTTTTTCTTGTCCAGTGTGCCATAAAGTTTTGCCAGTTCATCCTAAATATTACACACCAAAAAATCTTCCCTTCTTCAGAACATCGCTGATGTCCCTCTATTCTGCCAATCTCTTGCATTAACTACATGATTTCTTTTTAGCTAGCATACTAAATTCACTGCCATGTCAACCCTTTCCCTTGCAGTACACTAAAGTGTTTCTTTTTGCACAATACAAAATTTCTCAAGAAGTCTGTGGAATTACATTGCTTTGCAAAATTGTATTTTACTTTATCTTGTGCATTGAACAAGCTTTACTTTGGTAATTTACTTGAACAGTCAGACTTGATCCTTGTTTCTATTTTAATTTGAAAGATACTGCTTCTCTTTTTGTAAGCAAAGCCTTGAAAATGCAAGCTACTAAATATTTCAACCATACCAGTCATTTTCTGAGGCTCATGGATTACCGAAAAAATTTTTGGGCACAGTCTTTTTGTAATCTTTTGTTGGTGAGCTCCATTTGACCTACATTCTGTGATGGCTTTCACTTGTGTAAAACTTGCTTTTTTTATTACTTCCTCATATAGTTCATCATCATTCTTTGCTGTATAGTGTGGTATAGTTAAAAGTTTTTACGTAGGTCCACTCATAAGAGCTCTAATATCTTCTAGCAAGAACTTGGTAAAACCCAGGTTACTTTAAGAGTTAGAATTTAGAGTCAGAGTTTCATGGTAGGGAATTTGCAAAGTTTATAGGAAAGCCTTTTAAAAGATAAATGATTGGTTTTCTCATGCACAGCGTTACCTGCTTTTAAGTACTGAAAAATCAAGGGATTAAATTATTAATTTAGGCTAGTAGTAATGAATGCTTTTGCGTAATTAAAAAAAAAAGATACCAGCAGAATTATCCAGTATCCTACTATTACATAATTTCGTGCAGGAATGCTGCACACATGCAGTTTTCAAATGTTTCTCTGTCCTTGTTCTTGAGAAGGCTGGTCATGCTCCATGCTAAAGGGAGGTCCACACAGTTGGGAGAGAATTTGAACTTAGCATGTATTTTAAGTCTGCTTTTTAAATTTTGGGAATCTTGCCCCTGATGTATTTTTTCTTTTTTTTCCCCCTAAAAAAGAAAAGGGGGGGAAGGATGTGCAGAAAGAAAATTTGCTGTGAAAGAAAGTTAGGTATACCGGATGTTTTTTCTTCCTCTCTTGTGAAAGTTAATATTTGGTTTCTGCAGTACCTGCATATTGAATTGGAATGTTAATGCAGTGGAGTTCAAGTGGGTGTATGTTATGTTAGAAGTGTTATCACTTGGTATTCTAATTATTATCTGTGATTAATCCTGCCTATGCTGGTAAGGAGTAAGAGATTTTTACTGGAGGGGCATGTCTTTCTCTGTGTGTTTGCTCATGTAGAATGTAAATTGACAAGAATTCTGATTAGAGAAATGAGGGTGACTTCATCTGCAGTGGGTTTGGGGAGTTTGAGACAGATGGACAGGAGATTGATTTTGTGTGTTTTTAACATAGGTAGTTGCTATAATTTTAGGAGTTCTTGAGGTAACTGTCCAGTTTTGAGTTTATTTTTGTTCTTGTATGGAGACTTGTTTCCATTTTATTAAAATTCCAATTTTATTTAAAAATTAAATGTTGGTAAACAAAGTTTTGGTGCACACTTAAAAAGACAAATCTGAATACTAGACTTTAGCAGTTTCAATAATTAATTACTTTTTTAAACTATATTTATTCTTAAGTATGCAACATTTTTGGTTTTTTAGTAAAGAAAATTGATTATAGTTTGGAGAAAAAAACTGAAAAAGTCATGACTTTAAGGTCATAAGGGAGGACATTTATGACACAGCTACTTTCCTTGAGCTGGCTACTAAAATAAATTAATTAAATGTTAAAAGTATACTAATACTTTTTATTGAGCAAATGTTAGAGCGTTTTAACCTGAATTACTGTTGAAAGTTTTTATTTGTGTGTGTATATATTAAAGTTATAATTCACTATAGCAATTTTGGGGCTTAAGTTCAGCAAGAGAATCATTTTCTGTACATGTTTTTGAAAGGGTAGGGTTAATGATACTAACAGCATGGTTGCCTTCTGAACTAAAGTCTGATTTCCTTTTCCCTTATTTCTTTACCATTGTTAGATGCCCTGGCTGTTTTAAAAGGAATGCTTGACAACGGCTTGTTGCCTACTAGACCAGCAGTTACTGTGCTCACTCAGACTCTGGCAGAAAAAGGAGATCTAAAGAACCTGCAAGCACTTAAAAACATGCTGGAAGGCATCACAAAATCAGTTGGTGTATCTGCCTCGCTAATTGCTAATGCTATTGCATTGGCTTATACTAAAAAGTAAGTATTTCTAGGACTAGTATATGTAATTATTTTATGCAGAGCAGCGGGAAATGACTTGTGTTACCCATTTTATTCTATTTCATTCTTACAGTGCCGTAGATCTTAAAATTCTGGTCAAGTTGAGCAGTGTGCTGTGCAGTTCTGTTCTGGTATTATTTCCCAAATACATTTGGGGTTGAAAATCATTTAATGAAATACAGGGATAGCTATGAAGTATCTGGGAGAGCGTAAAGTCTTCTCTGCTGGTGTAATTTAGCTTTGATACCTTTGGTCTAACATGACACCTCACGTGAAGTGTTCCCCTTGGTGTGAGATCAAAAGCCCTATGAAATCTGAAAGTAAAATTGAATTACTTCATCAATATATACATAAAAAAATCTTGAACTTAACACCCACAGATTATGCATGTAACACTTGTTTGAAAACAAAAATGTGCTACCTGTTCCAGTAGTTGAAATGACAAAATATTATTGTGTTCACCCTCAAAATGTGAAAGCCAGACATATATCTGTGGAGTGGTTTTATACTTTTTTGTCAGAATTATAAAAAAATTGGCTCCTCTGCTGTTTTAGGCCACAGTTTCAATCATGATAAATATCCCCACACTTTGAGTATCCTTGATTTCAACTGTTTTAATTCAGTATCATGTTCTGCCTAGCATTTTTGTTTTAGTTGATACATTGGTACTGTGCTAGTTTATCCTTTGTATAAAACTGCATGGGGGAAGCACTTCTGGGAGAAAGGGCATACTATGAACTCGGATATCCTTTGCAGGAGCCAGTCTTCAGGAATCCTACATATTCCATTATTTTATTTCAAACCAGTTTCATCAGGTAGAGCTCCTGTGTCTAACTCAGGAAAGCTGTAGAACTGTATAGTACATAACAGATACCTGATCGTCTCAGGCATGCCAGGCCAGAGAGAATAGTCAGTGCAGTGTTTGGAACAGCAAGAGCACTTGAATTGAAGGAGAACCATGCAGGCCAGTTCCAGTAGTGAGCTTGCTATGTTTTCAGCCACTGAAAAACAATCTGTCTATAAAGGACTGATCCTGTAAATACTTAGCTCTCAGTAGTCCTTGGCACAGTTTTAGTGCTTTGACTTTAGCCGAAATTAAACAGTCCAAATAGGAGAGATACTTCAGGATTTGTCTCATAAGCTGCATATTTTCCTATATTTCCATGTTATAAAAGTGTTGCAAAGTCATGCTATGTTCTTAAGATGTAGATTGCTGACAGGAATAAATAAATAAATCACTGTATGCAGGCACAGGTTATTTAAACAGCATCAGCTTTTCTTTTCCTATACTGAAACTAGCTTGGATGTATGAAAAGACTTAACAGCAGCACAAATAATAGGTACCTTACATATTCTTAAATATATGCAAGCTGTACCTTGAGAACTATGAAAAACAGATTTTTCCAGATATTTTTAATACCTGTTCATTTATTGGTAGAGTCATGTTTCTGATACAGCTTTCAAAACATTTTTCATAGCTTTCCAATGTGCTGTGTTTCTGCTTCACCTAAAAGCATTCATTGTGCTCCAATGTCTTTTTCAATTAAATTAGTTTTTAGAGTGGACTGATAAGAGATGTTGTCATTTGAACTTTTTAGAATGCTAAAAGTAGAGTTTATACTTCGGTGAATACTTCCTGCATTATTTTATCAGCATTTGCTATACTTAAGCCATAAGATTAAAAGTGTTTAGACAAAAATACTAACCAAATGACATTTAGTATTGTCTTTTGCATCCAAAAAGGCAGGCATGGGAAAAATTGGGTAAATAATTAATTGAATAGCATTTAAAAAAATACTTGAGTTGCATGCATTAATTATTCAGATACCTTCTCTTAATGTTTTGATTTTGCCTTCTAGATTTGCAAAACACATTTTCCTAAAGCAGTTAGCTGAACTCTTCTTTCCTAATGAGGAAAAAAGTGTGTCAAAATTACTTAGGCTTTGTACAGGTCAAAGGTCATAAAAAATTTATTTATGGGTTAATTTATTCATTCAGTCATAAATGGTTTCGCTTTTACAATATTTGAATGAAGTCATAGGTACTCAGCTATTCCTGGGAAATACAACCTTAATGTAGAAAACAAAAACTTTAATGTAATTGTTTCTTTAGGTGTAGAAATCTTGATTTCAGAAACTAAGCTAGTTCAATCTCTTTTCCTAGCAATGACCTTGATGCTGCTGTGGAATACCTTGAGCCTCTGCTTATCTCTAGTGCACAGAATCCTGATCAAGCTGTCAAAAATATTTCCTATTTGTTAAGAAAGGTGTCTGAGGAAGGATTAGAACCAGGTTTGGAAAAATGTAAGTTAATTGCAATGATGCTTAAATATTCTGACTAGACAGAGGTGTTATGAAAGAGCCATTACATGTAAAACCTGCTCAGTCAGCATAAATCATGCCTGTGAAGTTTACAAAAGTGGCTTTTCAATAGAAGATTTTCCTTACGTACTCGTCATTTTGCAGTTGGTGTGATGGCAGAACGACTGGCCAGTCAATTTGGAATTTACAGACCTGTCACAGATCTTTTCCTTCAATATGTCAGTGCAGACAGAGTGGATGATGCCAGATCGCTGATACAGGTAATGACACAACAAGAGAGGTACAGAAATGCTTACAGCTCTTCAAAGGTTAACTGAGAAATTGTCAAAAAGAGATGTTGTATAGCATAGGCTAGTATTAGTATGCTTTTGAATTACAGTGTGAGTAGCAGTAGCACAGTTTAGACTATTCCAAACTGTGAGCTAGTACTCTAGTGCTAGTCATAGTAGTGGGTGCCAGAGTCAGAAGGCTTTTTGTCTTCTAACAGCCTGAAGGAAATAAAAGGAGGATTTGTATATTGCTTGAAATTCCGTCCAAAGCAAATATTCTTTTATAAGTTTTCTGCTAGACAGCAGTTGCTTCTTGCAAACCATTTCCTTGCAACTTCTCGTATAATTTCTTAAGTGCTATAAACATAAAAGTGCCTTAACAGCTGTACAGTTTGCAGACCAGAAGCAGGCAATGTTTACTTTTCATGGACCTTATTTCACCTGATTGCTCTAATACTGTATATGCTGTATTCAAGGTTTATTAAAAGCTGAATTTGTTTTCTATTCCCTTGAGTGTCACAGATGCATTAGAAGACAAATGGTGGTCTCTGGGCCACAGTCTCAGCTGAGTTAGCAATCCTCAAGGAATGAGGCAGCTGTATTCATGCCACTTGTACAGAGCTAAAGACAAAGCCAAGCCAGAGGTGGGATGAACTGTGGGCGATGGGAGCTGCTGCTGGCAGCGTGCACAAACAGGCTCCGTCAGGGAGGCTCATCCCAGCAGGTGGCAGTCCAGCAGTCACCCTGATTCTGCAGATTGTTCTGTGTGCTAGGCTCCTGCCTCAGATTGAGGCCTCTTACCATCTCCTGGTAGTGCATACTACTCATTTACCAGTTCCTAAGTATTTTAAGCTGCTAAAGGAAAAGTTCTTCTTCATCCACCAGATCTTTTATGATAATCCGAGACCATTTTTTGAGAAGAATGCATACCAACAAATGCGTTCAGTTACTTTTGCTACAGTGCAAGGTGTATTATTTGTATATTCACTGCTCTGGAATATTACTTCGTTTATTGCTTTGCCTATCTGGTCATCTGAGGATTAAATTAAAAGCAGGCTACAATTTTGATATAAAACCCTCTTGCTATATAGCATGAAACATCAAAATGGAAAAAACTCAAGTTATTTTATTCTTCCTGATTTTTTTGATTGCTCTTTGATTGAAATGAATGAAATTGAATGAGTGAATGAAAATCTGTTACAATTTCTTGCTTTTGTGAAAATAGGGGGGGTTGCATTTTTAAGTAAAACCTGCACATTATTAAAATTTTTCAAAACATGGAATAATTTCCATTCATGTATTCCTAAAACTTATTATTACAACAGCGTCCAACTGTTGGAATTAAATTCATGGCTCTGTAGCATACTTGAAATAACAGTGTATACGCTATCTTGGGGGAGAATTTAAATATTTCATGTTAAGTGGACATTCACAGATAAGCTTGAGATGAAACTTCTGTGTATAAGAATTTGGTTTTTATATGGTACAGGAAAAATTTTCAGTTGTGTTAAACATTCTTGACTGCTATTGTGGATCAAGTATTCTACTAATAGGTAACTAGAAGATAGTAATAATCACTGTCCATTATTTGTTATTTTCTTGAAAAGTAGACCACAATCTAAATGAATTATTTTGCTTGTAATAATCTGAAACATTAGTATACACGTGGAGAATTCTTGCTTTCAGAAATGCAACTAAGAGTCTATTTAAAAGTTCAAGGAACAGCAACAGTGTCTTTTGTACTGTCTGGAGGGAGAATGCTTTTACTGATAGAAGTCAAAAGTGGTTTGATATTTCAGCATGAAAGGGGACTGTGGAAAACATTTCTCCAACTAGACTGTCTCTTTCCTCTCAGAGCACCTACTGACAGTAGGTGAGAATGCCTGGAATCAGTAATAAAATGTTGCAAGTTTCTCCCATGAATATTTTGCCTCTATCATCATAAAGCAATTTTTTTGTCAGAACAGTATGGGTACATTTTTTGTCTTAGTTTGCCTGATGGAATGAAGCTTCACACCTTTTCACCTGGACCTTTAAAGAGCTTGTCAAACCATATTACATATATAGTATATTCATAATAGCATAAACCAAAATTTCTTGTTTACATATGTCTAAAATACTCATTGAATGTAGTAAATTTGTGGTATGTGTATTATTCCATGCACGGTATTCTCTTCCTGTGCATTTTGGTACTGATAAAATATCTTACAGCTGGTAAAAAGCACTGTGCATTGTAAGAATTTTAAGACTGACACCTTTGAGGAATATACACTAAAATATTGTCTTGTATATTTTATTTTGCCCTTGTTTCTAAAGTAAGATAGATTTTTGATTTATCTGGTCTGTCTTAAACTTTTCTAAGTTCAACTTCTCCCTCTCAAACCCTGTCTATTGCAGTGAAAGCCTTTTATAAAATAGAGAGATTGAAATCAGTCCTTTGTATGCATAAGTGTAGGTAATTATACTTTAAAGAGAACTTGCTTTGTACATTTTAATTTTTATAAAGAAACGAGCAGTTATCTCCCTGACACCTTATTAAATGTATAATTAACCTTATGATCCCTAGCTCACTTGTGAATGCTTGGCAGTATAATTGGAGAGGAATAGTGTTTCTCTTTTTCATTCTTTTGCAGTCCTAAACCTCGTTTTTGTGGTATGTTGAAGTATTAGTTTAATTCTTTCCCCTTTTGTTTTAAACAAACTTTATACTACCATTTTAAAAACAATGTTTACCAAAATGGTGCATGAAATGAACTTGTTTGCTATGTTCAGTGGTGGTGTTTTGGGGGGGAGGGAGGGGGGTGGTGTTGTTTTGGGTTTTGTTTTGGTTTTTTTTTTTTTTTAAACTAATGGTCAGTTATTTACCTTGTAAATGGGTAATATATTAGTATATTATTTTAAACATCTGTAGTTTGAAATTTTCACCTTAGTCATTTTGTTTATCACTAACCTACTCATGACTGCTGCATTATTTCTTTCTTTTTCTTTAGAGGTGTGGTGCATTAGTTGAGGAGAAGAGAACTTTAGTGAGTTTTATGGCTAGATCAGCATCTAAACCTGGACAGGTATAGTATTTTTTTCATGTATATCATTGTATATGTAGCAAAATACTGTTTCATCAACCTTTGTTGAAGTGTTTTGGATATTGAACTTCACAGTTGACAGCTTTATGAGGTTTCTTGGGGAGGGAGGAGGTTAGTTTGCAGAGCTGGTTACATTTAAAGGAACAGTTTATGGAGCATGATGGAAAGAAGGGTGTAGTTAATATTTTTCTGTTGTTCCAGTAGTTTCCTGCATTTTTGATGTTATACTTTATATCCTACAGACATTGTGCTTTAAATGTTTTACTGCACTATCCAGTTCAGTATGACAAGCTGAAAGTACTTATTTTGTTAGCTACATTGTAGGAATACAAATGCAAGTTAAAAACTCAGCCTCTCTCTAATGATAAAATATCTCTGTTTACATTAAAAGACAGATTTCATATTATTGTTATGGTGGTTTGGGCATGTATCTAGTTTGAGCATCTGTTTAGATTCGTGGCTTTGTGCTCATTCCCTATAATTCAAAATGCTCTCATTTATGTGTCTGCTCTACTCCTGTCCCTTCCTCCTCATATGCCCCCCTCAAAGTAAAAACCAAACCAAACAAAAAAAAAAACCAAAACCCAACAAAACAAAAAAACCACCACACACAACCCCTCCCCCCCCAAAACAACCCCCACAAACCCCATCACTGAACAACAAAAAAACCAGCCCCAAACACACATGCATGCAAAACCACATTGATTTCCCTTTCATAGAGTGGCAGCATCAGGAGGCAGTTAATACACAAACTAGAATAAATACTTTTCAAATGAGGGAAAATGCACATTTATGGTTTGTGGAACTTGCCTTTAAATACTCAGAGATTAAAAGTTCTTCTGTTGAAGTGATGATGATAAATATGATGATGATAATCACCATCTTTTGGTGCCTGTAGAAGAAATTTAAAAACTTGAATTTTTCTAACTTTCAAGCTGAAATTCTAATAACACATAGAAGTTAGTAGCATGTGATAAATGTTAGCAATTTCTATAAACTTTTTTTAATTCAAGACCTGAGAGGTTTTGAAACTGGAATCAGAGGTTGAGGGAGGGAGGTTCTGAATTTAAGCACATTAGTTAATGATCTGACTTCTTTTAAGCACTGATCATAGCTACCATTGACCTCTAGGTCAGTGAAGGCTGCCGAGTGGTTTGCATTTTTTTTTAAATTGGTTGAAATCCTGACATATTCTCATTAATACATTAATTGCTTCCTTAAAAAAAATTGAGAAACTAATGTTTGGCCTGTTTTAGTGTGGATATTAGTCCCGCATTTTGTTTGTTTTATTTTGTGCCTGATTTCTTTGACTATTTGATATCTGCATATGAAATTTTGGGAAGGACGTTATGATGTCTACTTTCAGTTGCACAATCCATTCCTTGTTATCAGTACAGTTCATTTCACTTAAGTTCTAAAATGATTCTAAATTTGGCAATTTTACTTTGTTGTTTAAGATTTGAAGTTAATGCTCTTTTTGTCTGTGTGTTAAATTTCATAGGCGAAGAAGATAGAGACACTTTTAGAACTGATTCCTGAGCATCTAGATATGGAAATTGCATACCGTTACCTCATGAGATGTTATGGTAATTTACTCTCCTTGGAATAGTTTTTTTTAGTAAGAACTCTTGAGACATTCAGAAAGGTCATGGAAACCCTTAGAGAGGGGAGTAGGATCTACACTGTGTAACTTGCTTTACAGTTTGAGCCACAAAGAGGTTGGCGGGGTTTGTCTGAGGTTTTTGTTGTTTAAGTCTGTTGGATCTGTATACTGTCCTAGCTATTAGGTTGGAAAAGCAAACAACTGACACAGTCCTTTACAAAAGGAGCTATATTAGATTAAAGGATACTGCTACAATAGAGGCTAAGTAGGGACTTCGTGGAATAAAAAAGAATCCATCCTAACCCATGGAGAGCAATACTGTAGAAATGAATGGCTTTTAAAATGAATCTTGCTTTTTTTCCCCCAAAACATGTAATAAGTATATTGTTTCCTTTTATGTGTGTGTTTCAAAATCATGATTACTTTTATCAGTAATGTGCAAGGACCTTATTGTTATTAGTGTAGATTCTTTATACCTGTTTTAATTTAGCCAAAGTTAATATTCCAGATGCCTTCATCTGGATTTACCTAAATAGTAGATTTGAAGTGCTAATCGGTTCTCTTTATAGTTGAGGCCAGAGAGGAACAGCTCTAAAAAATCAAGTTGCTTATTTAAGTATGTTTATTTGCAACACTCACTCTTGAAAAACCAGGACATATAGCCCCTATGGCAACACTCAGTTGGAAGCTTGCAAGCTTGCATCTCTTTGCTGTAGTGTCCTTTGCCTTGTGTACTCCGATATGGTCCTGCAGTTTTATTACAGGGAGCAAATATTCTTCACATGTGTATTACAAACAAAAAGATACAATGACAGAAACCCTTGTGCTCCAATCTATCACAGAAGAGATAAATAGGAATAATTAAGTGAAATACTTCAACCCCAACCCCACGGTATGGTGTTAAAGGAATAAAAACTTCACTATATTTGAATCAAGTTGTAGAATTTCTCATGATGTAGTATCTCACTTAAAATCACTTGCTTAGTAATGTTCAAAGCAGCAATCACTACCAAAATTGTTTAGCTCTACAGTTGCATTCACAGCAGGGTAAGTTTTCTAACATGTTTTTATAAAACAAAAAAATGCCCTTTGTCACCAGCACTGTATTTGCTGCTATCATTAGCCCTTTACTGCTTTTAGCTCAGTAAAAATACCATAAGTGAACTAATTAATTTTTTCAATATCCTTTCCAACTACATCAAGAGATTGCAGAGAATCAATCACTTGCTCTATTATACCTAAAACAGTGGTTAGAGTGTATTCAACATGTGAAGCCACACTGTATGTGAACAGATGGTTGCTGTAGTTTCTTTAGGCAGAGATGTAGCTGACTCGTAGCAAGTTCTAGAGGAGACAGTACCAGTATGAGGAGTTTGAAAAGCTGTTCCCAGGTTATTCTGTACAAGCATCTCACCTGTATGAGACATCAATTCCACTCCTATATCAGGTAGAAGAGTGCACATCAGTTACTTGATCCACCTTACCAGGGCTGGACTGGGTCAGTTGTACTAGGGTATCTTTGCATTTTCTATTACATCTTTCTGTTTTAAAGAATAAGGTGTTGTCCTACTCTGAGGATATTCAGGGACATTTACTATATTCTGTCCCCACCATGTATAATATGTACAGACCTGTACACATGAATAGCAATTCAGCTACATCTTCCCCTCATCCCTTCTCTTCCATTTTTGATACTTTCTGCAACGGTGAGCATGATAGTCTCATTTGGCTGTTAAAATGATCATCAGCAAAATATTTAGCACAACTGAAATTTAGAAGGCTGTGCTTAGGTTGTGTTCAAGCCAAGAGGGCTAGAAATAAGATCTTTTTTTTTCATTTCTTTTTTTCATTTTACAGTTAGGAAGCTTTAAAACATGATTTCTCATTTTCATCCAAGTCCAACCTTGTAGTATCATCATTTTCTAGGAAACAAATTATTCTCCTGTCAGGTACATTGTTATTTTTAATTAGTTAGGGAAATGAAAGATAACAGAGTACTATTACTACAGTTAGTTACTGTTGCTAGTTATCAAAATAAATGGACAAATAAAATAAGTGTTTATGTGTTTAGCAAATATATAGTAGAATATAGATCACAGCTGAAAGAAGTCTGATCGTATATCAGACATCCACAACTGAACAAATGAAGGGACATTTACTCCTTTCTTTGTCCTGTATACCTTCTTGAAAAAGGAAATACATAAAATCACATTTGCATGGTCCATTAAACACAATCTAAGTATTAGCTCTTTTTTGTTTGTTTTCCATACAATAAATACATCTATTTCTTTAAAACAGAAAGTTAATGATTTCTCTTAAACCATCACTTCATGCAGTTTCTGCAGTAGCATCCCACATTCTAAAAGGAGCTCAGCCACTTGCCAGACATGAGTGGGAAGCTTTTTCTCATGAGAAAGGGACACAAGCTATCCATTTCTGCGTAATTAAAGATTTTTTTTTTCTTTTAGAACTATTGGTTTTATAGCCCCTATGGTTGTGAAGATGGTGTTTCCAAATGTGAACAAGTAAGAACCTGAGACAGCTCCCATACTGCAGATGTTTGCATTTTCCCAAGCAACAAAATGCATTTAACTGGACATGATGGCTTCCTTGTTGTTTACAAGGTGCTAGGAACTGTTGTACTGCTTCTAGGACCCTGAGGACAACAGTGAAAATGTCAGGGGTCACTTCAATTTCATCCTGATGTGTCTCAAGCAAATATCTGAGCAGCAGAAAAGTCTATGATTAAGCATGAGTCAATGTAGAAGGAGGAGTTTCTGCCCTCTCCCACTTTAGAGGAAGGAGAAATACAGTGCACTCTTCCACAGCTAGAATTGAGCAGTGCTTTAGATAAATGAAGAATGGATTACTTAAAACCTGTTGCAGGGGATGGTACCTTTTATGGAATATCCAGGAAAAATGTTATTGGTTACTTAAGCAGTTAAGGTTTGTCATAGTGTTAGTGGGTCAGCAAAAATTGTCTCCTGCTCAATAGGATGAAATAGGTTTTTGTTTGTGTTCTAAAATGAGCATCTGACCTTTGTTTTCTTTGTTCCTTTAGGTTATAGTTTTGATGTACCCAGCACCTGTAACTGTAACAATATTCTGCCCTTACTTAAGGGATTAAATTCTGTTCTAGGGTTCTCACATGCTGAACTTGGGTGGCTTTTGTTTTAGCTTTTGTATTCATTTTTTATCACTTGCTTCAGAAAGAGGCATATGGCTTTGTATTTCACATCCTAGGGTGGTGTGTTCTCACTGTGCATCTCCTACTCCTTTGTGGTTCCAGCACATGCTTGAAGGAATTGATCATCCA
Source organism: Haliaeetus leucocephalus (assembly GCF_000737465.1). Taxonomy (NCBI): domain Eukaryota; kingdom Metazoa; phylum Chordata; class Aves; order Accipitriformes; family Accipitridae; genus Haliaeetus; species Haliaeetus leucocephalus. The sequence continues at coordinate 5,436,532 of NW_010972962.1, read as the reverse complement.
GCCTCAAATAAAAAGGAAAGCTAGAATGGCTGTATGTTCTGTTCTTTTATGTGAATTGTCAGTAGGATATGAATAATATCCGGAATATTTGGAATATTGTATATTAAAATATTTAGAATATGTTTTGGCAAGTAGTAGGAATGTGTGACATCATGGAGACAGGTGAAAAGAGGAACACTTTACCAATGGGGGGGTATTTTCAGTTTTGTTTTGTTTTGTTTTTTCCTCAGAATTGGATGGGGATGTTGCTTCTGTAAAGGCTGTGTATGAGAAAACAAAAGCAAAGAATATACAGCTGCATGAGCTATCTCTGAAATCTTTAGCAGCTTTTCTGAAGAAAGTAGGAGAGCCTGTCCCTTTCACTGAACCTCCTGTGAGTATTTCTTAATTAGGAAATAGATCTGCAGAATTGTGTATGTTCAGTGTTAATAAAACAAATTGCATGAATAATTACATAGGGATTAAATCTCTGCAGAGACTCCTCAAAGGAGGTAATGTATGAAGTACTGAGTGTTGTAGGAACTATAGTAATCTTGCATTGGATTTGACTTGAAGAAATAAAACCTCTTGGGGCTTACGATATTTAAACTACCTGATCGTTATCAGGCTCTCATCTACAGGTGTGCTTCTATCAAATGTCCTTGGGACATTTATCTAAGCCATTGAACTTAAAAAGGCTTATAGAATGTTTATTTCATTAACAATTAATGGGGTTTAGTTTGCATTAATTACCTGTTTTCTGTCTAGTACAAGTTGCTGCTTTAGTAGGATGGGATTTTAGAACTGTAGGAATTAACTTTTTTTAATTAATAGAAGCTTTGCTTCTAGCTGCCTTGCCAGCAGATATATGCAACTGTGCAAATATATCTTATTTGAGGGTGACAAGTGGCATGACACTAAATCTGTCAAGACTGTAAATACTTCTTTCACATCATTCCTTTGACTAACAGTCTACTAGTACCATTTTAGCGAAGCAGACTTTAAAGACTTATTCTGGTTTTCCTCTCTAAACAAACTTTTTTATTGCCATTTTCTAGCCACTTTTTAAATTCTAAAATAAGTGTTTTTCTATAGTTCCGTGAAGACCTGATTATATGTTGTTTCTCTGCATTGCTTCATGATAAATGTGATTTTCTTTTCTTAGTTTGCAAAGAATTGGGGAAAATTTTGGCATAAAATATTTGGTTTAGCTTTTTAAGAGCTGTGGATTTTTTCTGCAACCTTGACATAATTTATAATTGAAATTTTATTGGACTGTGTAAATTTAAAACCTAGAATGTCTGTTTCTTACATGTAGCTAGTGAAAATAAGAGTGTTTTTTCAAAGTTACTGAAATTATTCATTTTTTTATTTCCCTGTTCAATTTTTCTCTAATGCAGCTTGGTTTTTAAAAATGTCTCAATCTTTTTGGCACAATTGCAGATTGCAGTTAAAAAGTATTTTCTTTTTAAAATGAAATTGATTATATTATTGCATTTTAATAGAAGCTTCATTATGCATTTTTGGCAAGGTTTTCCTTTTCCTTCTATTCTCTCTGGCGTTTCTCTTAATTATACAGACTTCAGTACAGGTCTAGTTTTGCATGACAGAGAATAATAGATTTGGCTTTTGTCAGGACATAAGATTTTGTTCAGAATTAGTAACTTTTCAGTTGAAACAAGGTTGAACTTGTTTATTCCACTCTATTTATAGGAGACATTCAAGTTCTATGTGGAAAAATGGAGGAAAAGAAGATTGGAAGCATCATGAGCAGACAGTCTTTTATGCTTTAGTTGTTTATGAAATTGTTTAAATATTACATTCAATAAAAATGTAAAAAAGCATGTTGTTCTATGTAATTTTTAATATAAATCTGTGTTTAAACAGCACTTTCCATAGCTGTAATTGATAGAAACATTCATTGATAGAAATGCTTTAAAAATTGCTAATGAAATATCAAGACGCAGATTTCTAGGCTATTTCTGGTTTGATGTATGATCTGCTATAGCCTGAATTGTATTTTGGCTTCTGTTGATTCACCTAAATACATGTATATCAAGACAGCTGCTAGAGGTGTATGTAACTATAACTTCAGCAAACTATGTTATCCTTTGTTGTTCTTTGCCTGATCAATGTACTTGGGGTGGAAGTATACAGGTAAAGAACGTCATCTCCAGGATTCGTCTGTATCTACACAAAAAATAAACACCCTTTTTAGATTTCTCCTAAATGTACTTCTCTTGTGTTAAGTATCTCATTAGGGCGTTTGATATTATAGGTAAAGACAAAATACTTCTATCTTTTACACTAGCTTGTGTGCTGTAGTTTTATAGTGTCTTCAATTCATTCTCATAACTGTTAGTCCAGTTAATTTTATGGTGTGGTAGGGATAACCCTGGCTGGATGCCAGGTGCCCACCAAAGCCGTTCTATCACTCCCCCCGCCTCAGCTGGACACGGGAGAGAAAATATAACAAAGGGCTTGTGTGTTGAGATAAGGACAGGAGAGATCACTCACCAATTACCATCATGGGCAAAACAGACTCAGCTTGGGGAAAGTTAATTCAATTTATTACCAGTCAACCAGAGTAGGGTAATAAGAAAATAAAACCAAATCTCAGAACACCTTCTCTCCACCCCTCCCTTCTTCCCGGGCGCAGCTTCGCTCCTGGATTCTCCACCTACCGCCGCCAGCACCGCCAGCACCGCAGGGGGATGGGGAATGGGGGTTGGGGTCAGTTCATCTCATGTTATCTTTGCTGTTCCTTCATCCTCCTCAGGGGGAGGACTCCTCACACTCTTCCCCTGCTCCAGCGTGGGGTCCCTCCCATGGGAGACAGTCCTCCACGAAATTCTCCAACGTGGGTCCTTCCCACGGGCTGCAGTTCTTCACGAACTGCTCCAGCATGGGTCCTTTCCACAGTGTGCAGTCCTCAGGAGCACACTGCTCCAGCGTGGGTCCCCCACAGGGTCACAGGTCCTGCCAGAAAACCTGCTCCGTGGGCTCCTCTCTCCACAGATCTGCAGGTCCTGCCAGCGGCCTGCTCCAGTGCGGGGTTCCCACGGGGTCACAGCCTCCTTTGGGCACCCACCTGCTCCGGCGTGGGATCCTCCATGGGCTGCAGGTGGATATCTGCTCCACCGTGGACCTCCGTGGACTGCAGGGGGACAGCCTGCCTCACCAGGGTCTTCCCCACGGGCTGCAGGGGAATCTCTGCTCCGGTGCCTGGAGCATCTCCTCCCCCTCCTTCTTCACTGACCTGGGGGTCTGCAGGGTTGTTTCTCTCGCATGTTCTCACTCCTCTTTCCGGCTGCCGTTTCTGTGTGTCCCGGCAACTTTTTTTCCTTCTTAAATCTGTTCTCCCAGAGGCACCACCACTGTCGCTGATGGGCTCGGCTTTGGCCGGTGGCAGGTCAGTCTTAGAGTCGGCTGGCATTGGCTCTGTTGGACACAGGGGAAGCAGCTTCTCACAAAAGCCACCCCTGTAACCCCCACCCCCCGCTACCAAAACCTTGCCACACAAACCCAATACATATGGATACAAGAACTGCATATCTGTGAAAACATGCCTTTTAAACAAAGCAGTGGCCATTATTTGCAGGGGTAGCATTTTTTACTTGCTGGGAGACTGGTGGGCATGCTTTATTTGTATAAATGTGGGAGTAAACCTACTCCGATGTGATGTTTTACAGTCCAGAGCTGTGGAATCATGAAAATAAGACACTTATAATTTACAAAGATTAAAGAATACATAGAGAATACATCCTTTATCTCTGTGAATAATGGTGGAAACTCACAAATGTGCACGTTGGTATAACAAATGGAATATGGTGCCTATGCTGTACTTCAAAACAGGTTTTAATGAAATGAAAGCTGTGCATTTGATATCTTTTTTTATTGATCTTTGCATTTTCAGTTAGTTAACCTTATCTTTCTTAGGTTCTCCCACATAGGCAACACTCTGGTAATTAAAAGTTCACGTGTGCCCCCCAGGTTTTGGCAAATTTTGAAGATTTGTACTGTAATCTGAATGTGTCAAAGTTAGAAAGAAATTTGGACCTAACTTTTTGAAGTAAAATTTCCAGTTCATTAACTAGTATATTTACAAATACACAGGAAATTCTTGCTGTGCTTAAAAATGAGGCATGACTAATCAGAGGCTGAGGAGAGTGGTAAATTTTGTTTTCCAAACAAACTGGATGCATCCTAGCTGTGTCTGCTCCACTGGTGGTGTGGTTTTACAATGACCTTCTTTACTTCATTTCCCAAATTGAGATGTTTCTTTTTTCTAAAGCTACAGCTACATTACATGTGTTTCAGTGTAATAGCAGCATAATTGAAGACTGTCAACTAGTTGGCAACCCTTTCTCTAGTATCACAGCTTTTGTTTTTAGAGGTCATCTCGTGAATTTTTCGGTTGCACAGCGGTAGCCGTGTTGCAGTAAGTGGAGTCACATCTGAGTGTAACTGGAGGCAATGGGCCTGTATGCTTTTTGAGCTAAGGTAGCACATAAGGTAAGGAAGAGAGTATTACTTGAAGCAAACACCAGGTCATCACAGAGGAAGTTAACAGCAGATCTGTAGATCTTTACATTTTTGGCAAGGAGGTGGAATCTCGTGGTCGTGGACCAGATGCGATTGATTGTCAGGTGCTGCATCCATCATTAGTCTGTGCTGTGATACTGGCAGGTTGTGTTTGCTGGCTGCTGCCTTCTGAGGCAGAAAAGCAGCATGCAAGGCCACAGCCAGACGCATGGCTGCAAGTTACTAGTGCCCATGCATGAGGTCTGACCATGCAGGATTACTACTAGTTAGCATCTACATGTTTTTCTTCAAACAGGTTTGACTTGAACTCTAACAGAATAATGCCCTATAATTTAATAGCTGCAATTGTGGAAATGGAAAGTAAATTTGATAGCCTGTAACTGAAGAATATAAATTAAATTGTTTTCAGCTCTGAAATTGCATTTTGAGTGACTTCATGGAAAGTTAAGGGCTGAATGAGCTGGCTGCTGAGCTGATTAAACATCAGGGAGGCACTGCAGGAGCATGAGACTAAAGAGTACCAGGGTTTCGTGCCAGCAATGCCAGGGTAATAGGTGAAGGTGCATACTGATCATTTGGGATCATGTTGCAATAGCCTGGGCCCATGGAGCTTTGTGGTAGAGGAGGGAAGGCAGAGATTATTCAAAGGATAGGCAAAGGCTGCCGTTGTGTGATAGTATGTCTGATTTTCTGTTCCAGTAAATGTTTTCTGTACAATGAAGGAATGATTACACAGAGGAGTGAAGTCTCTCCTGTCTTTAAAATGTGGGACAATGAGGGATTTGTGCCACTCTGGGACATAATCATCTCGGTCTGAAACAAGGTTATACCAGGAAGGTTGTGTAGACCTGGCATTTGTGCTGACTCTTCTAGAATACGCTTGAAATGATAATATTTCTTGTGCATTGGTGTGCTGAGACTCAGCCATTTCAAGCATGAAGAAAAACGCAGTTTAGAAGGTTAGCGTTTCTTCACCAAGTAAGTAGGCACTTTCATTATTTTTTTCATATTCAAAGAAACTTGTAAGGTGACAAAATGCAGAATGGCAGTCTTGCAAACTTGTCATGGTAATTTATATAGTCCAGATACAAAACATACTCTGTCATGCGGACCATAGCACGCACCTCTTTAAAGCAGAAAAGAATTATTTGCCACTGGCTAGTGGATAACTGGGATTGTGCGAGATCCAGGCCAGGTGCAGTGTCCATGAGATAGGAGCATGCTTTTCCAGTGGCCTCCATGGGAAGCTGAGAGTGTGCTGACATGAAATGACCTGACATGTTACTGTAGAAAGGGCATTGTGGGAGCGTGTATGTTTGCATAATAGTGTGTCTTGGTTGGGTTTGAGAGGACTGCAAAAAGCTTGCTGCTTGAGGTGAGATGACTTAATCTCACTTCTGTGCCCTGCACCACATTGTGGACTCGCCTCTTTCCCCCACTCCCCTTAAGGTAGGGGCAGGAGGAGGGTGCTTTTTGGTTTTTGAGCTCAACATGGGAAAAGTTTCCTTTGTTAACTACCAGTATAGTCATTCTGCGGCATGATAATTATATGCTGTAGTTCTATCCTTATCTACTAAACCAGTTTGTTCAACTCATTGTCTCCTGAGATCCTTTTCTATAGCAAGAAATGTAGTTTGGTAGGCTAGTAGCTGTCTTTAGACTTTGTTAATACGTGCCCACTGTTGAAAATGGAGTAGCTGAACGGACTGTGTCTTTGGCAGTGACAGCTCAGGTTTTTATAGGTTGAATGCCTGAGTCAGCAGGATCCCAGCTGCAGTTTACAGTAACGAGGGAGGATCGTAACAGTGAAGGTAGGATCATGAGTGTTTGTATTGACAGAGAAATAAACTGGAAGCGTGTTCACCAGAGCACTGCAATGTCTATTGCTTCTCTCAAAGGTGTGATGCTTCTAGATTCTCCAGGAACACAGCAGAGGAGGAAGTGACAGAAGTGATAAATGTGACCAGGAGGTCTTGCTGTTCAGTGTGAGAAATCTGTCAGCATCTAGAATGAATGTCCAATTTTCTGCACCAGTATATTGTTGCTTTTAAGGTGAAAAATGTGAGCGCGTAAGAAAAAGCTGAGACTGTCATTGAATGTAGCCTTTTTTAGCAAAGATTTCCCTGCATTTATTAAAATTATTTTCATAATTTCTCTGTAAAGGTATTTCCTTTCCAGAATGGCTGCAGCTTCTGGTGGTTTGCCAGTACTTCTGTGAATCAATAATCAGAGGATACCCAATATCCTTTTAAGTTAGTGGCTCCAAATGAGACTATAATGTAATCCAAGGGCATCTTTCGGAGTAGGAGTGTGCAGATCCTCAGCTACAGGGAGCAAAGTTCTAGGTTTCTCTTTAGGTATGTAAATAAAAGCAGATACGTAAGTTTAAGGTTTGAGGTTTTTCTACTGTTTCCTGTAATTAAGAAAATGAGATAATAGAAACTGTCTTATGCAGTGCCTGCTATAGAGGGGGTTCCACATTGATCTACTTTTAGATAAAACTATTAATGCAAGGTTTCTCTCTGATACTCTTAAACCTATATATTACGGTTGGCTAATGCTTCACAATTTCTCATGTGACTACCTTTATAACACTGTGATAAAGCAGTGGTATCTATAGAATTGCTATTGTTTGCAGTGATAGCTCCAAACCTCTTTGTAGTTCTGAGTGTCTCGTAGTTATTTCACTCAGCTATAAGTGCCAATGAACCTCAGTGTCTCACAGTGAAAGTGATGCATCTTGAAAACCAGCAGCAAACTTAATTCTTGGTTTTGCAAGTAGTTTGCATCTGCTGTTCTTCACATAGTCTGTGACCAGGCCAAATCTGAAAAGTGGCATTATGGGAAGAGTTGTAGGTAGCGGAGATGAATCTTCAGGGCAGGAGAGGAGGGTGGACTTTCAGATAGAAAACAGTTTGGGCTGGAGGGAAAGCAGGGGGGTATGGACAGGATGAGGTTGGCCTGGCCAACCTCCTTCGAGGTTGTCAAAGGAAGGCTCTGAAAGGCTGTTTTACTGGGTGCTGGATTTTTATTTATGGGAGAGGGCCTGTGAAGAGTGATTGTCAAAATACAGGGTCGCCACAGAGGAACTCTGACGGGATTGGAAGTACTGGGAAAATACCTAAGTGGGAAGGATGAGAGTTGGTATTGTGGGTGGCAATAAGAAGACCTATCAGTTTCAGCATGGTGCCTTAGGCCTGGTTGGATTAGGAGTTGATGACTATGAGGGGAAGGAGCAGCCCTCAACTCGCTGGCAGTCGGGGTCAGTGACACACCACTGCGGATCTTTGCCTTTCTCATGGCTCCCACTGTCCCCTCCTCAACCGCTTCTCCTTGAAGTTCACTGGAGAAGAAAACAGTGGCAGCAGCAAGGGCTGCTAAGGGTAAGTTGGCTGCTAAGCCCAACTCGATGAAGGAAGAGGCTGTGAAGGACTAGTCAGAGCTGCTGAGCCAAGCCTGGTCCTCCCGTGCCTTTCCACCATGGGGAGTCATAATGGTACTAGTCTTGTAATGACAGCTGGGTAACTGAAGAAACGGGAGCATCATTGTGTGCCAAAAATCCCAAAGGAAGTTTGTTCTAGCAGCAGCCTCTTAAACCTCACACTTCTCAAATTCAAAAGCAGCTATAGGACTAAGTGCATTATTAGTGTAATTTAGTGTGGTTCTAAGGACGAGTCTTAATATGGGATAGTGTGTAGCATTGCAGCTGTTACAATTTCTGTGCATGTTCTGATACTGAAGTTGCAGCCTGAGGTGTGGCTGTAACCAAAGCAACTGTGTTAGGTTGCTGCGCCCACTACCTAGCCATACTCTGAAAAACTTTCTGCCTAAACCAAAAATAAATCAAGCAATTGCTAAGTAACCATTGCAGAGTTCCCTGGGATTTCCCTCTGATTAGTTCAGCTAGTAGCATGAACAGTTCATGTGTGGAGGTTAGCTCAACTTTAGATCTTGATTGTCTCTAGCAGTTGTCCATTTTTAGGGCCCTCAGAACCCTTGGTAAATAAAATTACACTCTAAAAATTGGAAATACGATAGAAAGTGTATGCTCATTGGAAAATCCGTTAGGAGCCATATATCTGTAGATTTTGCTTAAACAAGGTTTTTGCTTTCCTTCATGATTTTGTTTACTCAGCCTGTATTTCAAACATTAATGTTCTGAGTGAGAGAGCTAGTAATATCACATGTTGCACCAGGTTAACTGTTCAGCAGGAGGAGGAAAAAACCCTGATCAAGTGCAATAGCTGAAAATAAATATGTATATCATGTTAAATTAATTTAAAAAACCAAGCCAAAACCTTTAGTTTTCCATCTTTTTTTTATGTTTTAATGACAGCTGTATTTTTCATCACCTGTAGTACATATAAAATATTGTGCTCCAATTGTTTTTATGCCCAGGAATACAATTTCTGCATTTGAGTGTCTTTCTCACTGTTATCAATAACATTATAGATTTGTCTAAATTCAGCAAGTTAAAACAAGGTTGAAAACTATGTTTCATACCACTAGCTGCAGGGGGCATAAAATTACGGTAATTTGTGGATTTACTATTGTCAGTCATGTTCAAGAGTTTTTTCCAGTGGAAATTTATCATGTGCCTGGCACTGAACATACTACAAAGCTGCAAGGCGTTTTTCTAATACATAAGCACTGAGAAATTCCCTATCAAGTAAATAAAGCTAAAAATATTCATTCACCTTTCTTTTGCCTTGCTTTTAGAAGGGACAAACCCGAAGCAAGTGTGTCCAAAACGTTTGGCAGTGCTGAGCTCTGCTGTAATCAGACAGAGCACTTTTCTAGGTAACAATAATACTTGGCCAAAATGCTTTTTTACATGACTACTAGTAGGAGTTGTGGGGAAGGCAGGGAAGCAGGTACAGCATGTGATGCAAACAGCCAGAGTCACTGTGCGCAGAATTACTGCGGGACTGGTGGGATGGTGCTGGCTTTTTGACTGTTCCTGCTGGCCTGAAATGCCCCTGTGGCTCCATGGGGGGTGGCAACCCGTGCCCGTACTGGTAGGAATTACAAGCCAAAAGGTTTTTGTCATTGTATTAAGGGGATGCTAAAAAAGCAGAAAAGTTGTTGGTGCTCTGCCTTTCTCAGCCAAGATCAAAGTCTCTTGGGGTAATGGCTACCACAGGTTTGATCTCTGACTTACCCACCTGGAAATCCAATGACTGCCTTGTGTAACATAACATCGTGAAGCTGGTGGCAGCTACTTAGGGCAGCACATGTCGTATTTTTCAAAGTTTTCAGTTTGTGCAGCACATTTTGCTGTTACCTGGTTTGGAACTCCATTTTTTGGCTTTGTGCCTTTCTACAATTAGTTGAAGCACTGCCACAAGGTGATTAGCTATTTTTAACTATGAGTAGTAGAAGATTGGGGTGTTTGTTGAAAAGCAGTCATTAAGATAATACTCGGTTCTTCTAGGGCACTCTCCTCAGCATCGTGACTTGCATCACGAGAAGGAAGATGTTTACTTGTGTCAAGGAGGAGCTGCTGGTGGAGACTAGACTTGCATAGCAGTGGGGCTGCTTTTTTTTTGCTTTTTTTTTCCTGACTTTCTTGGTGAAACATGAAGTCTTTTTATTTTGAAAAAGTTTCTGTTGTTGTTTCCTAAACTCTTCGCCAAGCGCCCAGTAAATGAAAGTGAGCAAAGGTACTGTCTTGAGGAATGATGATGTTAACTGTTAACTAGTATGGTTATGTATTTGTTGTGTGGCACTGGGAATTTATTGAAAATTACATGCTCTGTGCATTTTGCATTTGACTATTTGTGAACATTCATAGACTTCCAATTGCTATGCATTTGCTTGAAAATTCAGTACTGAAGTAGTAGATGACTGTTTTGTGGGCTAATTTGCTTGTGTACAAAATACAAATTATTTTTGAGGCAAGTGGCATTGTTTGTTTACTCACCATATGGGTTCTGGCCAGTACTTTAACATTTATGCCTCTAAACCCACTTATTAAACATGAAAAATTAAGGTGAGGCAGAAACAGTACTGAGATATGCTAGGAATCTTAGCAAAATCTGATTAGATGCTTAAAAAGGAGCAAAAGACCGAAATGTCTTGTTGATGGCGGATGCTGGTACTGGAGCCATGATGTGAAGGTTGAGGGGGTCTGTTAAGTTGCAGTTTTTTAGCACTGGAAGCATTAAAAATATCTAATTGTGACCATGAAAGCAAAATAATGCCAACAAAATTTGCAATTCCACACAACTGTAAGTTTGATTTAATGACAAAGATCAACAAACAGTTTTATAATTCATTATATAAATTGGAAACAGCACTTTTATAATTATGGATCTGAAAAAAATTTGAGCTATCATAGTGTGGTGGGATAACCCTTGCTGGACACCATGTGCCCCCCAAAGCCGTTTTATCACCACCACCACCACCCCCAGCTGGACAGGGGAAAGAAAGTATAACAAAGGGCTTGTGGGTCGAGATAAGGACAGGGAGAGATCACTCAGCAATTACCGTCACAGGCAAAACAGACTCAACTTGGGGAAATTAATTTAGTTTATTACCAGTCAAACCAGAGTAGGGTAATAAGAAAATAAAACCAAATCTCAGAACAACTTCCCTCCACTCCTCCCTTCTTCCTGGGCACAACTTTACTCCCAGATTCTCTACCTACCGCCGCCAGCACCACAGGGGGACGGGGAATGGGGGTTGGGGTCAGTTCACCACACGTTGTCTCTGCCGTTCCTTACTCCTCAGGGGCAGGACTTATCACACTCTTCCCCTGCTCCAGCGTGGGGTCCCACCCATGGGAGACAGTCCTCCATGAACTTCTCCAATGTGGGTCCTTCCCACGGGCTGCAGTTCTTCACGAACTGCTCTAGCATGGGTCCCTTCCACGGTGTTCAGTCCTTCAGGAGCACACTGCTCCAGTGTGGGTCCCCCACAGGGTCACAGGTCCTGCCAGAAAACCTGCTCCGTGGGCTCCTCTCTCCACAGATCTGCAGGTCCTGCCAGCAGCCTGCTCCAGCGTGGGGTTCCCATGGGGTCACAGCCTCCTTCGGGCACCCACCTGCTCCGGCGTGGGATCCTCCATGGGCTGCAGGTGGATATCTGCTCCACCGTGGACCTCTGTGGACTGCAGGGGGACAGCCTGCCTCACCAGGGTCTTCCCCACGGGCTGCGGGGGAGTCTCTGCTCCGGTGCCTGGAGCATCTCCTCCCCCTCCTTCTGCACTGACCTGGGGGTCTGCAGGGTTTTTTCTCTCGCATGTTCCCACTCCTCTCTCCTGCCTGCAATCGCTTAGGTGTTTGGTTTTTGCCCCCTTCTTAAGTCTGTTCTCCCAGAGGCACCACCACTGTTGCTGATGGGCTCGGCCTTGGCCAGCAGTGGGTCTGTCTTGGAGCTGTCTGGCATTGGCTCTGTAGGACACAGGGGAAGCTTCTAGCAGCTTCTCGCAGAAGCCACCCCTTGTAGCCCCCCGCTACCAAAACCTTGCCACGCAAACCCAGTACACATAGGCAGTACAACTGTGTGTGTATATACATATATACATAATCTATTCATGCAGATACCTCTACATATACATGTTAATATGAACACATGCACATATAGATATGCTTTTTAAAGCTCATAAACTCTGAAAAGGGTTAAGTGGTTTTAAAATTACCTCAACCTGCTGCTTAAACATTGTTGCCTTAATTAATAGCTGCTAACATATGAAGGGCTTGTCTTGGCTTTTGGAGTATAAAAAAAAAAAGCAGCATGTCACAGAGCTCCATGTACACTGTTTCTTGTCTACTGCCATTAAAATTAGTCATTGTGGCTAAAACCTGAAAGGTTTGTTATTTCTGGTACAAGTGGACATACCAACGCCTGCAATTTCTTACCTTTGAGTCTCTTTGCGTAATGTATTGTCCGTGATTTTTTTTTTAAAAGGAATTTCATGGTTTGGTTTTTTGGTTTTTTTTTTTTAATTAAAAGGGATGGTTATTGATACTTGTTACTTATTTAGCATTTCTGAATGCATTTTGCAATGAACAAATATGGGATGAAACTTTCAACAGCTACTTACTAATTTAGCTTAGCCATAGTGAAAGCTAGTCCTTTCCAAACAATGAGTTAAAAGTATTTTGGAGGACTGCCACTACCCACGAGCCAATATGCAAAGCAGTGTTTCTATAATCCATTTTCCAGTGCTAAAAAAGTTTGTCCCATTTGCCAAGTGGAAAGAATGCATAAACTTGGAGTGGAGGTTGGGGAAGAACTTCCCACCTCTCCTTGTACTAAACACTTTAAGTAATAAATTTTTCTTACCTGTTCCTTTACAGATAAGACACCACCTCTAGTACATAGAGGTGTTGCAACAACACACAGTTCTGTTGTCCACACAGTACTTTACAGTATCCATGTAACCAACACAGAATTTTTTTTTTTAATCTAAATTTGGTGAATTTTCCTTACAAATATCGTCATTGCCTATATTTGACATTCCCATTCCCAGATTTGTGTTTGTATGCAGACCGAAACCCCATAGCCTGTTGCAGTTAGGTCACGCACTGCGCCATTCAAGCAGCAGTTTGGCACAGCTTCAAAACTCTGCAACCGATTAAACGTGGTGCCATTTCAAAACCAGTTTTGCACTGACTTGGTTGCCTGCAGTAGTAGGGACCATGACTTACAGCTGAGGAGATCTTTTCCAAATCTGGCCAGGGAGGATACAGGAGAGCAAAGACAGTAGTGGGTGAATCCTTGGGACAGCGGCATTGTTGGACTGGCGGGCAGCGCTCTGTGCGAATGGCAGGCCTGCCTTACTACAGTGCTTACGTCCATAACAAACTAAGTGTTGTCATGTGTGGAACGGACAGTATGATGTGTTTTGGGCAGTGTCTTGCTTGTGATCTTTAGTCTCTATATTGAGATTGTTGCGGGCTGCTGTAACTTTGGTGGTACGGGGAGTGCAGGCAGGAGGGCACACTGAGCTGCTGCTGACACAAGGGAGTCTAAGGAAAAGGAACGGCTACTCTGAAACTTGGAAAGCATAGCTGTGATGAAATTAAATTATAACATTTAGCCTTGGTTAGAACCCCCGGGAAGATTTCTCTTCCCTCGCTAACCACTTGTTTTTGCAGCAGCAGCTCTTGCTGTGGAAATGTGAAACCTTTTCTGCACAAAACTAACACGAAGTAGGACGTGAACGTAGAGGCCAAAGCATACAGCGTGACCTTCACTGGCCAAGAGGTGCGTAATTCCCTTTAAACTTGTACTATTTTTCAACTCCCGGTAGTGTGAGTGGGGCAAGTTGTGTGTCATCCACCCACTCATCCCTGTGCTCTTCCCTGTACACAGCTCCACAGCGTGCTTTTGTCAGGCAGGAACGCTAATTGCTGGTATTTCAAGGCTCCTATCTTCTTATTGCTAAAGCCTGTAACAATAATCACAGCCTATATTCCCCATCTCTAGGCATCAAGGAAACAAGATATGATCATAGGCAGTGTGCTAATGTAATTGTAGTATATAGAATATGAGCTTTTTCTATGTAAACACAGGCCTGGCCACATCCTATGATAGCTCTTCCTACACTCCATACGATGGCTGTTCCTAGGCTCACCGCTCAAGTCCCCATTATGTATACATCTACCCTTGTCATAACACCACCTCTGAAACACTCACACCGTTTGGTCCTGCTGCATAATGTTAAGAGGGTGGAATTTTAAATTGAAAAAGGCTGTTTAAGTAATGTCAGCAGCCTGACTAATTTCACAAAAGGAAGGAAATTCAAAGTTAAGGCTATGGTATATTCTTATCTAGATGCCTGAAGATTTCTGTGCATGACAATATGCCCCTAAAATTCAGAGCTGTCCCTTATGTCTTTAATTTCTCCCATTGTGTCTCTCCTTTTTTTATTAAACATCAAAGTGAATTCACAACAGAGAGTCAGCCTAGAATTTAATCCTCTAAATACCTTGAAAATAGAGGTTTAGACTAGAAGTACCAATATATACCCTTAAAACTTCAGTGTAATATAAAAGAGATTCTAATCATAACAGATCATTACAAAGAAGAGTAAACCACTTTAAAAAAATTAAGTGTCTTAAATATAATAAAAAGGAATAATTAAGAATCAAACAGGAAGCTGCTATTCTGACAATTTAATGATGCTGAATTGGACAGAAAGAATTGGCTTTGCCATTAAAAGGCAATGAAAATCTGATAATTTCAAAATGGCACTAGCATCAGATCGAGTGGTTTTTTTTTTTTTTTAAATCAAATGCAGCAGCACCAGAAAGAAATGGTAGAATTCACCTTAGAAGAACCTTAGAGTGTTTTGGATTTCTACTGCTGCCCGGGGCTGAAGCTGTTATTTTAACAGACCTGCTTAACTTCTTTAGACTAGGGTCTTCCTGGGAATCTATTACCACATGGAATCTGTGGAAAGTAATGTGGCAGTCCTAATTGCCAAATAGAATAATAAAATACCGATGTTCTTTCATTCTTATTTCTTAAAAAAAAAAAGGGGGGGGGGCAACTTACGTAACAATATCAGGGGTGTTATAGCCAATTATAGAAGGGGTTTTCCACTGTGTGCAACATGTAAATGAAAGTTGAGTAGGTGATGTGCTTTGGGTCTCTGTATATAAGCACAGAGATCTGCATCCAAACATTTAAAATCAATCAAGGTAATCTTATAAAATGCTCACAACAACTATACACCTAATTTGCACGTGCACTTACCATGACTGTGTGTGAATTATAGCCGTTTATTTACCGACTCATTTTCTGATCCTTTCTGTCTTAAGGCTGAGCGTAACTAGGTGCACAATTACAAGCTTTTTGTAATTGCATCATTAAATTTTTAATTACTGGAGAGGCAGGTTGGTGTTTTCTACCTGAGAATCTTAGGAACCAAACTTGGCGAATTGCTATGATTTGTATTGCCACAGAGAGAGATGTGAATAATAACGATCAATAGGTATGTGTTTATACTGTAGAAATAATCCAAGAAGGTGAGACAATTTTAGCTGTTACAAGAAATCGTCTATGCAGTGAGTAAATACCTATTCGGGGCATCAACAGCATCTAACTGGAACACAAAGGCAAGGCCTTAAACGACGTAAGCGATTAGAAACAGCACAGAACAGTTAACAGTTGTGTTTTCCATCCTCGCACGTTCTCCCGGAGCATCAGCGAAATCTTCTGCGTTGCTTTCCTCTACGCCGCTCGCCTGAGCGCCGAATGTCGTACGCGCTACAGAAAGTAGCGCCCGGGGTGCGCTGATGCTGTTCTCTCGGAGCTCTCCGCGTTAAGACGTGTTCGAACGCCGTGGACTAGAGCACCAGCTGCTGCGAAGTGGGACGGGGCCTTTGACACCGGTGGCCCATAGCTCAGAACACGTCAAGGCGTGGAGGACTCCTAAGCGCCCGGTCACCTAGAGAAGCCGCAGGTCAGACGGCCGCCCCGGCCGCCAGCCCGACCCCAGGCCGGAGCCCGCTCGCCGGCAGGCTCCGCGGCGGAGGGCGGCCGCCTTCCCACTGCCGGTGTTCTGCTGCCATCCTGTGGCGGGCCGGGCCGGCCTCGCCCGCCCCCCCCCGCCCGCAGCAGGTACCGGCTCTCCCCGGGCGGCTGCCGCGGTGGCCGCAAACAGGCCCGTGGGCTTTCCCGGGCCTCTTGCGAGGGACGCCGTAACCTGCTGCCCCCTCGGCGAGGTTTGCTGTTACCAGTCTTGGTTGGATTTCTGCTTGATGAACCTCAGAGGTAAGTAGTACAAGAGCAGGAAGCTGCAGACGATACCCGCCAGGACGAGGTAGCTTACGTAGAGAGGGTGGGAGTCCAGGTCCAGAGCCTGGGTGACCTGTAACCGCGGAAGACGCAACATTAGGAACCGACACGAGATTTTCATGCTGGATCTGGGAAGCCTGTTTTACGTGTGAGCTTCCCTGGCCCCTGCCGCCCTTCCCCGTGGTTTCCAGCTGGATGTGACTTTCAGAGCGGTTTGACGGCTGGTTACAGCTACGCTATGTCTAGTGGCTGCGGAATTTCAGGGGAAGACAGTTCGGCTTCTGAACAATTTCAGCAAGCACGTAGTTGGGGCTTGTGTAGAAATACTGGCCCTTCATTCTTTTCTTTTTTTTTTTTTTTTTTTTTTTTATTTTTTACCTTCCACTAAAAAGAAAGGCATAAAAGGAGTGACATCTGTAGGGACAAATTTAAAATATACCACGTGTAACGTGACTTCACGTACTGATTTAGTGCTTGCCAGATTTGAGGCCTACAAAATCTACTTAAATATGATGGGCATATAAATGGCATTCTAATTGGTTATCAAATGTTTGTAACAATTTTTATTAGTGACTTACAAGTTTCCCTGGTATTTGAAAAGTAGTATTTCCAACAGTCATTTCATATGTGAGGTCAGTGAACTGAATTTGCATCATGCCTTGAAAATTCCATCTGAGAAAAGAGACTTTAGAAACCCAAAATGGAACTGGAAAAAAAAAAATGGCAGAAAGAAAGAAATTGATACACATACACAAAACTTGAGACCTCAAAAACTGCTGTGTTGCTGCCAAATACAGCATGTTTTTTTCTAATTTCTTGGCAAACAAAGGCTGTAAATGTATAACAGTTTATTATTGGACAAAATGGCAGATATACTTCATATTTTTATGTGGAGACGGAAAATTAGGAGAGCGCTAATATCCATGTCTGTCAAATAAGTCTCACTAGAGCTCAATCTTCATCTACTGAATAGAATTCTTTTTATTGAAAAATTTAGCAAACACGTAAGAATTGAGCCTTTTACTAGTGCTTTTTTGACCAGACTTCTTGTTACCTCATTTTCAGATGGAGAAACTGATGTAAAATGAATGACCTGACTCCACCGTCACCACCCAAGAAGATAATTGCAAAGGTAGGAATAAAGGTGAGTTTTCCTGCACAGGACACACTCAGCCTCACAAAAACCAGTTGCTGATGAAAGCCATCGACGTTTCAGTTCAGAGAAATGGTGGGAGCTTTGCCTTACCTGTCCAGAGGTTTTCTAGGCTTATCACAAAACCACCACTCAGGTAGAATGATGTGAAAAGGACGTTGCCGAAGAAGGCTGAAAGCTGTAACGTCGGTAACAGTGCTGCCACCCAAAGTGCCATCGCGCGGGCACTGTAGACAGCCAGCCACACCAAGAGGAAGTTCAGCAGGAAATGTTCTGGTTCAGGAATGAGGTTTGCCAGCCAGTAGATGGGAACCCCATAAATTATAACAAAAGCACAGTGTTCTGGGAGCTCCCCCAAAATCTGTTTAGGGAAGAAAAAAAAAAAACCCCCAGCAGAGGTTAAGTCAAATGAGAATTACAAAACCACCTGAGATGCACCTTAATGTACTTATGGACTGTTTATTAAAACTACAGCAAATGCTTCCTTAGAATGCAATCATCTCCCTGTTTGGTGTTGTCAGTGACATGCAAAACCAATCCACAACAGAAATTGAAATCTTCACTAATTTTTTCTCCAGTTGTGATAATTCCTATAACTAATTATTAAATTGAGAGGATTCTTGTTACAGATTAGACGTCTTGTTTTGTTAACAGTTTTGGCAGCTTCTGAGAATTTAGGAAACTTTCCCTGAGAACTGGTGTGCTTGATAACAGTAACACTGTTACTGACTCATGGCAACAGTATGTTTTGTCCAAATTTGGTTGAACCTAGTGTGAGATCAGCTTTGAGACAAATTTGGCTGTTGGTCACTTCCCCACTTTGTCCCAAAGGCAGGCCAGTTAGTAACTACTAAACTCGTTGTAAAACAAAAACATGCTTAGAATTTTCTCAAATATCTGAAGATACGTATAGAGAGTATTATGATTAATTCTTCCAAAGAGGGTTGCTACTATCTTCTAATACTAAGGTTGTAACAAATTACATCGATTTCTCTATGAATAATGTGCAATCTTTGTGACACAATGCAAAGAATATTTTTCTCTGGCAACCACTAATAAGCATTTAAAATTTTGTGCAGAAATGGAAACCTAAATTACAGATGCCATGGCAGGCAGAACTCATCTAACGGTGGCAACATCACAAAGAAGGGATTATTCTAAACCCTTGTGAAAAAAAGAATGTGGGGTTTTTTTTTTAAAGTTCTAAATTTATTTCCAGAAACGCTGGCTCTATATGCACTTAATACAATTGTTTGCCTCTGACCAGTACAGACCCAAACAACTACTGGAAATATCACAGTTAGCATTTTGCCATGGTTGTTTTACCTTTGCTTCAGCATTTAATAGGAATATTTTGTTTTACAGATCAAGACATGTAATCAAACTTTCAAAGATGCTTCAATGAATAAAATATGCAGGTATGTAAAACTGTCTAAACCCTCAAATCTGAGTTTGAGATTTCTCAAATTTTGGACAAACAACCCAGTGAGAGATTCTTCCTTGGCTTTTCTGGGGTTGGATCTCAGCCGTGATTTATGGCAACAGATCTAAAGTAGTGTGAGGTTTAACCCATTAATGCCAAGGAAGCAAGAATGATAGCCTTAGCTGGCAGACACAAAAGAACAAAATCTGATACGAATGTGATCATTTATGCAACAAGGCTTTGGTTGGTTTGTGTTTTTTAATGTTAAAGCCAGCTGTTTTATTTTCTGGCAACAAAATCAATTACCTTAGCAAAGAAGTATGGACTAACAGAGTACATTCCATCTTCCAAGTCATGATAAAGCATAGCTCTTTCTGAATGACCTGCAGGGTAGGAACGAACAGGTTGGTTTCTTCCTAGGGTTGCATTAATAAGTATAATATTTTCATTGATTTAGGAATTTTCTGATTTTGATTGCTTGTAACATTTACAAGAAAACTGACACTTACATTTGGCAATAACATCCAAAATCACTGTGAATGGGATTAGTGCACCTATCATGTACAACAGTGCTGTCGTGTCACGAATAGAGAGTCTGGTTTTGTCATGGCCATAGTACAAAAATCCAATTAATAATGACATGAGAAGGGCCTCAAATCCATGGATTAATAATGTTGAAAGATCTCTGAAGTCATTGGAGACTTGACGACTAGGAAAACAGCAACATTGACCATAAGGTATAGTACTTACTGATGCCAGTTATATTCAGACACATTGCCCCAAATGCTCTGCTAAAATCAGTTTGTGGAACTTGCCGAC
The DNA here is from genome assembly GCF_000737465.1 of Haliaeetus leucocephalus. Lineage (NCBI taxonomy): Eukaryota > Metazoa > Chordata > Aves > Accipitriformes > Accipitridae > Haliaeetus > Haliaeetus leucocephalus. The sequence goes on along the minus strand of NW_010972962.1, from coordinate 5,416,862 downwards.
TTTGAGTAGGATGGGAGGTGGGCTGTCTGATTCTGTAAAGGATTTTACCTAATCAAAGCTATTGGGTGTCTGTAGCTGCCTAGTATTTCAGGTCTGAAATGCTGAAAGCTTGAAGGAAGGCAGTGGGGGTGGGACAGTCTGATTTCAGAGACGTAGAAGCAATTACTTCAGTTATAGAAGTCTCTCTGTTAAGGACCTGTAGCGTATGCTAGTAACGGCTGATGCTCATAGTGATGTTCTACATGTATTAATTCAGTTGATCATGTTTCTTTTGAGTACATAAGCATGAAACCCAACTACAATACTTACCTGTGCTGGCTATAATCAGTGAAGCCTACCATGCGGCTGCCTGGGCTTGCTGAGGGTTGAGTCACCACACTTCAGCATGGGTGTCAGGATGGCAGTACCCAAAACTGGGATGCACAGTTCCAGAGCCTGGAGGCTTCTGCTGCTCCTTAAAGCTGCAGGCTCCCAGAGATGTGAGCTGGAGCTGACTGTGTCTGGAAGGAGCCCTGGGGCAGAAAGGTGGGGCTGTGCATCTGGCTGCCGTCCTGCTCAGGGGGCTGGGGTGAGCTGGTATAGCAACACCTCTGCTCTGTGACTTGCTCAGGCCTAGTGCTAGCTCTGCACTTTCAGCATGTACTCAGTTCTCATTTTGTGCTTCTTTCTTATGCTTTAAAATACAAACGGGCATGATAAATAACTGTTTATGCTAGAGATAAGGTTACCTTAATAATACAGTGAACTGCTTTAAGGCTCCTGGTAACTGATCACTTGAATGGTGGGGCATGTTGATAGCCTCTTCTGAATTTAAATGGGACCTGCCCAAAAGAAAAGAGAAAAAAAATCAAGATTAGCACAGGCTGTAGCTGTTATTCCAGATATGCTGTACAACACTCTTTTCTTTACCTTTGCTTGCTGAATGTGGTTGCAACATTGTCTCCGTCAGTAACTTTCCATAAGAAATCATCAAAATCTTTGACTTTTTCTAGGAACAAGTTGGCAAGAGTATTTGCTCTTTTTCGGCTTTCCATCTCCTTTTCTGCAGTCTGTTTATTGATACTGGTCAAATCAACTGCAAGACATTATTTGACATGAGCCCATGTTCTACAGATGTGATAACTTTATGATGTGTTTAGAATCAGAGATTTCATCATGAACAGACAGTACGACCTGTGGGCATGCATTAGCTACAACAGTTAAAACTTTATCAGTTACTTTAGATAATTAGAGAAGAACAGATTGTTAATGTGTATTTTGTCTTGGGAGATGTTTTTACCCAGTCATTCAATGAATCACTGAGAGATTTCATAATTGCTTATTATAATATTTTAAACTACTATTTCAGATTTTTCTAAAATTAATAGTGGCTTGAGAGGAGTGCTGAGAATAAACAGTTTGAATTTCCTTCCTGGCATGTAGGCATTTACAGTCTGTTATGTGACTTTGCCTTAAATCACATGGTTTTTTCTCCATCTGCAAAATGCTAGGTTTTGTTTTGGTTTTTTTTTTATATCTTACAAAGGTGCCATAAACTTTACCTGATACTGAGAAAGCCCAAGAAGATTTTATCTATGGACAACATAGTAGCAGCAACAATAGTTCACTTAGCATTATTTTTTTTACTTAACAAAATTATTTTTTTTAATCTAAACTTATAATAGTATTTTCTAACGCTGACCTTTAGTATAGAGTTACAACACATGACTTTTGCAAATGCTTTCTGAGAGAACTATCACTGCACATTTCGTAACTCCTTACATTGGGCTGATCATCTCTGTTTGGACACTTCAGTAGGAGCCCATCAGAACTGAGCTGCAATCTGTCCTACCTCTTCCCTTCTGCCATGGTCTCCTGTTTCTCTATCAGACACACAGCCAGCATTTGTGCATTTCCATCAGGTGCTCCTTCTTGCTGTGGCATCCTCTAATATCCTGTCCTGTTTCCACCTTCCTGTTGCCCATATTTCTCTTCTCTTCCTATGGGTACTGACTCTGTGCACACCGTTAAATGATCTTCCACCTTCCTTTCTCATCCCTCCCAGCCTCCATGTCATAGGGGTTTGTCTCTGTTACCACAGGCTGTAGCTACAAGTTTCCCCAGGACTGCCTCATATTCTCCGTTCCCATACGGGGCTACTGCAAGCCTTCCTCAAGGCTGCACTTGGCTGAGGACTGCTCTAAACCATGGTGGTGACAAAGGTCTTTTTGCAGGGCTTGACACTGAGGGTAACTTCTGTTTATCTCTGCACAGCTGATACTGCCTGCCACATAGGCACAGCCGAAGAGGTTACTCCAGAGCATTGCAGTTGGTGTCTGTACAAGGTTTCCTAGCCAACTTGAGTGCAAAGACCTAAGGGCTGGAACTGAATCAACCTCTGTGGTAAGAGACTACTGCCATTAGAGTAACAGGGCCAGGTTCCCTTCGCATGTTGCAAAAAACAGAAGAATGGATTTGGAAGCATGTAGTTAACTTTGAGAAAAGAAATAAAAGGATTGTCGTTCTGGGTTTGGCTTTTTTCTCTTCCAGTGTGCTCTGTTGGGCAGCACTCCTCTTTCCCATTTACTGTTCCAGGTGTGTATTATTCCTCACCCTTGGAAACTAGCTTTCTGTGTTTCTTGATTCAGAAGTCAGAGAACTGGCTACAGAAAGCAATTGATCAGTTCCTCCCAATGACGGTAAAAGTTTAACCAGCTAAAACATGGGAATAAGTGTGCTAAGCATGTGGAAAAGTTGCTACACCTGGCAGGGTTAGAAGGAGGATTATTTAAAATTGATTCTGTCCATACCTCTTGTTTTTGTTACATTTCCTGTACTGACAAGTAAGGGTCTTATTAAAAACTGAACTTGCTGCAGTATTGATTTGAGTCAGTTATAAGGCATTTCTAAGACAGTTATGGTCAATAAAAATCAATGTTAGCTGATACACTTATGAAAGCGAACAATTTCCAGTAACCTTTTTTTATGGCAGTGCTTGATACTAACCATAGAAATCTGCAGGATTGCTGTACTTTGGGCAGGGATAGCCGAGTTCTGTGAAATACTGGACCATGTCTCTAGCTGTTCCAGAATAGACAGTGACTCCAGAAGTCATCAGAAGAACTAAATCAAACAGTTGGAAGATATCTGACCGGGGCTGATGAAGTGAAAGAAGAACTAATCTGTTTCCTCTGGCCAGTCTGGATAATGTTATCACAAGGTTATGTGCAGTAAAACTGTCCAGTCCAGATGTGGGTTCATCAAGTATGAGTATTCCTGCCAAAGACAATAAGTGGAAAGCAGCATGTTTGATTTGGAAAATATGTTCTAAGTGAAATGGTGCTAGTGCATGAAATCTCACTGATAGATTCCTTTTTTTTTTTTAAAGTCCAAAGTATATTTCATACCAGCATCACGTAATATTCAACAATGGCAATTTCTTCCACTATCTTACTGAACATGATGACTAAGAGTAATTATTTTAAATCTTATCTTGCTCTCACTGGAAACAAGAATTTATTTTTATTTTTCATTGGGATACAGATTTAGGTGCCTTATTAAATTTAAATTCTTCTCTGCAGTTTTGCACTGCCTGTACAAATATCAGGTACATGAATATTAATTAATACAATAGTCCTAGTTTTGTATCCTGCCTACTGAAATATTTTAACCTAAATGCTCGATATTTAAACCTCTTGCATTATTCATGTGCAAATACTTATATAGTATTAATTTAGACAGCTCCTCCTCCTCCCAACCTGTGCTCTATTTTGCACCTATTTGCACATATATATGAAAAGATATGTGTATGTTTGGATTTGTTTGTTTGTTTTGCAATGGGTTGTTACAAACTTGAAAGTGTTTTATTACTTTGCAGTGTTTGTGTTGTTACAGAACTTAATGGCCTCAATCAGCGCAAGGCAATGTCTGTACACAGACATGGTTTCTGTGCTGAGGGGTATAACATGTTTGAAATGTAAAGAAAGCTTTACATGTTTCTCCTAGAACTAATTATTTTTTTACTTCAGTACTAGCACATCTACTCCTGAGCATCACTTCTTACAAAAAAGACTTCAGCTTGCCCCACAGTTAAAAAATACAACTTTATACAAGTAAAAAATTCTCAGATCCACTTCCCAGTGGAAGTGCTGATGGGAAATTTTGCTCAACAGGAGGCTCAGCGAAGTTTAGTAGTGCTTTTGATATATAAGAGCAGATGGGGGATTCAGTCCTGCAAAATCAACTGCAGATTTAGCCTCATGTTTGCTTCTACTGAAGACGATGAAAGTTTCTAGTTCACCTGTGGCATGAGCCAGCCACGTCAGTGAGTTGCACAAGACCACAATGACTGACTATTCAGCCAAGAAAATGACCTTCCCTGTTAACATTACACATGTAAATGGGCTGGGTTGGAGGGAAGGAAAACAATTCTCCATGTTATAATAGGCCAGCAGCCTTCCAAAGTAACTTGTGGCATGCAGTCAGATAAAAAACAAACCTCATGCTGATATGCACAAACCAGAGCACTGCTTTGAGGGTGACTTCAGGTGACTTTCAGTAGTCTGTGTGATGGTGGTTTTAGAGAGCAGTGGGTGAAGGCTCCCAGGGGAGCTCTACCTGGCTCTGTCACTGCTTTTCCACTGGCAAAGGTGACAGAAGCAAATGTGGGCTGGCTGCTAAAACACTCCATTTACAGAATCATTACTGTAATAATTACAGTATTATCTGTGATCAGCACTGATTTCAATTTAAGCAAACACCCAGTCACTGTGTCTAATTTTTGCTAGGGAGAGGTAACCTCTGGCAGAGGGTGGTGCAAGACCTGTTAAGTGTCCTAAGTATGAACTCCTCTAGCTGCCCCAGGAGCAACTGTGTGCATGACTCTTCCCTGAAAGCTCCTGTCTTCATTTACTGCCCCATTTTCCCCCAGTGGCCTATGGTCGACACAAGGAAGGTGTCCGGGTTTTGCTTACCCGGGTTCCAGAGCAGCTGCACACCGATGCTCACTCTCCGCCTCTCACCTCCCGAAACGCCACGGAGGTACTCATTCCCTACCCTGGTGTTTGCACACTGACACAAGCGTAGTTCTGCTATAACATCTTCTACCTGGGGGGATCCAAAGGGTAACAGAGATAAAGCAAGAGTTTCTTTGCACATTCATGCATAGATAAAGCTGAAAATATGATTAATGTGGTTAAAATTCATCTGGATATTTCAATGCTACCTGATCAAGAGACACTTGAAAACAATTCTTGGTTTTAGAGATAACATTAAAAAAGACTCAGCAATCAGCAATTCAGTTCTTCTTTCAGCCTCTTTAATGCTTTCTCTAGATTGTCATTTCTTTACGAGCTTTGGAACAATTGCTGGTTTCTATCTTGAAAGAAGAAAAAGGTTTATAATTCATAATCTACATTAAAAAATGCCAGATTAGCTGTTCTGACTCCAAACACACAGGATCTCTTGGATAATTCCTGTCAGACACATTTTTGACAACTTTATTTTTTTCCAACAGCTTAATTACCCTTTTTTTCCTTTGTGAGTCTGAAAAAAACTTTGGAAGGCGCAGTTTGGCAACGAACAATAGTGTTTCTCTGACAGTCAGGTGGGGGAGCAGTCGGTCATCCTGCCGCACATGTGCTATGCATTTCTTAACAAGCTGGGGAGTGCTGGGTTTGTTGTTGATCGTGATTTGACCAGACTTGATTTTGCCTCCATGATCACGGCAGGTTATCACATCAAGCAAGGATGTCTTTCCACCAGCTAGATAGAAAAATAAAAATTGAAAATTAAATTAATTTCCAAGGGATCATTTTGAAAAGTGATTTAGTCACAGACAGAGGATAGAAGTTTTTGTTCTTTAACGTCTTTTCCCCAACCTTTCCTGAAGCTTTTCCAAAGCCACAGAGACAGAATGGTCTTGAAAGAAAATACTGACTACAAGCTCACATTCAGGAAATCTTTCTCCTCTGGAAGGGATTACGTGGCTTTAACCTTTGTCATTTCTCAGCAGAATTGGGTAGTTTGGTGTTGAGGAAAGCTCCATGAACTCAAGAAGCAAGATTGTCTTCTTGTTACCTCTTTCATTTTTGAAACATAGGTGAAAGGTGGTGTCCCGCGCTGGTTGCAGGGCTGGGATCTAAATGCTCGGCAAGAGCTTGCTTTGTGGAGGGAATTGTGAATTCAGAAATGGCAGCTGGAACAGCTGCATGACTAAGGCTCTGAATAATTATACAGACAACAAGAATCTTAATCATGATTGAAATAAAAATTATTATGACTTAAATAAGACAAAAAGTCATTTAAATAATTAAGAAAAGCTGGCTCATACTCTGAGGTAAGAAAAGTAAAACAATGAAAACACCACCTGATTTGGAATTAAATAGCAAATGAATTTTTCTTTTTTGCTGTATGATACTGTATGTAAACACACAGAGCTCTCTTATTATGATAAGATGTCATTTATTTCTAGTCTCCCAGTTGAAAGATTAACTCCACGCTTGTTTCTTAATATATACATTTTTAAAAAGAAACCCATCCATCTGTAAACTACATATTGCTCTATTTAAGAGTGACATATTGATTGCCATTGACAATGTGAAACCCATCAACAGTTTAATCCATTTTACTAAGGCATTTGATGAAATAGATGATAAACAGCTTTTAAAAATAGTTTGACTAGTTTGCTGAAGGGGGTTTGTGCTCAGTGTGTGTTACCTTACAAAGGTGCTATATCTGTAACTCAATATGTTATTTCATCACAAGCTTTTCCTTTTATTATCAGGAGAATCTCTAAGGTACAACTTCAATTACATTAAGGATATGTGCTAAGAAAAAATTCCCATGGCAATGGGGAAGACAAACCTCTTTTGTAGAAATAAAGTTAAAACTTCTTTGGTAAATATGCCTTGCCTTTGAGAGAGAGCATCTTCACTGAATCACTGAGCTAACCTGATGTAGGAGTCTAGTGAAGACACAGCATGGGGGTTTTTACCTCCAAAGTATGAGTACTTTTTACTTCAGTTTGACAGGTCACACATCTGCTTCTTGTACCCCTAGATGAGCTTAGACTCAACTAACCACATGGGGTAAAGGCCATCTCTCCATTAGTCAACCTCACCCTGGAGAAGATTAAACCAGTTCCACCAGAAAATGAAAGAAAAAAAAAAGATGTAAGAAAGCAGAGACCCATTTTAAAGCCAAACTGTCCTGGTTTCAGCTTTAAAACAGAAGAGGAACTGTCTTTTTTTTCCTCTGTAAGTTTCTCTTAATTAATCCAAATGAGGTATTTTATCCTGTTAGAATTGTTACAATCTGAAGGAAATTCCGGCTTATGGCTATGCATAGTTGCCACTGATCTTTCTTACGGGGTCTGGCCTCATTTGTCTGCTATGTTACTGGGTGAGGTCTGCAATTGGCCTGTTCTGAATCTGAGCCATGAAGCTGATTCTTGTCCAGCAGAGCTGGGACTGCAGGCTACAGTTATAACAATACCCCATTACACCTCAGGAAACAAATAGCAAATGTGTACAAGTCTTAACAAAATTGGTTTTGAAAAGAAATTTTAATCCCCCCCAGTATCATTTTTTGTTTCCTCATACATTTTAAATAATGTATTTAAATGACACATTTCCAATAGTTGTTTCTCAGCTAGATTTTGCCATTCATAAGACTGCAGAGTATTGCTCTTGGCTGTGTACATTTTACCGGAGAGTTGGTCAAATAATGAAATTTGGTTGCTCTTACCAGTGCTTCCTATAATAGCTAGCATCTGACCACTTTGAACTTTTAAATTCAGATTCTGGATTATTGACATGTGAGAATGGGGATCTGATGTCCAGGTCCAGGGCATTTTCATCTGCGCAAGATTTTCATACCAGGGAATCTGGGATGCCGTGTTAACCTAACGAAGAAAGAAACAAGTCCCTTCCATTCAAACAATAAACTCTTTAGTAATACATACCTTCAAAGTTATGATGTTACAAGCAGAGAATATATTAAAATAATACTGTTAATTTTCAGAAATACATGGAAGAAAGTTCTTTTACAGCCAAGTACGGTTTTCATGCTTTGCTTCTGTCCTGGTTTCAGCTGGGATAGAGTTAACTGTCTTCCTAGTAGCTGGTACAGTGCTATTTTTGAGTTCAGTATGTGAAGAATGTTGATAACACTGATGTTTTCAGTTGTTGCTCAGTAGTGTTTAGACTATAGTCAAGGATTTTTCAGCTTCTCATGCCCAGCCAGGGCACCTGACCCAAACTGGCCAACAGTGTATTCCATACCATGTGACGTCCCATCTAGTTTAGGAACTGGGAAGTGGGGGGCAGGGAATCGCCGCTCGGGGACTGGCTGGGTGTCAGTCGGCAGGTGGTGAGCCATTGCCCTGTGCATCATTTGTACATTCCAATCCTTTTATTACTACTGTTGTCATTTTTTTAGTGGTATCATTATTAGTTTCTTCTTTTCTGTTCTATTAAACGGTTCTTATCTCAACCCAGGAGTTTTACTTCTTTTCCTGATTTTCTCCCCCATCCCACTGGATGGGGGGGGAGTGAGTGAGCGGCTGCGTGGTGCTTAGTTGCTGGCTGGGGTTAAACCATGACAGCTTCTTATTCTGTTAATCACTAAAGCTGTCTCTGTCCTCTGGTGATTTATTGCTATTGTAAATTTCAAATGTTTAAAATTTTTAATATAATTTGAAATTACACAAAACTGAAAATTGTGAAATCCACTTCAGATGCCATGGTGGCACAAAGGGACATGAAAAATTTCACTGGTTCCCTGAAATCCTCCTTGTTAGTCATCTTCTCTTTGTCTCCTTCTACATACCCATTCTTGCCAGCAGGGGCTCCCACCATCCCTAGCTGGACAGAAAGTCCCTCTGCCCCAGCCCTCAGAGGAATAATTTCACTCAACACGGAGAAAAACCAGACCCTAGAAACAGATTTCTCCTGTCTTATCCCCTAGCTTTACTAGATATATTTACAATGGAGGGTTTAGCCTGCTGTCAATATTGCAGTCAAGAGCATGATTCTGCTCACCAGACTTCTGTATATTTGACTGTGCAACAGTCATGTGAACTTTGTGTTTGAACTTCAAATTTGTTTGGCATTTAAAATGGCTTGCATATAGAAACAAGCATTGCTGGATATGCTTCCTGATGAAGGGAGGTATATAAATTACAACTTTTACCTCGTAGTTGAGTTCTTTGACCTCGAGAACGTTTGATTTTCCGCTGTATGTGAAATACAGGCTGTTATCTTCTTCAGAGCAAAAAATAGTATCCTGGGCCTTGGTCTGGAAAAGTTATTAGGTTAATTACAATACCTAAAGTTCTGTTGAAGTTTGAGTTCAGAAAAGGCGAAGCACAAAGGGAAATATATTTTATGGAATATAACAGTACTGTTGGTGAGTTACTGTAGTGCAAAAGTCTGACGGGTTCAGATAAGTTATCTGTTAATCAGTGTGAAATGTACTTTGTTCTAGCGGCATGTATGAGGGCCAAACATGCTGTGCTATGCTCTTCTATTTGCTTTCAGTTTAAATGGGATCGCTTTCAAAATGGAGATAAATGTTATGCCACTACAAAGAGATTGGACTCTATTTCTGGTTTTGAGGGAAAAAAGTACTGCTTCAGCAGTGTTAGTCTACTGGATCAAAATGGTGCATATTGAAAGTCATAAGTTATGGCAGCTAAAAATTAAAGTTTACTTGAAGTATGTTCGTTATTGAATTCCACAGAGACTCATTAACTTGGAGGCTTTACGAACAAGTAGGTGTGCAACCACTAGTACAGACTCTTTTCTCCTCTTTTGTTTCTTAAATTCACAGTTTGTCAAGTGGAACTTAGTGTTCTGAGATTTCAGTTAAAGTAACAGAGTCTCTAATTGGCTTGGTTAACCTTTTGCATACAGCTGCAATTAAGAACTCTTTGCTGAGGCAGCTTTCTGGCTTTGGGTTTAATTCTGTGTGCATGCCAGTAGTTTTTACTCCAGACAGCCATATCTCTCCCACAGCCTTGTGCCTTTCTTACGAGTCAGACTCATATCCTAGCCAAGGCAAATGTACCTGTTCCCTGTACAGCAGACCCTATCTTGCCTGTGGTATCTTTGGAAGATGGTAACCACAACCTTTGTGCGCACATGCTACCCTCACAGCAAACAAGGCTGATTAATCTTTTCAGTGTAGATACGCAGCGGAAAGCACCGTGACACCAAGCAGCCTGAAAAGCCACCCTCCAAGCTCCCCTCCTGCCAAAGCACTCCGTGTTCTTGCTTACATTGAACTTAATTTTTAAAAAAATAGGTGGTCCCCAGCAAATGTGAGGAGGGGGTTTTACAGCCTGAAAGCATGTCCTAGAAAAGCGAGTTCCAGCCGTGCTCAAGGACTTTCTGCTCCATCCATGTGTTTGAAGATCCCCTCCCTCGGCCCCACCACCATGGCACCTGAGCGCAGCTTGGGTGGCAACAGCCTTGTCCCCAGTGCGCTCTTGTGGGCACAAGAACTCTTTCTTGCTCCTCGTTTCAGAGCTGAAGGAGATAAGGGCTTGCTGCCTGAGAAAGCCTGGTCAGCAGGCTGGCCATTCACATCTCCCAGCTCCTGGGCAAGAGCTGTAGCTGTGGGATGACTGAGCCCGTCGGGTCCCTCCCCGCTCCCCACAGGTCTCACTCACCAGTAAGCCCTCACATGCTGCCTGGCTCCAGCCAGCACAGTCCAGAGGGACATTTTCAGTGGCTTCCTTCATGCTGGCAGTGGAAGGCCTCCCTCCCTGTGGTGGTTTGACTATTGGCTCTTCGAAAACTGTGGCAATCCTTCTCTTCTTGGTTTTGAGGTCAGCCCTTTCCAGGCACCTTCACTGCAGCACCGTTTCTCATGGCGCGCTGTGCCTCTGTGGCTGGCATGACCCTGTGGACAGGGAGATATTCCTTTCTTCTGGGACAGTAACAGCTCGGGCTAAAGGTACATCAGATAGTGGCTTCAGCTAATCGCCTACAGTTGTTCTCGGGAAGAAGGAAGAACTGAGAGCCCCTCTGTTTTCTTTTAGGTGCTTCCCCGGTGGCGACTGCTGAGGGGCACTGACCTGCTCTGACCCGGGGACAGTGGGGAGCTGCCCCTGCCCAGTGCGGGGGGAGGCACGGTGGTGGCAGTGTCAGGCGCCTGGCCAACAGCGTGAGGGAGGGTGCCTGTGGGGCCCCAGCACCAGAGGATGTCGGGCAGAGGGTCTCCTGCCCTGGAGAGGAGCAGCAGCAGCGGGCAGACAGGCGAGGCAAAGGCTGTGGCGCAGCCCTCCGACAGCATCAGTGTCCGGGGCGTCTCCTACACCGTCAGGTAAGGCTGGGGAGGGCCCCTGCCCGCCAGGAGCTGCTTTGACCCCAGGGACCAAGGGGAGAGGGCCGTGGGTTTGGCTTCAGCCCAGTAAAGATGGATGGACATTGCCCAGGCCGCCAGCCTCATGGCGCTGGGCCACCCACCACAGGGGTAGAGTACATGGCTTTGAGGGAGGCAGAGCCGGTCTGTCCTCCAGAAGGTTCACCAGTTTTTCTTCACATCTCTCTGAAGGAGGTGCTTTAGAGGCCTTTTCCAAAGACTGTGCCCTTTCCCATTGCCTTTCTTACTGCTGCCAGAAGGATAACGTGAGGCCCTAAGAAAATGGTCAGGTGGATTAATGGCTGGCAAACATTGTCAACAAATACAGTCTCAGTTTAAATTTCCCCTTTTGGTTGTAGTCCGAAAGCCCTGTAGCAGTCATTCTGAGAAATCTGTTCAGAATTTGTTTTATCTTCCAGACAATGAAGAAGTTAAAAACTTAAAGCCTGGGGGGGTGGGGGGAGGGGGATTTTTTTTTTTCTTTTTTTTTTTTTCCAATATTTTAAATACTGGCAGGCTCCCATCCCACATGCAAGTAGCTATAAACCATTCACTTGCTTTACACAAAATGTTTAAATCTTCCTTATTTAATCTTTTTTGATGTTTGTTTTCCAAGAGAACGTGTTGGCCCGTGGTGGAACATTTCTTTATATCATAAAAAATGGACCCGGCAAATACTTAAGGATGTTTCTTTTCACGTAGAGAGTGGCCAGATGATGGGGATTTTAGGAAATTCTGGTAAGTTGTTCCAGTACTTTAAAAGAAATAAGATCGGAGTTAATACCAGTGACTTCCACAGTGGTATGAATGTGACTGAGGTCTGTGTTTTAAATAATGAAATTGCAGCTGGTTTTAACCTCTGCTTTGTAAAACCATGGTGCTTGGTTTTCAGAGTTCAGTCTTCTGTCATCTAACTAACAATTATAACTTCAATAAAAGATAAGGTTACTTCTAAACCCAAGTGTTTCACTATGCAGTGTGAATTTGTAAAAATTAAATACTAATTTACACACATTCTAGGCTTCCCTTTTACTTCCCCTTAACTAGCTGCATTTTCAGGACTTATTATTTTAATGTTATTGAGAAAAAAAATACTTTCTTCTTCTCATATGTCTCCATCCAAGTGAGGCTAGCACTCTTGAAATCATAAAATTCATCTCATCACATGATTAATTTCTTTTGTTTGAAAGGATCTGGGAAAACAACACTTCTGGATGCAATATCAGGAAGACTGGGACATAAAGACAACTTTGGTGAAGTATACGTGAATGGGCGTCAGCTGAAGAAACAACAGTTCAGAGATTGCTTCTCTTATGTGCCACAGGTTGATTTCTACATTTATTTTTGTGCATTGTGCTTCCTCTCACGTAAAGAAAGTAAAGTTGCTAGTGTAATGGAGTAATGTAATCTGACTGTGATTTTACTAGTAAATTTGGTACAAAGCAGTTAATAAATTGTATGAATGAATGAAGGTTGTGCGAGCAGGGGCAAGATCTTAGTTACTACAGGACTAATTGCTTCTTCCTCTTCACCTTTTTTTTTTTTTCCAGAGTGACGCTTTGTTAAGCTTCCTCACCATACAAGAGTCTCTGACCTACACTGCTTTACTAACTCTTCAGAAATGCTCCGATGACTTCATCAAAAAGAAGGTCTGTATTTTATCATCTTCCACCAGAAAGGTAGACATGTAATGCTTTTACCAGCAGCACTTTCCATCCATGGCTGTGTTTTATGTTTATAAAGTTTTGTAATCCCCATTCTGCAAATGTGGAGAAATTGTCCTGCTGAGGAGTAGGACACAAGCTCTCTGGTGATCCGTGCCTCTGCAAGGGGCTTGTGCTGATGCCCCAGGGAATCACCATTATGCTGGGACAAAACTCTCCCACCCAAAGGTGCAGCAGTTACTGCTGCAGGAGATGCTGCTGTTGGTATTGAGGTCAGCTCCCCTTCCCCAGATGGGAAAGCCAGTTCTCTGAGGTGTTCAATGCCATTTGTGCTGGCACGTCTTATGGACAGCAGAGGTGACTTTGACACTATTCTGTCTCCTGCAGGACATGCTCACTAGGCAGAACAGCTCCAAAAAGCACTGGTCTAATAAGCCAGCCCCTTACAAGCTACTTTCTTGAGAAATTAGGTGTGTGTCAGATTGTGGTGGGTTGACCCTGGCTGGATGCCAGGTGCCCACCAAAGCCGTTCTATCACTCCCCCCGCCTCAGCTGGACAGGGGAGAGAAAATATAACAAAGGGCTTGTGTGTTGAGATAAGGACAGGAGAGATCACTCACCAATTACTGTCATGGGCAAAACAGACTCAACTTGGGGAAAGTTAACTCAATTTATTACCAGTCAACCAGAGTAGGGTAATAAGAAAATAAAACCAAATCTCAGAACAACTTCCCTCCACTCCTCCCTTCTTCCTGGGCACAACTTTCCTCCCAGATTCTCTACCTACCGCCGCCAGCACCGCAGGGGGATGGGGAATGGGGGTTGGGGTCAGTTCACCACACATTGTCTCTGCCGCTCCTTACTCCTCAGGGGGAGGACTCCTCACACTCTTCCCCTGCTCCAGTGTGGGGTCCCTCCCATGGGAGACAGTCCTCCACGAAATTCTCCAGTGTGGGGTCCTTCCCACGGGCTGCAGTTCTTCACGAACTGCTCCAGCATGGGTCCTTTCCATGGCGTGCAGTCCTTCAGGAGCACACTGCTCCAGCGAGGGTCCCCCACAGGGTCACAGGTCCTGCCAGAAAACCTGCTCCGTGGGCTCCTCTCTCCACAGATCTGCAGGTCCTGCCAGCGGCCTGCTCCAGCGCAGGGTTCCCACGGGGTCACAGCCTCCTTCGGGCACCCACCTGCTCCGGCGTGGGATCCTCCATGGGCTGCAGGTGGATATCTGCTCCACCGTGGACCTCCGTGGACTGCAGGGGGACAGCCTGCCTCACCAGGGTCTTCCCCACGGGCTGCAGGGGAATCTCTGCTCCGGTGCCTGGAGCATCTCCTCCCCCTCCTTCTTCACTGACCTGGGGGTCTGCAGGGTTGTTTCTCTCGCATGTTCTCACTCCTCTTTCCGGCTGCCGTTTCTGTGTGTCCCGGCAACTTTTTTTCCTTCTTAAATCTGTTCTCCCAGAGGCACCACCACCGTCACTGATGGGCTCGGCTTTGGCCGGTGGCAGGTCAGTCTTAGAGTCGGCTGGCATTGGCTCTGTTGGACACAGGGGAAGCAGCTTCTCACAAAAGCCACCCCTGTAACCCCCACCCCCTGCTCCCAAAACCTTGCCACACAAACCCAATACACAGATCTATGAAAGGATTCCTTTTGGCCTCTGTTGAGAGTAAAGATTAGATATTGCTGACCAAGGCTCTTGCTTTCTGTCTTCTCTCTTCACCCTATCTTCTACTCAGTATTTTATACTTCCTCAGAATTCATGTGCCTTTCTGCTCCCTTATTTTGGAAACCAGACCAGCACATTATGCTTCATACCTAAACTTCTAGTCCCAGCTCTGAACTCGTCATCTCTTAATGTCAACTGAAGCTAAAATTCTACCCATTTCAGAATACACGAAAATAAAATTTAAAAAATAATAATTGAAATAATGTATTAAACATAATCGAATAGAAATGAGGCCAGATACCTTCCAACTAGAATGGATGCAAGCAGCATATTGGAAAAGCCATGGCTTAAAATTATGTCTTTTTTTCTTTTATTTTCATCTTGCACACAGGTATCCGAGTTGGATGGTGTTTAGTCTTTCTAAATTGTAATTATTTTTCAGGTAGATGCAGTTATGGCTGAGCTGAGTCTCAGCCACATTGCTGACAAAATAATTGGAAGCCGTATTCTTGTAGGAATTTCTGGGGGTGAGAGACGTCGTGTTTCAATTGCAGCCCAGCTATTACAAGATCCCAGTAAGTACCACTGCATGGATTTTCAAAATAAAACAAAGCAGTGTCACTTTGTGCTCCTGCCATGGACCCCCATAAACCACTTCAAAATACAAAAGCGTTTATATTCTTGACCTGGGTTCAGCTGGGATAGAGTTATTTTCACAAGAAGCTGGGAGGGGACACAGCCAGGACAGCTGACTCGAACTAGCCAAGGGGATATTTGATACCATATGACATCATGATTAATATATAACTGGGGGAGCCGGCCAGGGGCAGGAGGGATCGTGGCTCGGGAATGGGCTGAGCATTGGGTTCCAAGAGGTGAGCAATTGCACTGTGCATCACTCGCTTTATACATTCTTTTATTAGTGTTATTGTTATTACTACTACTACTTTCCTTGTGTTGTGCTGTTAAACTGTCCTTATCTCAACCCACGAGGTTTTACCTTTTTCTTCTGATTCTCCTCCCCATCCCACCGGGGGAGAGAAGGAGTGAGTGAGTGAGTGGCTGCATGGTGCTTTAGTTGACAGCTGGGCTTAAACCACAACAGTTATGTAATTCAGCAAAAGCTAGTCTAGTAATGACAGAAGAGGATGAGCAGTAAGTCAGGTCTGCCATTAAACTATTAGCTGATCTTCTAAAGTAGACAGTTTTAAAATCTTAGGGACTGAACATAGGTTTAGACTTGCATTTATCTATTTTAAGTCTTTCTGGGCTCACCCTTCCTGTGTATGAAATATTGGTTGTGGCACATTAATTTACAGTTTTTGAGCACATTGGAGCCACACGTATGCAAGCATTGAGCTTTGTAGTGGAGTAGCTGCCATTGAGCCGTGCATGTGTAAGCGCCATGTACATTGCAGAGCCAAAAAAATTCCAATGAATGAAAATCAAAGAAGAGCAACTAGAAGGATTAGCCATGGGAAACAGCGCTGTAAATTTTGTCAGTTTTGAGATAGTTTCTTAAAGGTGCCAGAATCTTATGGAGTCAATGTATAGCATGCATTTATTGGATTCTGGAGTCCTCGTAGCAGTGCAGATGTGGTAGGACTGCAAACCAGGCAGGAAGGAGCATTTAAATAGCAAAGTGAGGTACATCACTGCTACTGGTGACTCCTGGAGAGTTAGTTCATTGGGTGTAGTTATTGCTCAGTAAGTTCACTAAACTCTATAGTAAACACTATAGTAATTCTGTGTAGAAGCTCTCCTCCCCCCTTATCCTGATCAAGGCTGAACTGCCCTCTTCTGTGTTGTGTCTCTTCTATGTAAAAATAATGGATATGACTGTAACTTTTACCCTTCCATGTGCAATAAAATAATGAAGAAAATGCAATAAAAAAACCCACCTCTCTCATCTATGGAAGTATATATGCTGTATTTCAACAACTTTTAGTTTGTTCATAACAAATTTTGTGTGTATATTTAGCTTTAATTCAGATTATAACTTCTAGCTAATTATGTCAGTTATATTTAGATTTGTATACATGCTGAAATTTATCATTATTGTTCTTAGAAGCAGATGTATACATCAAATCTATTTTGGTAATTTTAAGATTTCACCTGAACTTAGAAAAAAAAAAGATTGTGCTCTGATCCTGCAGTAGTTTTTTATGTTCTTATTCCAAGTTGTTGAAACTGAAGCACTGAAGCTAACTAAAGTTGAAAGATCACATCATGGCAACATCTATGCAATATTCTGCTTTACATGTGGAACTTCACATCTAAAGTAATTGCTATACTATTTGCCAAATTAGCTTCAAAGGCAGCAGCTATAACATTTGCTCCCCACTTACCTGAGTTTTAATGCTATTTCTTGTTATTTCACAGAGGTCATGCTACTTGATGAACCAACAACAGGGTTGGACTGCCTGACTGCAAACCAGATTGTCTCGCTTCTCTCAGAGCTTGCACACAGACACAGGATTGTGATTATTACAATTCATCAGCCTCGCTCAGAACTCTTCAGGGTAAATGATGTCTACTCACTGTTTGCTTTTTTTACCAGGCTTTTTAGTACCTACGTTCTTTGCAGGATAAAAGTACAAGATCCAGGATAGCTGCCTTCAAAGGCTCTCTTCCCTCCCCCTTGCATAAAATACAGACTTGTCTTGAACTTTACAGGTCTGTCTTTCTGTCAGTCATAGGGCACTTTGGGACACACACTACCCTGTGAAAATAGTATGCACACTGACTGTGTGCCTAACCTTTGTGTTATGCAGCTACCCAAATCAAAAACACTGGGAGAAGCCATGTAAATCCCCCATGTGTGCAGGCACTGTAAAAACTAGCACTTATTTTATCTTTACATATTCATATTTCAGTAACACTTGCAACTTGAGACAGATAAAGCCATGATTTGGAATGGAAAGGAAAAAAATAATAATCTTTTTTTCTTCTTTGTGTCAAGTGATGTGGGTACACCTTGGTCATGTGGTGGGGCAGGCCTGCCTTGCCTGGGGCTTGTGCTGGGGAGAACATTTCTCCCTTCCGATTACTGTTTTGCACTTCGCTCTTCTGACACATCCACCAGCCACCACGTGAATGCAAGGCACCTCTTCCCTGGCTGACTGAATTGGCTGTAAGTGGTCATGAAGCCAGAGTGGAGTGACAGTGCTTTTCTGGACTGAAAGTAGTCCTGGTGCCTTGGGAATATGGATTGATCATAGCTGGTGGAAACCCTGCCCTGGCAAATGTTCATCTGAAGAGTAGTGCTGTTAAAATCCTTAAGCACTTCAGGATAATCTTTCCAATGATTTGGGGATTTTACAGACTGGGGCTATTAAGTGCCAAAGGAGGTCAGTCAGTAAGTGAAGGTGCATTAGAAGTGAAGTCAGCAGTCCACAGTCCCATCTCTATTTGTGGATTGCCTCTGTATGCTGCTGTCACAGACAGTTTGGAGAACCACTAGTTTTAAGAGCTTAAAGATGTGTCATCTTGCATAACCACCAAGAGGAGTGAAAGAAAGGACAAACTTCCTTTGAGAGAAATATACTAAGTAAGTTTGAATGTGTCAAAACTATTTTTCCTGTCAAAGCATTTTTATTACCAAGACAGTAGCTGTACTCAAGAATTAATGCACTTCTCAGTACATATTGCTAATATATTAATTTGCCCCCCCCAGTTATTTGACAAAATAGCCATCATGAGCTTTGGAGAAATGGTTTTCTGTGGGAACCCTATGGAAATGATCACATTTTTTAGTGACTGTGGCTATTCTTGTCCCGAGCAATCAAATCCTTTTGACTTCTATGGTAAGTTTGTGTAAGTTGTTTTGGTAAAAATATGGGTTTCCTTTAGACATACAAGTTGGTTTCTTCCCCAAATTAAAGTTTTTCCAGAGATAGAAATGTGTTTGAATTCTTCCTCAACTTTGTAATTATTCTCAGCTCAGAGAACAGAGAGAGCTGGGCCAACGTAACTGCCACTGGCTTTGTAAAACAGCAAAAGTTTGCAGTAGGTCTGAAACACAGCAGAAAGGAGTAAACTACAATAAAAAGGAACCTCATGAAACCTGTGGATTCCTGATGGCATCTCCCTATGGCTGTCTACTGGACGTTGGAAAATCAATTTGATGCCAAAACTGTGGAAAGTCCCATGCTCTTATGGACTCTGTGATGCAAAGCAACTGAAAACAGTTGCCTGCAGGGAAGGATGTAGAATAAATATGGGATGACTTGAGGCATGTATTTCCAGAGGTGCTGGGTTAGAGGTTTCCAAAAGTTTGGGGAGTTCCTAATACCAGGGTGAGCTACTACAGCAGAACATACAGATGCTTCAGGAGCTGATGATAGCAAGCTGTTGGCAAAAGCTGAAGACTACTGTTTTACCAATTCAGGATGAAAAAAAGTCTCAGCGTGAGACTTTAGAAATGAGGCTAGGTTTTGCTGCAGGGCATCTGTGTACCTGATCCATGCAGATACACGTTTGAAGAGAATGTGTATGTGTTTGTGTGTGCATGTATGTGTACACATATACATACATGTATATATCTCTCTTTAAATCCAGTATGTATGTAGACTGATTTCTGACAATGCTAGCTGCGCATTAACCAGGGAATTTGACCAATCCAAAAAGCTGCATTCAGAGGAGGCAGTGTTTTCCTATTGTCTAGATGGCATCCTAAACTCGGAGAGAAGAGAGAATGGTTGTTGACATGAAGCTGGAATGGGATGAAGCTGAAAACACTGGTGTGACAGTGAGGATAATTTTGCCTTCATGAATTTGAATAGTCTTGAAAAGCATAGATGATTTGAGATTTAGACCCACTCTTAAAAAAGCTTGGTAGAGAGAGTACTGCATTCTTCAAGTGTCAACCTTTGAATGTGACAAGAAAAGGAAAAAATACAGTTTAGAGCAAAGAATCATCAGAATATTTAGTCTTCAGAAAATTGTTAGTTTATAATTTTTGTGTGATTTAATGATGTGAATGGACAGATTCTGATATCATTTACACCAGAGGAAAATAGATCATATGTATTGAGTGTGGATTATATTATTGTAATGTCATATGTTGTTTATAAAAAAAAGTACAAATGCATGGTAGACATTGGCTATTTGGTCTAGTGACTAGTCAGTGTCACCATTTTTTAAAAACACACCTGGTTGCCATTTATTTGCTGTGCGAGTTCCAGCAAGTCACACTGGCCAAGTTTTAAAAAGTGCAAAATTTGCATTTCGGATGGTCATATTTATGAAAGTGAAGACTTCATTTTGGATATGTTTACCATTAAAGACAATTCTGCTGAATTCCAGCTTTCAGAACACCAGGGAAGTATTCATAAGCTTAATTCAGTTTTTGAGGACAAGTTAAGAATCTTGGACAAGGCCTCCCTTTCTCTTGTTCAGTTTGTATTTTGAAGTTGAGCATAATGCTGTAAAACTGAAATCTAAGGATGACAGAAACCTTAGGAATAAATAACTGATAAAGATGTCTTATCAGATGTAGAAGACTAATATAAAAAATCTGTAAGAACAGCAATTCCTGAGAATGACAATCTAGCTTTTGAAAACTTAGATAATTTATTGCTGTTAGGGAAAAGGGAAATGTCTAATGCATTTTAGCACTATTGCTGAGTCCATATGATTTCTACAAATAGCACACACAAAGCTCCCATCTGCCATTAAAAGAATTGCTGGTGTCAGGAGTAGGTATAGGTGGTTTTATTAGAAGGAAACATTAACTCTGTGAAGTATTTACTTTTTTAAGTTCCACGGCAGTAAGTAATATTTTCTTCAGCTGGGGCTGAGCCTGCTAGGGGAATTTGGCCTGCTGAACATCCTCTAACTTCACATTAAAACAGAAGTATGTCTGAGAAGGAGGTGGGTGAAACCCAGCGCAGCAATGCAGCAACATCTCAAGTAGAGAAGAGCAGTGTCTCTGCAGCATGAGCTCAGACTAACTGAAAAATAAAGCTCCATGGTTATAGAGGAGCAGGCAGAGGACAAGTGGGAATCAGGGAGCCACGTCTGATCATTTGCCTGAAAACCTGAGAAATACATGACCAAAAAGTCATCTCTTCATCCTCATTAATGTTCATCCTCAGCTGGTGCTCTGCCTCGCTCTTGGCAGCAGTAGCGCTTCACTGGTGGCACAGCTCTGTGCTGAGCAAGGAGAATGCTAAAGGTCTGACCAACGCATGCTCAGTCCTTGTGTTTCCAGGTAAAGGACTCAAACTTTAGGGTTCTACAGAGGCCACAAACACAAAGATTTTTTGTGGCTGCAACAGTTATTTGTTCATGCTGCTTCTAACGGAAAGGAGGAGTAAAAGAAACCTTGAATACTTTCAGTGGACCTTTTCTTCTTTGGATAGAGGATAGAGACAAGGAAAGGTTGGTTGCAAGGGGGGAAGAGATATGAAGGTAAAGTGATGTGTATATATAGTAAACACTTTGTAAATTTACAGTGGATCTGACATCTGTGGACACCCAAAGCAAGGAACGTGAACTCGAAACCTACAGTAGGGTTCAGGTAATTGTATCAGCCTACAAAAAATCGGAGATCTTTGGCAAAGTACTGGCAGCCATTGAAAGAACAAAGGGTATGAAAGAGCTGCCACCAATACCGTTCAAAAACAAAGACTCACCCAGTGCCTTTTACAAATTATGGATTCTTTTACGGTAAGACTTTTTTTTTCTTAAAAAAAAAAATCTTTTTTCTTATCCACTAATCTTTCAGGTTTTTCTCCCATATATAATGCACTTTCTTGGTTATTTTGGTCTACTACTGTACTTGTCCCTGTCTTTTTTATTATATCACCTTTTTGTGGAGACTGTGTGTGTAAGATTTGTTCAGAGCTAAATAGCCCACCAACATGTTGCCAGTCGTAGCTAACAAGTATATTGTTATTGTTTTGTTTCATTATCAGGAGGACAACAAGAAACTTCTCCAGAGATAAGATGGGC
This sequence comes from Haliaeetus leucocephalus, assembly GCF_000737465.1. Taxonomy (NCBI): domain Eukaryota; kingdom Metazoa; phylum Chordata; class Aves; order Accipitriformes; family Accipitridae; genus Haliaeetus; species Haliaeetus leucocephalus. The sequence continues at coordinate 5,395,231 of NW_010972962.1, read as the reverse complement.
ATCATCATGCGTCTCCTCCAGAATCTGTTATTTGGCTTGTTTGTAGTATTTTTCCTTCTTAGACTAAGGAATGACCTGGTAAAAGGAGCCGTGCAGGACCGTGTGGGGCTTGTCTACCAGTGCGTGAGTGCCCCCCCCTACACAGGGATGCTCAATGCTGTTGCCCTTTGTGAGTTTCTGTCCTGTATTTTGTGCAGCAGCATGTATTGCTGCCACTATCTTGTAAATAGGAAAAAGTCTTTTTTGAAGATAGTAATTTAAAGTTTCTTAACAGTTTTAGGTAATGTCAGAGCTGATACAGAAGCATGAAATTCAAAGGCAAAGCACCAGAAAGCTTCACACCACAGAAAAAGATTAGCCCATCAGAGGGGCTCCAGGTCTACTGCACTTAATGAAGGAATATGCCCTGATCCCTGCCTCTCCCTTTTACAGCTGGCCTCCGATGGAGGCTTTATTCTGAACTGTGCAAGAGCCCTTAACTTGCCTGCGTGTACTGTTATAAAGGCAGCACAAAGTCTAGGTCTGCAGTTAACGTCTTAAGTGAGATCAAAACCAAAGACATGGAAAGGACGGAAGTACAAAACAGCTTTGACAACAATTAAGCATAACTAGATTTAAGAGAATTATGTGATGATTACATTTTTCTTAGAGGGTGTTTGTTTTACAGCTGCCAAGGACCGACAGTAGTGTCTATTTACAACCCTAAAAACTGTTCTGCTCATGTAGGGAATGTACACTGCTGTCATCACCTGGAGATCAGGGCACCTCAAGAAATTATCCAGTCACGGCAGTTTTTTTCATGTCTTCCATTTCTATCTGCTAAAAGAGAAGGCTGTCCTGCATGCTGCCTAGTTAGGCCTTCTTCATTAAGCTTACCAACTTTTGCAATCTTCTGGGAGCATGTTTAGCATTTATGGAGGGGGAAAAAGTGATCAGACTGGTTGAAGCAGAATGTTTCTGATATATTCTCAAAGTTGTCTCTGTGCTTCAGGTCATTTTTGCTAGCAACAAGTCTTGGTGTCTTTATTCAATGGTGATTTAATTTATTTTTTATGTATTTAATCCAGTCCCACCTTTACGTGCTATCAGTGACCAAGAAAGCAAAGATGGCTTGTATAAGAAGTGGCAAATGCTTATAGCTTATATAGTACATTTCCTGCCCTTCAGTGTCATCAGCGTGGCGATATTCAGCACCTTTATATATTGGTAAGCTCTTGTACCATCTATTGGATTGTTATTTTCTTTTTGTTATCAGTTTCAATTCCCATGTCAGCAACAGGCCTCCTGGCATGGCTTCAAGCTATGGTCCCTCAGAATGATTACAGAGAAAGCTTAAGGAAAGTCAACAATTTTAGCCTTTCTCTTTCAGGCAGTGTTAAAACACTTTCTGAGTAAGTTACCAGTTCTCTAGGTAACTTGGGAAGTTTTAATGGGCCTGGGATATTTATCATTCTTGTGTCATACCAAAAGCAGGAAGCGTCATTTTACATTATATTTAGAAGGACAGGAAATTAGAGAAAAAAGGAAGACAACAGTAGGTATGTGACAGTAACAAAGCTTCATATTTCCTGGGACATTTGGGGCTTAGCTACAACGTATGGAAGTAATGAGATGTGGATCCCTCTCTTCTACTCTCCAGAGAAAGGCACTAAAGTGGATTTCTGATAGTGAAAGAAAGGGTTTGACTGTAAAGCATGCTTTTTTCCCTTCAGTACGTTCATTTTGTTGCATTATTGTGAAGTAGTACCTCAGAATGGGGTGATGAAATACTTCCTCTGTTCATTGTCTTATCTGTCATATAGGTCTGCTCTTCTTCATTTCTGTTCCATTGATTTCTCACATTCCACTTGCTTATTCTGAACTTAATATGAGTTCATGGATGCTTATGTAAGCTAATAGCAAAGTAATAAGGACCCATTTCTGTCCTTCAGTCTTTTTCTTTTTTTTTGTTTTTTTGTTTTCCTGATCATGAAAGGAGAGATGTGTAGTGCACTGAAGTTAATTTTTGTTTTCATGCGACAGTTGATAGTAAAGTTGCAATCAGATGGCAGTCTATAGTAAAATGTGTACAAGTGAATAGCAAGCTTGGATTGTGTCCTGGACGCATGTTCTCTGGTTAGCTGTTGAGAAATGGTGAGTGGATAGACCCTTGTAAAAAAGATAAAAGTGCAGGAGCTATTCTGCTGTAGCTGTGCATGTTAGTGCTCTTACTCTGCAGTAAGATGCCCTTGGGCAGTTTGAAAATGGATGAAGTAAAACTACATCAAATCACTTGGACTACTGAATAAGAACTTCTGCACAGGGCGCTAGTCTGCCATGGGAATTTTGCAATAGCTGTTTTCCCATCTAGGAAAAACTCAGGGGAAAAGATCACTGTTTTCTTCCTCCTCCTGGCCTGTAGCAGGTAATGAGTGGAAGTGCTCAGCATTTACCTAATTCTTTCCATTTGGGATCTTGGTAACAGTCAGCTCCTAGATGAAAAGACAAAAGCCCAGAGAAGGAGATTCCTGCTTCTCCAGATGTGAGGACTTGGGTGCATAGGTTTTTGGTCTTTTTGTTTTTGTAGTTTGGTGCTGATATTAAAAGTACAGTTTTGTTCAAGCAAGGCCATCCTTCTCTTTGTCCCCTGAGCTACCTGGGCTTTTATTTCTGCAGGCTGTCAGTGCTGCCTGCCCCGAGAAGTCCTTTTTCACAGAGAAGGAGAAATTACTTCTCCTCCCACTAAGCATTTAGAGGATGTGCTGGGCTCACCAGAGTCCTTCTGTTTCTGTCTGCTAGTGAGCTGGTTGCCGAGAAGGCAGGCATTTGGAAAGCACCTTTTTCAGGCTCAGTGAGGGAAGGTTTGTGGAGCTCCTGAAGATCATGAGCCACTGTTTGTCACGCTCACTCCTTAACGAACAGGAAATTCATAAGGGCAGACTTTGCCCTTGTGCTTTGGTGGCTTCAAACACAATCAACAATAAAGAGTGTGGTTTCAGTTAATGGGTAGTATTTACAGATATTAGCCTCCACATATCTTTGCTATCTTGTGGTTGTTTGGAAGCCATCAGCGATGTGTCAGAGTGATTTCATAGTGCCCTTAGACTTCTTAGGGCAAGCAGTTTCTCTATGAATTTTTGAAGATTGTATCTGTGCAGGAGTAAACTTTCCTGGATGGACTAACTTTGGGGGAGGCTTTGATAGCCTCTGGTATGACAAAAATGGCTTGTAAGAACACAGACTTTGTGTTTGTAGGGTCAGACAGCTTGGGTCAGACCCAGACTCTTACCCAATCAGACACAAGGCAGGTCTGGCCAAGAACAAATACAGCCACTTTTGCAATCAAGTAAACATACTCTGTTTATGCAGATTTTCCTAACTAAAGATGCCTCTGGGAAATTTTTTAACAGTTTATGTCATCTTACCATTCTATTGCTGTAATTTCCAAAGGGTTTTTTTTAATTCTCTTTAGGCTTTCTTCTCTTTCTATTCCTACCCCAGATTTACTAGTCTGTATCTACATAGCTCTGTGTAAAGTATTAGAGCACCTCAGAGAAGGTGATACTTTTATGCTGGGACTTCGGAAAGCTGTTTCTTCTGCACCGATCTGTGATTAAAGTTTAAATACCTGCTAGCTCATTGAATGTTTAGTACTTGAAGAGTCAATGTTCAGCCATCTATTTGTAATAGAGATTATTTTGGTGTTACACACAAAAAATGCTACAGGAAAGCCAGTGAGAAAATTAATACTTCTATTTTAAGACCATGTTTGAACATGGTGGATTAAAAAAAAGACATAGGGCCTTGCATTGAGCAATGAAAAAGAAAATAAAAAGTTGAATAGCTGCTTGTTAGCTGAGCAAAGCATGCAGTCTGCACCTAGTGTGAGGCAATTTTGGTATGAGGTATTTTGGAAAAAGAGTAATAAGTCACTATGTCATGTAGGTTTTGTCATCTGTCATATACACTATAAGGCTGAATTAAGTTTGCCAAGCAACTGCTGGGCTTTCTTAACTTTTTCATCTTTAGTACAGATTCGGAGGACTTTTTTCCTTTGGTTAGCTAGGGAAAAGCTGGGAAGAGCGTGTTGTATTACAGAGTGCAGGAGTATGGAGGAAATTGCATTTGGATGAATTACATGGGTGGCGAATTCAATTAGTCTTCCATTTAATTGAATATATCCATTTTTACATTTGCATGCACAGTTATCAGAAGTGCAAAATTCCATGTTAATTATCTGCATAAAGATGTTCTTTAAATATGTGACTTACATAAATAACTCCCACTGCATAGACTCTAAAAGGAGGAGGATGTTAGTTTAAGGGATTGTTAAAAGCCACAGTGGTTATCTTGAAACAACATGGATTTTTGCTACATCTTTACATAACCCTCTTTAATCTAGATGGAGAAAACCTAATATATCTGCACTTTTGTCACAGCATTAAGTGGATGTCCTTTATATTAAGGCTCCAAACAACATACTAAGGGTTAAGGCATAAACTGTTTGCTTAATGAGCTGTAATTGCAAAAAATAAATAAAAACAAAAATAAAAGCTATGTTCCAAGTTTACTACCCAAATACTGTTTTTTAAATGTTATTTTTGTACAGGACTGCAGGGTTGTATCCTGATGCTTCCAGATTTGGAATTTTCTTTGCTGTTGTCTTAGCATCTCATGTAATTGGTGAACTACTAACGCTTGTTATACTTGGCGTGGTTCAAAACCCAAATATAGTCCAAAGTGGAGTGGTGCTACTTAGTTCAGCAGGTGTGATAGTGGGAACGGGACTAGTAAGGTAGGAAAAAGTTTTATTTCATTATGATGGTGTTAATGTTAAAATAATCTACCTACAGAAGAGTTTCATGAACAGCCCGTATTGCAGAAGCACAATAATGCAAGGTAGCAATGGAAGAAATAAAGAAAGTGCAGCTGTTATCCTTCAGACGTAGACCTACCTAAACACACAGAACAGACACTTAATAACTTTAGATATCAACAAAGATACTAACATTTTTTTTCACTTTTTTCAAATAAATTGAAGATAAAACTGAGCAATTAATACCTATCAGCTCAGCTGAATTCTTTTACTTATGCCAATGTTATGCCATGAAATGCTATCCTCATTAAAGAAGCCTACAAAAAAAAAGCTCCTACAACTTTTAGTAACTGCTGGTACTTACCAGTCATTAAACACTGGGAATGATGGTTTAAAAAAAAGTTATGGTCAACTATCTCATTAGTGTTATTCTCCAGTTTAGCCGTTGAACTTTTCAGACACTTTTTCCACCTCTGCAGACTGAACTACCTAAAAATAAGTAAAAAAGTAGTGTAGTAAATACACAGGAAAATTATGATCCACTTGCTGTATTACTGTGCAAATAAGTGGTTTTGCATTGTAATTGCACAAACTTTGAACAGTTTTCCCCTTGTATTTGTCAATACTGAAATTACTGGCTTTTGAGAAACATACCAGAATAAGCGTATTATTGTCAAAAGTAGTTTTCTTGACATGTTGAGCAAATAGGATATTGCTCACCTGACATCTTTTCAATGAAAATGAAGTATGCCCAACAATAGATGACATCAAGCTGTCCTCAAGAAAACCGTATGAGTCTTCACAAAGTTGATGATGCTTTGTCTCTTCAAAGATCTCAGCTAATACTTGCTTATCAAATAAAACTAGGTTAATATCTAATTATTTGGTCCCTGCCTAATTTCAGAAAGATGTATGTTTATAGTGACAAGACAGTTACTCCCCCTACCATAGTCTAATGCCTTAATGATAACTTTTAAAAAGTATCAGAGTGGTTTCTAACCTTATTTTACAGTAGAGACATTGCTAGTTAATATTGTGAATCTCTTTGATTAAACTTCATAGGCAGTGAAGGATATTAAAAATAGCATTGAGACTGGCACTGCTGGTTTTTTCTGTTCATTTGTTTGTATAATTATAAAGTTTTGCAGTATTTTAGGTGCAGAAATTGCCTAGTCTTGTTGAATAATGTAATTTCAAAGTTATTGTAGTCTGTTTCTCATTATTTTTGCTTCATTTTTGTTTTGTTATTATTGTTCCAGTGAATTGATATTCAGTCTTTTTTGGTTTTGAAGATAGACTGAGGGGGTGGTGGCTTCTTACTTTGGAAGCAGCACATTTTTGCAACTAAGGTTTATATTGGGTCTTGTCATTTTCAGTTTATCACTGCAATGCAAATAGCAAACAACCTCATAGAATTATTTGTGACTGTCCATAAACAAGTCAGGGCTGAATGTTATGACACTGTACCAAAGTCAGAGACAGCCTTCATGGTTGTCTCCTCAGTAAGCACTAGAATGGACTTTATGTTTGAAAACACTACAGCCAAGAACTGTTTCTGTAACAGGCTACAACCAAAGATGAGAGCTTGTTTTAATTTGAGGTGGAATTGGCTTTTGGAACATGGCAAAAGCCAATTTAACTTCTCTGTTTCTTTAAGGACCATCGAAGAAATGCCGACACCTTTTAAAATACTCAGTTATCTTACCTTTCAAAAATACAGCAGTGAAGTTCTTATAGTCAATGAATTTTATGGCTTAAACTTCACATGTGGTAAGTGTTCAAAAGAAACAAAAAAAGCAGCCTTTAAGTCCATTGTAAATAATTTTAATGAGGTGTCAATGCTTATTTTCCTTCTATGTACAACAAAAGTATCCTGATAAAATAAAGATAACTTGCGAGTTGTTTCAAAAAAGCTTAATAATTAGTAAAGACTATAACGCCATATCAGGAAGCTAGACAAAAGTTTGACTTTTTTTTTTCCAACCATTTCTCATTCTTTCAGTTTTTAATTTTCTCTTCTTCATCTGTTCTTTTATCCCTCCTTTGGGGGCATTTTGGAAGGTAAACTCTGCAGCCCCTTATGAGCTTATTGGAGCAGTGTTACACAAATAGAAGATCAATAGAATTGCACAATATAAGATCAAACATCAGTGCAGGGAGCGCTGACAGGTAACACCTGACCAGATGTTTCCTCTAATACTAGTAAGGCTTCAGTTCAAATATGTTACAATGGCATATATTAAGCAGCTTGGATCTGTCAGGCTGTGTTTTGCTGGTTGTGAGCAAGATAACCAGCAAAACATCAGAATCAGTCAGGTTGGCAGGGTTGGTAGCTAACATCCATCAATGGGGGTAAAACTTACTGCTTTGGACCTACCCCAAGATATTTTGGGCTTTGTAGCCAGGTGTCTGTGCTCCTCTCCAAGGCTGTATATTCTTTACCCATTAATCTCTCCTTTCCCTCTTTATTACAAGAGCATAGATGGCAACTGTTAGAAAGTGAATCCATGACTTTGGTAGTGATAATAAACAGCTGATTTTTAATGTGCCCTTCAGACAGTCTCCATTTCTTGAATTTTGGAAGGACTCAATAAATACGAACACCTTAAGTCTAGTCTACAACATTGGGCAACTTAATTCTTGAGGCCTCTCCAGATAGTGTGTTTGAAAAGCCATAAAGCTTTCTCTGTTTGGCATGAGCAAAACAGAAAGCTCCTAGTGACCCTTTACTCTTCCCTTCAACAAATATAGCATAGATTAACTGCAGAAACATATGGCTTGTCTGTTCTTATTGCAAAATGATGAGACATACTGCTGTGGGTATAGTTCATCATTAAAATAACATTAGGGCTAGGTATTTCAAATGTATGAAGCCTGAGTTTTAATTTTACTGATTCACCTACTAAAGAAACTAATTTTTTCTTTTGACAGGTGGAGCCAACAGTTCCACTGCAATTAATGCTGCGTGTATTTTCTCTCATGGCATTGAGTTCATTGAAAAAAACTTTCCTGATGCATTGTCCCGGTTCACAATCGATTTCCTAATACTCTATGCTTTTCTACCAGGACTTGCCATTATAGCAATTCTGAGCTTCAAAATAAGAGAGAGAATTATTGGCAGGCAATAAAAAAGTAGCAGTTCTAACAATGTCTAATACTACACTTTCAACTTTATTATGAAGGCTTAAATTCTTGGATTTTAGATAGATAGAATTTAAGTGATTATACATATAGAAACACATTCATCTTCTCATGTTTGTTTCTGACTGGATGTTTTCCATCTTGCAAAACAATGTTCTCTTAAGAGTGTGAATGGCTTCTTGCTATTGGTATTCCCACCCCACTCCCAAATCAGCCATAATCAACAGTATTACATGTTTTAAAGCTGTTGCTGTCAATGTTTAACAATGTAGCAATGGTGCTCTAATTTTTTCCCCAGTATTTTGGTTTTTAACCATTACCAATAAGCAGAGGGGTACAATTGCTAGTAAATCTCGTTTCTAGAATTGTATTTTAACTTCTATGCTTTGTTTTAATACTATTTGGGGGATTTGTAGAAAGGGAAAAAACCAAATATGTGTAAATAAAGACAGAATCAAGAAATCACAACCAATAAGTACAGGATCTTTAAGCAATATAAAAGTTACCGAACATGTTTTTGTCTTGTAAATGATGGTAAATCAGAGAAGACAGTTATGTTATTTATATCTCTTCCTTCTTTTCATTACCAAGTTCTAAACCTTGTTTTGGAAGCAGTCTGGGAATTACTAGAACAAATTTTTGTTTCTTAATAAAATGTCAATTTAACTAGTTGTTTGCCAGTTCTTAGAAGCAATGTAGTTTGCATCTTTGGAAGTTATTCTCATGGGCTTACTAACATCCCAAAGAGACTAATTTATCCATTTAATAAATATAAGTACCTCTCAAAATTGAAGGCCTAACAAACATAGAATTCCTAAATTTTGTAACTTCTTCATATTCAGTGAAGAAATTTATTACAGAGGCATAGCTAGAGATTTCTTCAAAAAGGTAAGTACATTTGTATCTTGAAACTCCATAATAATATAATTAGTTTAATTTGATAGTTTTGAAATTATGCACTTTGTAACAAAGAATTTGAAATCCTTGAGTTAATGCAAGTTCTCCACTTAAGTGCGAGGCCAACATTTTTTTGTAATATCTTTATGTATAATATTCTGAGATAAAAATGTTATATCAGAAAAACATTTGGTGAACAAATATGTTAAAAATAATACATAACTTTAAAGAGCTTGAAAGATACCACATTAGTTTGCCTTTCACATTTTTATGTGCATGTAGGGTTGCTCACCAGGGAACATTCTTATGCTCTGGTCTGCCAAGTGACTGTTCAGACATTAACTCTCTGACAACAAGTCTTACCTCTCAAAAGACACCTCTGGCTTTAATCTAGATCTTATCTTGCCTATTTTCAAAACAGTACATCTCATACTAGTGAGGTGTCCATGGACAAAAAGCTATACCTAGTTTAGGTTAGCATTTCACCAGCCTAGGCTGAATATGAATCAATTATACTTCTACCATTAACCAAGTATCTGTCAAATTGATTAGACTGACTTCCTAGCATTTGAATATTTGACAGAAATGTCTGTCTTCTAAATTTTGTGCAAAGTTATTACAACATTATATATTGCAAGAAATAATTCCCATATTAACTCTATAATACTGAAACAGAGATAAAGCAAACTTCTGAGTTCAGGTCAAACGTGGTTTTAATTCCACTTTATTCTGCCAGTTTTTGTGGACCTGTCCTATTGAAATACATCAAACAATGATGCAAATATATTCTTAAGCTTTGCTTTTTGAATTATATATGCAAAGAACTAGGAAAAGATGCCTAGCACACTTTACTATGCAGTTTCATATTTTGGGTGTGAAAACTTGTTTGTATTTAAATACATGTTTAGGGCAGAAGAACTGACTAATGCCAGTCTTCATATTCAAATCCATCTCTGACCAACCTGGAATTCCTTTCTCACCACTTTTTAAAACTCTTATGTCAGTACTAAGATATAGTTAAATTTGAACTGAATGAATAAACAGCTCTTTTTATTAAAAATAATAACAGGAATGCTTAATAAATACTAATTTTGTAGTTTCACATTGTATGTTTTCTACTGCATCAGATTAAATTGCTAGTGTAATGTTAAAATGATTAAAGTAATTTTGTAAATGTTAAGCTGAAGACACCTATAGCAGGTCATCAATCAGAGTCCAAATCCATTTCCTTCCAGGATTTAGAGGCATTTCTTTTGTATTGTTCAAGTTCCTAAAACAGAAACATACATACATATTAATCTAATCTCCTCATGACTAAAAGTTATAAGATACATACATTAGCCACTTGAACATTTAAAGCATGTACAAACATTTTTCAGTGTAGAAAAAATGTACTATATATATTTTTATCTTTAACGAAATTATACTAAGTGCTATAAATTTTGTCACATTTGTTCTCATATAGGGAGCTGGATTTTAGTTATTTATTTATACCTAGATACTTTCTAGAGAAGAAAAAATTTTGTCTTAGACATTCAGTTTGAGAAACCAGGCTCCCTATGAACATGCAGAAATGTAACACTACATGTGTTTTAAAAAGAGAAACCGGAATTATCCAACAGAAACTACTGTTTCACACACATGAAGTCAGAGCCTTTCAAGAAGCAAAATGGATTAGTTCCTTAAGATTACAGAAAAGAAACTAGAAGAATAAAAGAACAAAGCCTACCTTATTTTTTTTTTTTAAGCGCAGAACTGAAATGAACTTCTGTAAGTTTATATGTCACCAGTGTGATAACTTAGAGAGCTACCAGTGGACCTCAGAAACCCCTGCAGAACACAGGCTTGTCCAGAAAGCAGTAAGCAGAAATATATTTTAGAGGAATGTAATGGATGTTTAGGAAATTGTCATACCATATCTATTCAATCTATAGTACTGGATATTTGTGGAAATGTTATTCATCATTGTTTGAGGTTTTTCAGGAAGTGTATTACTCATGACAGGCAATGATGCCATGCTTTTACTTCTGTTTTGTTTTGGTTTTCAATTAGTAGTTAAAATATTCTTTCAGGTGGTACTGTGTAGTAGATTGAAAAGTTAGCATCTCTGTGTAAAAATAAAATGCAAGCCCAATGTGGTAATTAAAATTATGCATCTTCTAGATAGTAACTGGATTATTAAAAGCAAACAGAGGCTCAAGTTGTGGAGGTATACATAAAGCTAATTAGGTATGAAAGATGAAGCAGTCTACATTGTGCTATACTTGACATCAGCTGAGTAGTACTGAGGTAGACAAATTACCTCATTTCAGTCAAAAGTACTACTGGGAATTTTGAAGCCTATAATAAAAGGTTCTAGCAATGTTACCAAATAACAATTTCATCTTCTGAATTTTATGTAGTGGTGTATACTGTCAGAAATTATTTCTGAAGATTTTTTTCAGCAAAAATTAATTTAGAAAGCACTAAGATTGCTTTTCATTCATTTAAGAATATGAAGGCTTCCAGTGTATTTGCAGGAATATGATACTCTATTGAGGTACTGTTAGACCTAACCGTGTACTACTTGCAATACAAAAAAAGTCATCATACCTTACTTAGATCAGGAAAAGAAGTGGACATAAACCAGTGATTAGTATAAATGTAGCAAAGACCTTTAAAAGTGGGCATGTGCTTTATATGATTGATATTCTGATTTTTAATAGAATGGACTTGACAGAGTAAGGGAGATTTCACTGTAGGTATACAGATACCAGAACTGACAAAATTAACAAAATTCACACCAGGTGAATTTAATAGAAGTATTAATTCTCAATCCAGAGCACAGAGGGAGGAAGAAGAAAATAAAGGGCAGACCAACAAAGAAACAATCACCTAAAAATTGTATGGAGATAATAAATGGGATTTTCTCTCTCTCAGGAAATAACTTCAGCAACTTTGTTAGCAGTGCAAAATTTTCAGAAAGCACCACAGATTTATGAGCAGGAAGAAAATTTTTAATTAGTGCATATTCTTTATGATGCTTGCAGGAGTCTAGTTTTACAGTTGAGTAACTCATAGATGACTGACACAGAACATATTGTGTCTAGTCTAAATCTAGTAAGTTGCATTATTAAATACAGCTCTAGTACTTCTGAACTGTTCTCTCTCTAAGCCAGTCTTTACTCAGTATTTTCACTCTCTCGTTATTAATATAAAGTAATTATGATCTTGGAACATACTGAACTGTTGGAAACATGCCAACAGTTAGGAATAGAAGGAATACTGTGATGTTTTAGGGAGCACATGTAACCTGGTTTATGCTAAGTAAATAATTTCAATTCTAACAACTATCTCAAAGGCTACAGGAAGGGGTAAAATTAGACAATGAAGTTTTACATATAATGACAATGCTGTCTGCAGGTCATGTCTACAGGTATTGCCTAAATAATTAGCCTTACAGATTTGTCATCTGACTAAACTGTTTCAAGAAAGAGGCAGATAATTTAGCAGAATTTATTTTGCTGTAATTTTAGCTAGCTAGAAGGCAATTCAGTGTAAAGGCAATTCAAAACAATACAGAAATGCAAAGTATCTAAAACCACAGTATACATTAAAACTGTATAGCTATTCCACTACATACAGAAGTACAGAACAAAAAGATAAATATTTGTTTTGGAGACATATCTAGGTAAGACTAGCATTTAAACAACGAGGAATGAAAGAAAGAAGAAGGGATGAAATGGAAGGATATTTACAAAAAATAGTCTTCAACAGATTCAGTGATTCAGGAGAAAAAATGCTGTCAGGAAAGTACACTTCTTCAGTTTTCATGCAAAACAAAGTAAAATAAATCCCCATCAGTCAGAAATGTAATGGAAAAATCTCTCAAATGCAGTTTAAAGATCACTCCAGAGACCCTTTTGAAAAAGGGTACCTTCCTGCTCATAAAGTCCTATACTACAAACATAAGCAGAATTCTGGAATATACTATAACTATACAATCAGCTAAGAGATCCTCTCCCCAAACTGAAAGAAGATCCTACGAAAGAATGTATCTCAAAGTATGCCAAATGTTCACACCAGCATTATGCTTCCTTTGTTTTCCGGGTACCAAGTGTATGGGGCACAGATCAGATTTACAAAGAATTAACTACTGCAATTTAAATATACTTTCAATGTAAACATTATTAGTGCTAGCAACTTGTCCTAGATGTCTCAACACTGGTATAAAGCAGATTTTAATTTTTTTTTTTTAACCTTAATGCTTCTGTATTTCTGTGTTTCTATAAATTCTTCATCTGTCAAATGGAGCAGATCACACCTAATCTCATAAAGGGATTGGGAAGAAAGACTTAACTGATGTTTGTGAGACACTCAGATAAGATAACAGTACCACACATTCTCAGTGAAAAAAAATTAATACTTTTGTGTTCATTGAAGTGTCTGAATGGCAGGTTGAGAAATAAGGTACACAAAGAATAAGGATGATGAAAAGAAATACTGAACAATTGAATTGAGACATCAGCAAAATAGTATATGATCATGTAATTAAAGACAATACTATAATGTCTACAAACAAGGAGGAAAAATTAAGATCGTAGGAAAAGCCTTAATTGTTCCATCTCCTCAGTTCTGAGGGACTGATATGACTTTTAACTTTATTTTTCATGCAGTTTCTTACTAAAAGTGCCCTCAATCTGGAACGTGGTGAAAATAACCAAGTACTGAAGCAAGGATTAAAAATCTTAAGCACTTAAACTTCAGTAGGAGATTTAATAACAGTGCTCTAATAACCCTCTTTAAGTTGGTTTAAAAAAACCATAAAATAAATCTTTTGTACCCATTTGGACATGCTTTCTTGTGAAAACAAGAAAGCTTATTCTTGGCAGCTGAGTAAACATCCTAAATAACTTTTTCTCCTCAATATGAAGACTAGCACTTCTCCCCCTCTGGAGAAAGATGTTACTGCTCTGCTACCCATGTTAAGTTGCCTGTTGTACTTCTCTGCCCAGTAACACTGATCTGACCAAGGAGGTTCATTGCACAACATGTAATCTTCTCTTTTGTTGAATGAGATTGAAATTGTCTCCTGAAGTTCTGCAATATGGTCACGTCAGCAAAAAGTATGCTGAAAAAAATATGGCTCTTTCTGTTGGCCAACACAGTCCCCACCTCAGACAGCTGCGGATCTGACACTGAATTGACTTTTAGTTGCGAGTGACATGGTTAATTAGGTTACTCCTACTTTAGGAGAAATAGGACTATGCTTCCTTGCGAGATGTTATAGAACTTTCCCTTCTTCTGTTCATGACTTGCTAAAGTCTTAACAGTTACAGCCCTGTTCACTGAGATCTGCTTCCATTACTTCTTGTTAGCTGACACCAAACTACACCAGGCATCTACTTTTTCTTTTTTTGTAGTATACTTTATGGCATTAGGCTTCAGCTAACACTGGCACCAAGCCCTAAAGAAATACCTCTGTGTAACAAGGAACAAGTAATTGTGGACTTTGGCATTGTGTGACACTGACTTCCTAAGCACCTGACTGGGAGGCTAACCAATTCTTTGAGCTCAAGGTTAGCTTCATCATTTGCGTCAACGAATGAAGCTGCAGTCAAATGTCCAGATGAAAACGGTCCAAGACCTATTTTAAGTATTAGCAGTACAAAGCATAACATGATAGCTAAGACCTGAAACAAACAAAAACCTCTGAGAAGACAGAGTACTTGCCTCTGTGGTAGAGAGCATTTCTAAAGGAAACAGAGAAGACACCCCCATGTGCCATCTCACTGTCACAAACACTTAGAAGGAACTAAGGAACAAGACTTTCATGCACTCATAGGTGCTCACAGATGCAGGTGGCATATGTGCAGCTCTATCAACAATATTGTTTTAAAAGATCTCACTCTTATTCAAGTTACTTGTGTACCTAAAATTAAATTAAGTTGACCTTAAAGCATCACAAGTCAAAAAGCTAGCAGAGAATGGAGAAATTGATGACAAGTTTGCCATGTTGTTTATGTTATACATGGACTGTATGAAGAGTTAACAGCAAGCTTCATGTTTAAGGCCTAATAAATATGCAAAACGAATGTTTTTCTTCAATCTTGAAAGTCCTGCAAAGAGCACAAAATTCCAGTAATTCCTGGAGAGAATCTGCTAGTTAAGATATACATTAAAAAAGTAAATTCCAAAAAGGTCCCCTGGTGCTGTATTCTCTCTCTCAGAGCTTAACTCCAGAGAATGAAAAAGCAGTAAACAATTGCAACAGCACTATCTGATATAAACCTACACAGTGTATGTCTGTAGGGTAAGAACTAGGAAAAGAATTCAGAAAAGGCATAGTTGAGAAAGAGAGATGTGCTCTTGAACAAAGGTACAGTGAGGAAAAGGTAGCCTCAGACAGCTTTCCAGAGCAAAAAGGTCTAGAAATAGAGTGGTACGTCTCATAGTTAACTCTGAAAATGATAAGGAGGCAAAATAATATGGTCTAAAAGAAAACACTTTTGTGGCAGAATGCTGATGAGCTGGAGTCTTAACTTCTACAGCCAAAAAAGCATCTCATAAATAGTAGCTGACAGACAGTACATGGGAGTAAGCCAGTTACTTTCTTGTTTCTGTACTTTTTTTTTAAACTGTTTTCTAATTTTATACTTGAGAATTTAACCTTTTACTCTGCTAGAGCATACAAACCCTAGCTGCAGAGAAACCCTTTAATCAAGGTTACAAAGTTGGAACTGATTTAATAGATTGCCAGTTATCTATAAATCTATTACAGTATTATTGAGCAGTTCTGACGAAGACTGAGTCAGTCAGGTATGCTAATTCTTCTATCAGACTCAGTGACAGGGGCTGTATTTGTTTCAGTTGCTATGTTTTTGTGTTTATTTTGCCTTTAAAGCTTATCTTTGAGATAAACAAGCAAACTGGTTATCACCTAGAGTCCAAAGTGGCATATTAATTAACTGAAAGTAACCAAGGGAAATAGTAACATGCACTTCAGTGATTTTAAAATATACGCTGTTGTCATATGAAACTTTCATTTTGCATTATGTCCCATTAGCAACATGTTGCATATTGAACATCTTAATATACTGTTCCTCCTACGCAATAGAAATCATGAACTCTGTAAAGAATGTTAGACTTACAATGCATTTAAAATCTTCCTTTAAAAATAGGATTTTTGTGCCACTTTTTGTATAACTGGGAAATCCAAACACACTTCAAGAATCACTGCAACTACAGAGTTCTTTTCTTTTAGATGTATATTGCTATCTTGGTGCATTCCAAATTGAATGAAAGTCTTGGAGTATAAAACATTTTAATAATGTGCAAATAATCTTGTAAAAATTGAACTTCATGATAGAGAAGTTTAGGAAATAGCTCTAGATAACAAAAGTAATTTTCTCTTTAATGCTCAAATTACTTGTAGTAGTCCAACTAAAAGAAGCTACTGGTTTGCAATGCCCTTGAACTGATTAAGATTCTAAAAGCCTGTCTCTTTTGTTTAAAACAAAAAAATTAATAATTTCTTGTATGATTTAATCAACACATACCAGTATCTTCTTTTGCAAGACATAAGTATTATCTAAAAATAACAAACCTAGTACACCATACAGTTATTTTGAGATATATAGATACACTGGGTATGAGATTACATTATAAAAAGCAATGTGCTTTACAAATTTTAATGATTTCTAAGACTGCTCTTGATGTAACCAAAATTCAGAACTGATGCCTACATTAACAGGATATTACAGGTAACATGCAAGTTCAAAGACTGCAGGGGATTCTTGAAATTGCTTTATTCTTTTACATTATTAATGTATTTCTTTGGATCAGGTAACTATGGGTTTACTGCCTTATGCAATCTAACTAAACTCTACAAAAACTTGACAGAGACAGCAGTAATAATCTAATCCTTTGGCTTTCTTTTACAAGCATGCAAAAAGATGAAATTTGCTATGGTATTTTAGGGTTAGTTGAGATTAACTGCAGTGCGATTCAATAAAACTCCCTTTCATCTTAAGAGTGGGGGTCTGTAAAAGCATGCGAGATCTAGATTGGTACAATCCATCATCTTAAAGCACTCTTAGAAAAACCTCCTTTAACCACAGTAACTTGGTCCACAAAGAAGTTAAATGGTGTACAAATAGCCCACATACATATAAGCTGTGAGAATAGAGTGGAACATTTCTCAGTCATTCTAGCAAACAATTTTCTGTGTGTGAAACAGATGAATCTATACAAATTAGAGTTTCCAGACTCAGTATGTGATAATTCTTCCAAACAAAGAAAAATACACAAATCTTGGACTGACAGACCCATACCTATGATATCAATGAAGACTGTATACAGTATTTCTACTCACGTGATGTTATACACTGATATCTATAAGGCAACGTTCTGAACTTCATCTAGTTTGCCATAGATTTTTTCTGTAAAATTAATTCACCACAAGCGTAGGGAAATGCAGAAACACTTCAAAATTAGTAAGAAAAAATAAAAGGCCCTTTCCCCACTAAAGGTCTTTCCTGGAATTCAGGGGTAAGCCAAATATCACTCTGTGGAATAACTCTGTTCACTCTAAGATAAAAAGTACATAGCCTGCAAACTCAAGTCAGAAATATTATTATCTCAGTACCTTTCCAGTTTAAATAGTTTTGAAGTAGAAAGACAAAAATATAAAAAGTAAATAGCCCCCACCCCAAACCTTGATACCACTTCCTAGACTTTCTGCTAGTCAACACCCAAATGAGAGTACAGGGTGCAGAAGTGGAAAAATTACTGCCAAGAAAGCTTCACAGCTTTGCTTCAGTATTATTTTAATGAATAATTCTGGAAAAGAAAGGGAAAATTTGGATTATTCATTTCTAAAGAAACCATAGAGCCAAAACTTTGAGATCTAACAATGCTCTACTGGCTAGAAGTGTACCAATGGAAAAAAACCCCAACCAACTACTAGGCTGAAAATGAAAGTTGAAGTTATTTAAAGGCAAAACTACGAGCGTATTCTACAATTAATTCAGCAATGCTGGTTGTTCTGGAATACCTGACTGTGAACAGCAGTTGGAGAACTACCACACACCTGGTTTTTCTGAGCTCTCATGATATCGACTTCATACTCGATGTATTGTAAATCCTGTGCAGGGTCCTTGGTATCTTGTAAATCACAGAAACTCTAAAAGAAGAAATGACAAAACCCCAAGTAATAAATTTTATCTTCTGTTCTTTTAACAAGAAAATGCCATGCTGCAGATCTAATGGAATTATTTGCTTTTAATACAAATGTATTAAAATCTTGCATTTATGGAAGAATTCTGTGCTATAGGACACAGATTAGATTAAAACCCCCAAATCTTAACATTGGTAAAATGATCAGAAAGTAATAGTGCAGTTAGATCTTAAAGGAAAGAAAATATTCTCATTTGGTAGTTGTTTATTATTCTCTCCTCAAAATGAAAATATCCTTTCTGGCCCATGACATTTGGGCATAGTTAAGATTACTCTTGCTAGAGCATTTAATACTTAAGACTAGAATTCAGTTCTGGTTACCAGAAGCGTTACTTCAATAGCTGAGAAATTGATTACTATCTTTTTGCCAAATACCTGAATTTTCATTTACTAACCTTGAAGGAACTAAAACTTTAATTCCAAAGAAGCAAATACACTAATAGAAAGAAACACTATCAAATAAAGAACTTTTTAAAAAATGTTGTCCTGCAGTTTTCTCCTTACTCATAACAAACAGAAAGTAGCAAGAAGGCAATCATACAAATGATAGAATAAAATAAAGCAGAATTAGACTTACTATTAGATGAGGTGATGGAAAAAGAAATTTACAATGCATAAAAATAGCTTTAAAGTTTAAAGCATATTTTGGAACCAAAACAGAAGACTGAGAATCTACTTGGAAAATCTTTAAATCTTCTTTAGACTGATACCTTAGAACACTGATGGAGCTTGCAAGATGAGAAATGCATTCATTTCTCCAGCTGCTTCAGGAGGAGTACAGCAGTTACTGGGTGGGTGGTGGTGGTGGTGGAATGTTTGTTTATTGTGTTTTAAAAAGGCTATGAGGAAAATTAACATGAAAAATAACAGCTCTGTATAGTTTCTGAAAAGTAAAGTTTAGTCTTTATCATGTTGGGGCATACTGTAGCGAGAACAGCATCTTAGTGATAATTTATTCTGGTCACAAACCACCTGAAATAATTTGCAGGCTTTGATATGTAGCAGTCAAGTGAGCGGGAAAGAATGAATTCAGATTCCTTCTCACCAAGAATGGAGATCCATAGACTGAAAATTAGAAAAAGCCCAGTTTGTGCACCATAATTTGAGAGACAGTTGCATAGCCCTGACTGACCTCCTTGCCTGCCCAGGTAAGCTGTAGAGTAGGAAATGGACAGGGTTAGAGAACTGTGATACAGTCTAGTACACAAAGAGAAAGCAGCAGCCTGTATTTGCTCAGGTCAAATAGAAAAGAATTTTGATTTCCTAACAACAGCAATTACTTTTACTGAAAAGAAGTATTTGGGGGTTTGCCTCTTGGGACCAGAAACTTCTGAAATATGTGCAAGATTTATCACTACATAGGTACCAAGGGAATCTAACTACCTTGCAAATCCAAACACTTCCCAGAGCAAAATGATGGATTTTGGCAAGGAACTCTAACACACTCGCCTCATTCAAAGCCTCATGCTCTAGGAGAACAAGGACCAGCAGCTTGCTGCAGCCAGAAAGAGCTCTCTTCTTGGAACATCATTGTCATTTGGTTTAGATATTAGGGGACATGTGACCTTACAGAATTCCAAAAACACTGAGTATAGCTTGTGTCTCAATATAATGAAAGGCAATGGTATAACTTTGGAAAAAACAGAGGGTTACATCAGTACTTCCATTATTACTAAATCTAGGAAGGTGACTGAAGATGTAGAAGCTAATGATCAAAGCACTACTACATACAAATCTGTATCTTTTAAAAATTTATGAATTAAAAAGGTTAGAAGAAACAAACTGCTAAATGAGACTGAAATTCCAGTCGCCGGGCTTGAAAGAAAAAAATTAGTAGTGATATTACTACTATTCTGTGTGAAAAGAAGCTGTGCAGCAGACATGTAAATACTGACCTTGGGAGGAAAGGTTTTCTCAAATACTTTTTTCCACAGTTCCAAAGGTGTGTTTGCACGCATCTTTCCGATATCACTATCGGAGGCAGGTGGTGGTCCTAAGGATTACAGCACAGCACAAAGTGATACAAGTATGTTGTCATAACAACATAAATTATCAAATCATTTTGGATAATGATCTAATTTAATATTTTATCTTCTATAGTGACAAGCTGCAACAAGTTTGAAAAAACATTGATCTCCTACCATGAAACGAGCTGAGTGGTACTGTACATTATATTTTCTTTCAGATTTAAGCTTGTTGGTACTTTACTATTTGAAGTAGTCCCAATACTTTATTAAACTGTCTGACAAACCTGCACAAGTAATTCTCAATAATATAAATACTGAACGATAATTTTAAACTTTCTAAGCCATTTCCTTCAATAATCTGTTAAAACTGCTGCTGATGTGCTATAATTTATTTTTTATTTGCCTAAATTTTTTTTCTCGTTTTCAAAAACAATTAAGCAACAAACACAATGAACAGGAAATGACCTAACCTATTTGGCTCAGTGAATCCAGGCCTGCTGGTATAAATAGAGGTTTGCTGTGATCCACCGATACAGACTTGCTAAATAGAAAAAAAGAAAATGTATCAAGTGAGCATTTAGCAATCAATGAAAAATTACATTATTCTAGCAAGACTAGACTCTTACTGGGCTTTGCATACAAATAAATGCAAATAAAAATCTACTCAATACTAGTGGTAACCATGTTTCTAAGCCATCAGTTTTGGAATCAAAACCAAGGAGTTATCACTGTCCTGTGCAGAGATAGACAGCTGAGACATAGGAGTCAAAATCCATGAACAGGAATCTTTCAGAGATCACATTTAAGAAAAAAAAAAAAGTTTTGGTGATTAGAATATTTTTATTAGGTACTTTTAGACTCTGGGCAAGATATTTAATAGTTAGACAACAATTACGGTACCTTTTATCATAGCCAAATGCCAAATGATTAATAAGAACACGGGCTTTCAGCAGGAGAGCCTCAGATTTACTGGTAAACTAAATGAATCAGAAAACAAAATATACATTATGATCTTCCATCACAGAAATATTACATTATGTCATCCACATAAAGGATTTCAGATAGAGCCTGGCTAATTCCTGACTTCAATAAATTTGGTATGTGTTCACTGAATTTACTAGAATAAAAATCTCACCCTCCCTTTCCAAAACATGAATGTACTTGTCACTGAATATATAGATCAAGAAAGATTAAATGGAAAACAGTATAAAGATTAAAGAATAAATTTTAAAATATTAATTCAAAACTTTTGAAGTATGCACATTGAGACACAAATCTTTTGCCCAAGACTAATGACTTATTAAGATTTTAGACTACATTAAAAATTATCCAGAATACCATAAACATTTAGAAATGTAATGAATAACTATAAAATTGTTCACACATCACAAAAGCAGCTTGATAGTGGCAGAACTGGTACAGATTTATCAGAAAGCAGCTCCCAGAGTATCTTCTCAAACAGCAAGCTCATTCCTGTCTTCTGTATCCTATATTCTATATCCAGATTCACGTCTTTGAGAAAGAAGTCAGACCCCTACTGTGGGAAATGTAAGTTTCTCCCACTCTTTTCAATGGGAATCAGGATTGAGCAGCCAAAGTTTTAGGCTCCTAGTTTTTAATTTTTAATGACAATAATGCTTAAATACTTAAAAAAAAATTAAATTAAGAAAGTTGTATTCTCAGTTAACAAAAGATGAAATCATGTGTCAAAGTACAAAAGCTGTACAATTTTACATGGATACAAATGGACACGCTGTGATTATAACAATTTAAAGCAAACATAAATTGTCTGGTAATCAAAATAAGCCACTATTAAATATTATTTATTACATAAATGATGGTTGATACAATTGGAACCATCTTCTGATGTAGAGAGAGCCCAAGAGGCAGCTTTTTTGGATTGCGAACTTGAGCATGCATGTTTCTGCCTTTACTCAGAAGGTGATCTGCCAAACCCCAAATCAATTTATATAGCCACATAAATACTTCATTGTCCTCATGGTTGGCAGTTCCTACTCATTACTGTAAAAAAATTCCTGCCTTTACTCTTCCACACTCTAAGTGTGATAATCTGTTATGCTTAACTGCTGTGAAGATGAGCCCTTGGTTGTAAGTTTTTAAATCTGCCAAAGCCAGGTCACTAGATGTAAGTTTGTGCTTCTACCAAAAAGGCCAGTTCTCTAATTCTATCTAGGGTGATCAGTTTTGCCCATCCTCCTTTCTTGTACCAAAAATATTTTGCCAGACATGCAGTAAACTCAATATGGGAACTGAGTTGCCTAACAGATAACTATTTTTATTTAGTTTTTGCTGATACTGGGAATTATGTAGTTTGTTCACAAGGTATATCCATCCATCCCCTGTCAATACCTGTAACCTGTCTGACAGATTAGCCCATGAAGAAAGCTACTGTAAAACCAATCAAATCCTGTTTTCTCTAGGAGTTTTACATTTCTATTTTTTAAATTTTTTTTTGTAACACAAATATTGCTCATCTTCTCTATCCTTAGTTAGAAAGTAAACATACACACCACTAATGATGCTCCATAATAATGTGAAACAAATCGAAGTGTCTTGCTTATTATTTTCCTCATTTCAGAGTCAAACTCCTGAAAAAGTTGATATCAGAACATATACATAAGAAACAAAACCCAAAATATTACAGCTAGAACTTTTCATTTTTTGTATAAACTGCAATGCACTTAGGCTACAATATATGAGGCTTTCAGCTGTCAGCATAATTATATCTTAAGACAGAATCAGTAACAGCCTACTCTGAAAAGAAATGTCACAATTTCCCTTTGTTTCTTTTTTACAGAGGGAGCCTAATTCAGGCAGTATGTTAGTCCAGAAAAAGTTCCTTAATTGGGAATGTGTATTCAATTTTCAATTAATTTGTTTCATTTTGGTTTAGATTTTTAGAAGTAGAAATACTGCCTACTAGAAGAATAAGGATTTTTTCTTTTTGTGAAAATCGTTAACTTTCAGTAAACCTTTGGGTATATGCTCTCTAAATTGTAATACCTGCAAGATTTGAAAGATGCATAAAAATACCATTTCATCAATGTTTCTTTAATAAAAAGATCATACAGACGGCCTTCTCTGAATAAAGTGGGTGAAAACCTGGTCCTAATGAAGCCTGCAGGAGTCTGTCCATAGACCCCAAAGGAATTAGGCTGTTATTCTCTGCTTATTACATGAAAGTCACTGATTTTTAAAGAGGTCATGGCTCAGCATAAAGCCTCAGTGTGACAGAAGGCACAGTACCTTATTAATAAAGAATTAAGTAACTCGAAGAGTCAGCCAACTATCAATGCACTATGTAGTCACCCAGAGAAGCACAGGCTGTCAGCACGGCAGCTAAAAACCAAACATACTGTTCTAGTTTCTCATGATCAAGTGCTGTTTATAAATTGAGTATGCATTTGTTTGGATTTTTAACGTCCTGGGAGAGAATCCAGCAGTACTCTGACATTTCTTTCCTCTCCCCTCTAAAAGACGCAATTACTCACTTGTCTCTAAAAAGTTTGGTACTTAAAAAAAAGTTCCAGACTGAAATGATAGTTTACTGTTCATGCTGCCACAACTACCAAAAAATCTGACCAGCTGACTTGAGAGATGCCCCTCTTTCACTGCCATAAACTTACAGCTCCTGTCAGAAGGAACACATGGAGCTGAATTTCTCTCATTATAAAAGAAAGTCATCAACATGATGTTTTCTTGCTTCCCTCTTTGGTCTGCAGCAACTTGTATCTCAACATTTTCCAAGTACATCTCAAAAATCATCAGTTTGAGAGTGTTTTGTGAAGGAATGACAGTATGCCTTCCTTAATGCTGTTGGATGGAAAGATTTTTTTTGTGGTAGAAGGCTGACTGGCTGTACTTTTCTTCAAATGATTACTACTATATTACCAAGATTTTAGTATATAGAATCTTTACCAGGAATCTTTTAATTATATAAAAAAAAAAATTATTACTTACATGAAAAATATCATATTTGCTTCCAATTATCACCAAGGGTATTGGAAAAGGGTCAATTAACTCATAATCCTATTAAACAGATATATGACAGTTAAGCAGTGTAAACAAACTGTAGCAGATTCCAACTGTTAAAACAACTGAAAGGGGTTAAAATTAATTCACAGAAGACAAGCTCTATTTTTTCAAAACCTTAAGTTAGATGAATAAACTTTAATGCAATATCCATACTATATTTTACAATTTTCTCATTTTCTTCATAAATGGTCAGGAAATAATCCCTCTGAGCAGTCAGAACACTTACTGGCATAAAAGGGCTCTTACACTACATACTCCAGCTCCAACATTAGATGGGAAGGGAAGAGAGGAAAAACCTCATATATTCGCAGAACTGCCGGACTGAATTAGTAGAACTGGCTTTTTGACACATTTCCCATCCTTGCATCATACCCAAAGTAATACAGACAAACGCTCAAGAAAATTAAGCTGAATGATTTGCTTGTGTCACATGTTTGTCCTCCCCACATCACATTTGCCAAACTCTTAAAAAAGATTTAACGTGATTTTCAAGTGTTTGATATCAGCAGAAAGAGGAAATGTCCCCTAACAACCATGAAAATGCAAATCAATACCAATGGACAAATACAGCTCTGTGGGTGTAGATTTAACTGTTAAATAGCTAACTTCCAATAAAAGTTTTAAAAAGTGGATTACAATAATTCTCAAGTTATCTGGAAGGTTTTCCTGTAGTTGTCCTGGTTTCAGCTGGGATATAGTTAACTGTCTTCCTAGTAGCTGGTACAGTGCTGTGTTTTGAGTTCAGTATGTGAAGAATGTTGGTAACACTGATGTTTTCAGTTGTTGCTCAGTAGTGTTTAGACTACAGTCAAGGATTTTTCAGCTTCTCATGCCCAGCCAGGGCACCTGACCCAAACTGGCCAACAGTGTATTCCATACCATGGGACGTCCCCTCTAGTTTAGGAACTGGGTGGGAAGTGGGGGCCAGGGATTCGCCGCTCGGGGACTGGCTGGGTGTCGGTCGGCGGGTGGTGAGCAATTGCCCTGCGCATCATTTGTACATTTCAATCCTTTTATTACTACTGTTGTCATTTTATTAGTGTTATCATTATCATTATTAGTTTCTTCTTTTCTGTTCTATTAAACGGTTCTTATCTCAACCCAGGAGTTTTACTTCTTTTCCCGATTTTCTCCCCCATCCCACTGGATGGGGGGGGGAGTGAGTGAGCGGCTGCGTGGTGCTTAGTTGCTGGCTGGGGTTAAACCACGACAAGTCCATATGAAATGAGACAATCCCCTTGTGTTCAGGCAAGCATTTAGTCAAGCTGCTTTGGTTGCAGCAGAGTGGAAAAGAGATGTGTTGTAGCAGAGGTTGACATAACTGTTCCCTTCTAAAACCAGTTATTTCACATACAGGTTAAATGACAGTCACTATATTAGCAAGGAGCTGCACATTCTGAAAATCCTCTACTTTGAGAGGAAAAATAATGGATTCACTCATACACTGTCAAGGCAAAAGCTTTGAGCAAAATTATCATAACTTAAAGTTGGGTGTATGGTATATAGAAGTGGAAAAAAAATCAGTTTTAGTTTCTTAACTAAGAAAAAATTAATTCAGGATAGCATCAGGAACATTAAAATGGCATGCTAAACCCTATTTGTCTTTTGACTATGGAATTAATTTTCGACTATGGACTACTTTAGGTGCATCCAGCCTTTGTTAAACAAGGTCTGCAATTGATATACTAACGCTTTATCATCACAGCCAATAATTCTTTATCCAGGCCAATGGAATATGTCCAATCCTTAAAAAAAAACCTCTAAGAACCTCATCAATTCCTGTTTATCACAAAAGTATGTTTAGTGATAAAAACGCAAATAAAAATCTGAGTAAACTGTCGTTTATTTTGACTACAAAAGATAGTATTTTCTCCCACAAAACTGACATAATTTTTCCGTGAAAAATGATGAAAGTAAAAAGAGAACCAAGGAGTAACATACATTTTTGTTTGCATCCTTTCTGTTTTTGATAATGAAGACTGAATAGAAATTCTAGTTTAGAAGGTACAATTGTGTTCCCTACAGGGCAAGTACAACAAGTCTTCTCTTCTTAACAATTAAGAAGAGAATTCTATTCTTTTTACTTATTGAAAAAAGCTTGCAGTTTTCCAATATGTAAGCCCCTATATGTAAGCTTGACACTGTGGTCATGATTTATTGACGAGTGTGCTTGTAGGCATCTTCTTTTTGTGAATTACCTTCTCTAAAAGTAAAAAACAAAATCACAATCCAGCAGATCCCAAACCCTATACTCTAAATTTACTGAGTGTTGCATATGTTGCTTTCTCATAAATTTTAAGTTACTTTTAAATTTTTGAGCTATAGAAGCATTTGCTGTATTGCAGCATTTTATAGAAGTTACAGTAACTAGATTTATGTGCCAAGTCTTTGAATTGTTGAATACTTATTTATGCATTATATACACACAACATTTGCAGAGGTTTAATGCACAATGACTTTTCATTTCTATTGCGCATAATCTAGTTTAGCTTTTCCAGAGATTCAGTTAGCAATTATGTTTAAAGGACTGATGTTAACATCTCTGAAACTTTATAATTTAATTAGTTGTCAGATTATCAAAAGGCATTGAGTTTGTGATAGACATTTAAATAAATGCAAAGTATATAGTCATGTTGATGGCTGTTATAACTATATTCTTTGCTTAAATTTGTACCTTCAGCTAGTCTCTTGCTAGATGACTTTTGTACATTCTAGTTTTCATCTTCATTTTAAAAAGAGGGGGGGGGGGGGGGGAGGAAGCAAACTGCTACTCTAAAACTATTTCTTTTGATTGGTGTAACATGCCATAACAATCACATTAGATATCTAACAAAAAGATATAAGAAACCTTCTTTCCTTGTTTCTGCTCTTATTGAATTTTTATTAAATTGCTATAATTTTCCAGTGAACAGGTTCATCTACATCAAATGGATTTTCAGTCATGCATAAAAATCCAAAAGAGTTGTTTATGATTTTCAAAAGCATTATCTTTAACTGTATAAAGGCCTGTGACATCTGGAGAAAATATTATAAGTAACTTACTGGATGATCCCTCTGCAGACTGTTCCACATCCTCTGTTTAATTTCAGTAGCTACTTCGGGATTTGTCTTTTCTAGTTTGGTTAAAATTTTGTTCACGTGGTTCCTGGTGACCTGCAAAAGTTTCTCCATAGTAGTCCAGAGTTCGTTAGGTTTGGACAGATCCAATACAAGAACTACAGCAAATGACCTATTAAAAAGGCATTATTTGGTCAAATCTTTAGTGCATGAGACAATCAACATTTTCATATACAACCACACCTGTAATACAAATGCCAAAAGCAACAAGTGTGAAAATACAAATGCTAAGATAGAATTAAATGTGACAGCAAAGGAAGATGGCTTGAGTTCTGAAGAAACCTTTCCCTTGTCTCTTGTTCAGAACTATTAC
This sequence comes from Haliaeetus leucocephalus, assembly GCF_000737465.1. Classification (NCBI taxonomy): domain Eukaryota; kingdom Metazoa; phylum Chordata; class Aves; order Accipitriformes; family Accipitridae; genus Haliaeetus; species Haliaeetus leucocephalus. Next base: position 5,367,729 of record NW_010972962.1, on the reverse strand, counting down.
TTTAGCAACTTTCCATCAGAGGTTTTGGGGGGACTGTGTATATTAAACTTTGTTTCTGGAGACTTTGTTTCAAAGCAGTAAAGTATGCAAATATCCTGAGACCATTTAACTCCTCCTTCCTGTATGACTGGGCACTTCTACTGTCATGTATCACTGCCATCTCATAACTCTACAATCCTAGATGAAGCAATGTTAGCAAATGGTTAGGATCTTTCTTAACCATTAATGTATTAGAAAGTTCTACACTTCCATTATTGTTTTGTAATATGAAATGGAAAAAACTGGTTACAGGCAATATTCTGTGCCATGGACTGCACCAGTTAGCTGGAACCTCAAATGGGTGTATGAGAAAGTCTTGTGAAAGATAAACGGAAGAAGTCAGAGTACTCAAGACATATTTAGCAATTACCAGGCTTTTAAAGGTGGATTATGATGAGAAATGCTTTAATATAAACTCCTCTCCTTCCAAAACCCTGCCTCCCCAAACTCTAACTCCATTAAAGTGCAACTGTAAAGAAGAACACTGCAAATGAAGCCATATGAATGGATGCAATCATCCCTTCACATTCCATCCTGACTTGAAAAAGGGGATTCCAGACCAGAGTGGTATTAGAAAGACTACAAAGCAAAGTGAATGTCCAATTTCACTTTAAAATCCTGTGGGGAAAAAAATCTGGTGAAAAGTCTCTTGGTGAAACTAGATATAGTTCATGGAACTTTTAAATAAGCAAAATGCTTGACTACAGACAGATGAGAAAACCAGTGAAAAGCACTTAAGCTGAAATGGTAGAATTTTTGACTAGCATGTTAAAATACTGCCTTATGAACAGAAGCGGTCTTACAGAACAATGTTGCTACCCATTAAAGAATCTTAAGACCATCCACATCAGAAGATTCCTTATCAGTAAAAAGAGAAGAAAAGACTGATGGAGGTAGAGGTTAGTTAAGTTCATTTAGACAACAGTTGAAAAATGATAGTAGATTTCCACCCCCCACCCAAGCTCTTCTAGAAACAAAAAGCTTCACATACCAAAAGTGGTTTTTTTTATTCCTTCTGTCTTAGTCTCTCACTAAATAATGGCATTATCTCAATAGTCACAACAGCAGCAAATGTACATGATAAAAACTGTATACATCCTTTTTTATTTTTTTTCCACAGAAGTTAAAACTCACTACCAAAGAAATAAAGCAGTGCATCATAATACAAAATTTATCTTTTGATCCATTTGTCTCCTTCTGCTTTCAAATCCATCTTTCCTAAGCAGAAAAAACATTAAATGCACCCCCCCATCACCTTCTTATTTCTTCTTCCTATGCTATTCCATCACTTTTATGGATTTTTCTCACTACATTCTCTGAATTCTCTCTGAATTCCTGTTTCCTTTTGTCTTCAAATAATTTCAATAGTTTTAGTGCCTCTCAGAAATATCATCTCTCTTGTAATGATCTTCTTATCAGACGGTCACTTCACTTCCCAAAAATCCAGAGATTTTTTTGGTCACAATTTTTTGCCTTGTTTTTCACCCTAAAATACCGCCCTTCACAGAGATAGCATCTGCATTTGCATACAGAAGTAGGAAGCAAGATTTTATTTCTTGTATGCCCCCAGGTTGCTTTCTCTGCTCTTTCACTGAGCATAAAGATACTATGTCTTCTCTTTTTCTGTATTTCTTGTTCTATCTACTTAAGGCCAACCTATTTCCTTCATGTTATCACTTTCTCTTGTTGTTGGAGGTTGCTAAGAACTTGGCTTATTAGGAGAGAACCATGAAAAGAAAGGTCAAAGCAAAGTATCAGTGGTATTACAACAATTTTTAGAAAAAATCATAAATGTTCTATCTTACATTTTGAAAGAGTTTTCCACATTAAAAGGTCTAGAGATTTACTTACATTTGAAGGAAAGCTGAAATTAACCTTGGAATTCTAATATTAATCACTTACCTTATGTTGTTGCTACTGATTGGTATTCGAATTAGTTCCAGTAATGAGGTTCCACCACCTAGTTCCCAAAAATGAGCTATATCTTTAGGCTGTGAAAGAGTTTCGTTATGTTAGAAATGTGTGCTTCCATGCAACGCCAAGAGAAGATCTTCATCTGATAAACTGGCTTTTCATGCAAGTGACTCAGAACAAGAACATATATTATTACACTAGTATTTTCTGAAAAAACAAACCAAATAATAAACTCCCCATGTTCAAGAAATCCCATACACCACTTACAAAAGACTCCTGGCATGCCTATGACTGTCTTGATAAATTACTACAGTAAAGTAAAAAAGTCAGGAAGCATGATTAATGATAAACATAAAAAAAAAATCAGGTTCTCTTCCCTTTCTTTTTGTTTATTGCAGCTCAAGACTACTGCTTTTTAAGAAGTTTGCAACTGGAAAAATAATAACTCTCTACCTTCGCATTTAGTTTCTGGGAAAAGTTTTAAGTGATTTTTATCTTTCAGAGTCAGATTTTCCACTCCCTGCTTCAGTAATAGAAACAGCAATTACCTGCAGCAATAGTTATTGCTGCTGGGCAGTGTTGTGCTGTGCTGTGCTGTGATGGGAACGGGTTCAATATCTCTGTTAACATAATCTGCAGTGCAAAATTTTGCAATATGGACAAGTAACCCAAAAATTTAATTATGATTTAACATTGTCCAAGATGACTACTTTTCTCACAAAACTGGTTGTAAAGTATTTTCATCAGTTTCTACTCATTTTGTGTATTAAAGATAAAGGCATGCATACAATGTTACAATAGGTAAATAAAAGCACTCAAACACAACAAACAAGGTAGTTTTTATAAATTAATCTGATTGTTTTGTGTTACACTTTGGTCTCTGATCTACTGTGTTTTAGTGAGAAGTAAAAACATATTACAGATTAAAATACAAAATTAAGCTAGCTAATTTAAATAAAATTATATTAAAACCCCCTTTTTGTTTCACAAACAATAAACTAAAAAACCTAAGATTCTTATACATAAAAATAAAACACATATTATTTTTATGTGTGTGTGTGTATATATAAAGATATGGTAGACTATACTTTCTGAATACTCACTGTATTGTGTCTCCTTGCCCTTCTTCCAAAAGTATATTCCAAGGCTAATGTTGGCTTTGAAATCTCTTCCCTATGCAAGGAAAAATAACTTCATTTTGTCAAGATCCTCTAAATAAAGCAAGCTAATTCTACAGTTATTAAATTATATTTATCAGTCAGTTCAGAATTTGGCTTAGAAACAGCAGCACAGAGAGGACGCTTTAAGGCAACAGATCTCACTTGCTGAAGACAGAAGTAGCAGCACCAACCTGAACAGATGGCCATTTAAGCTAATACTGGAGAAGGACTGAAGGGGTCAGATGACAGGTCGTAATGAAGGGAAGTTAAGTTTATCCGTAAGTGATCAACTGGTCACAGAATACAACATCTGTATACATTTATTATGAATTATCCCACAATACAGCTATTTATATAAAATTCTAATCCACAGTTGAAAACTACTTTTAAAAATTTAACACATACCTCTCAAGACACCTCAGTATAATAGTGGTCTTTCCCTGGAAATTAAAAACAAAGAAGAACCCTAGTGTACTGTCATTAAAGCATAAAAGTTGTATCACTAAATGAAACTCACTCACTTAACATTCCAATAATAAAGTACTGGAAAAGCATAAACTCAGGTAATTGTTTGTAGCCTTATAGTGGAAACTTAACAGCCAACTTTCTGTCAGAATCAAGTTACACTACCATTATTATAATTATAAACTAATAGAGATGACAAATACAGTAATAGGAATAGTGGGCTTAAAATTAGACAGTGATCAACTTGGCCAACTCTGTTAATCTGCTTAACAGTTTTTAATTATTAATAATACATTTATGTAATGTTTCGTTTCCACTGGAATTAATTATTACCAATGAGATGGAAATAAAAAGAATGCTTAAAATACAAATAAACATACATAAAAGAATGTCTTTACACTGTTGAAATTCAGACGCTGAGTAACATACCACACTGAAGGGGTTAGCACTTCTACAGTTTACTCTGGTGTCCTTTCCCATCTCAAAAAAAAAAGTGAATTTCAGGTAAATCTGAAATACAGTAAAAACTGTATTTGCTCTAAAAAGGTATTATAAAAGTGCTGATTAAGAGGTTGCACATATACCAATCCTTCTAAAATAAAACTTGTATTCTTAAAAATATGACTCACTTGGTCAAAAAGGCAAATATTTCCTTATTTACTTTACAAATGAATGCTAACAGAAGAAAAATATGAAATTACTAATGACCAAACTTATGGGACAATAAGGCTTGCGGAATCATAAGTTTGCAATCACTGGTAAGGCATGTTCAAATAGGTCTGACATAATACAGACACAATTCATAGCAGGATGTCAAGGCCTCTATCTACAACAAAACTGGTATCAGTACACTCAAATTGAATTGTTACCAGTTAAACCTTTACAAGGGGAAATTTGACATGTCAAACAATTAGAGAGTAGAATTATTTACGGCAGTTACTTTTACAAAAACTAATGAAGCCAAACCTCAAAGCATTAGCACATCAGTGATAACAATGGTTGAAGTTTTGACTCTCCAAACCATAAACTTGAACTTCTGAATTGTAATAAAGTCTCATTGGTCCACACTCTGTGGAATGCCCAATCTCTGCAGAATCAGAACATGACATATTTTGTCTTTAGAAGAATTAAGTGGACCTTAATATCTGAAAATATCAGCTATTTTCCCTGCCACAAACTATGTTTGAAAAGCACAGAATTGAACAGTATTTAGCATTACCCCATTTTTGTTTCCCATAAATAATATTGATTTTTCCCAAACTTCCACACGCTTGCCATCGTCATCGGGGTTTTCTCTCTTCTCCACTTCAGCTATAGCAAGATCCCATAAAGTATCACTAGTTGGAAAAAACAAAGAAAGAAGGTCATTAGAGAAAAACAATGGACGCTAGGCCATAATTCCTGCAAATACCTAAATGGATAAATGAAGGGTATTGCGGTTTATTATTATTATCTGTTATTGTTATTATTGTTTCATATCACATGCCCTCTGCTTGTCGAAGTACTTCTAACAAAACCAGGTTAAGTAAAATTCCTCAGGTAACTGCAACAGCCGTTTGTGGCACACACTGAGTAAATACCAGCTGTGTGGCGGGAGGTTTTCTTTTGAGTACGTTTAAGACACCTTTAAAAGGTTTTCTAACGATTAAGGCTTTTCACAGCACCCTGCAGCTCAGGCTGGCAGTCTCTGGAGTGGGGAGCTCCCGGCCGCCGCCACCGGAGTAGCCGGTAACGGGTTAGTGGACTCGGGAGGGCTCCGAACCTGTCCTCGGTGTCCCGGGGAAGATACTGCTCGGGGAAACGAGAGCTTCCCCTTTTCAGGCTCCCCCATGGCCACCTGCGGGGTGGTGGGTTAGATCTCCGCCTTTTCTGTGGGGTCCCTGACAGGAGCAACCGGCTCCTCGCTCCAAGGGCCAGGCGTGCCCCCATCCTGCCCGCGGCCCCGCTCGCTTTCGGGGACAGAGGCCGAAACGGCCCCTTCTACGCCTGCCTGCCTGCCTGCCTGCCTGCCTGCCTCCTCCAGGCTGCCCTCCCCGGGCACCAGCTCCTTCCCCACACAGCAGCGGGGGCGAACTCCCCGCACCGAAGCCGGGCAGGGCCCCCAGTTACCTGGCCTTGGGCATCGCTCCTCGGGGCCCGGGCCTGGCTCCCCGTCGCCATGGGAGCCGCGCAGGGCACGCTGGGAGGTGTAGTTCCGCGGGGAGGGGGGGCGGAAGGGGACGGAGGCCGCTTCCCAGCGGGGCCGTGCCGCGGACTCTCCCCGCCTTCTGGCCCGCCGCGGGGCTCGCCTCAGCCCTCCTCGCTGCCGCGGCGCTGTTCGTCGGCAGCCTGCGCGGCGCAGGGGCGCCCCCGTAGCCGGCAGCGGTGCGGCGGGTGGGAGTTTTTCTTTGCCGGTTGCCCGCCCCGCGGGGGGGGCCGGCGGCCCCGGGGGGCGCAGCCGCCGCCGCCCCCGCCCCTGAGGTGAGTTAAAGGCCCGCGGCGCTTCCACTGAGGGTCCCGCCCTCCTCCGGGGCCCCGGAGTTGTTCGTGGGACCCGCAGCTGCCTCTGTTTTTCGGGTGCTGAAAATGGCGCCCCGCCCTACTACCAGAGTGGGCAGAGCTGGTGTGAAGGGTGGTGGAACTGCTGGGTCCTTGGGGGACTTCCACTGTAGCCCTTGTTGTGAAGAGGCAAAATACTTCAGCAGTGGAGAAAGCCAGGGATGAATAAAGTCATAAATGGCGGGAGTCTGTTCTTTTACCTTAGCCTTAAGCGTTGGCTGCTAATAAACTCATGGTTCCCGAGATAGCTTTGTTAACAGTGGCGGGAGTGAAACAAGGCCTGAGAGAGTTCCCAGCCCCTAATAAGTGAACTGCTGTATAAGAAAATAAGTGCAATTATTTTGTAGTTACTGGGGCATACAAATCAACTATTATAAGTGTAACTAAAAGTAAGATGCTGTAACAAACAGGAGACGGGCTAGATTATTTCAAATATGATCTATCAATCAAAGATCAAATCCAAAGATCATGTTAGGGTTGGATTAGAAAGGAGGCTTTAAAGGGCGCAGTAAAACAGCGGGACGACCCAGCATATCAAAAGGGATATAGGATGTAGGTGAACCTGACAAAACAAGTCAAATATGTTCCCCTATGTCAGCAAAGTGACCCAAAATCCAGGACAGTAATTACCGCTGACCTTCTGTAGCTGACTAGCTGCTTCGCCTTTTGAGAGACTAGAGAGAGAAAAACCCAAGTAAAATCCTCTCTTATCTGTTTGATCAAAACCAGGAAAGTGGCCTCATTCATAATGATTAACTCAGAATTAATTTTAACTGTTCTTTCTTCCTTCCCCAAAGAAGGCTTATGTAACTTTCTACAGATCCTAAATAATACTTGTTCTTTAAAAAAGAGTTTTTTCTAAGTTGTAACTTGTATAATCACTCAGTTTCAGTTCCAGTAGCTTTCATATAGTTATTTTTGTCTGCCTGTATTTACTTCCAGGTTTTTACATGGATCTTCTAAAGTATTTGCTAACCCCCTATGGAAACCATGGTCTTGCTAATTAAAATCCAGAAAGAAACTGCATTGTTTAGTGTTGTACTGTGGCAGGTCATGCGGATGCCTTTCTAAGTGCATTTCTTTCAACAATTTCATTTCAACGGAATGTTTCTGTTATCTTGGTATATGAAGCCAGTGCTGATCTATAATCAGCAGTTAGAGGTAGTAAAAAAACCCTGGCCAAAGCTTCTCTTGCTCTGACAAAGATAGCAAAACTAAGGTAGGAATTGCTTCTGGCACTGATCTAGGCATATATTACTGCAACAGCAGGAGTGTAAGACTAAAAAGCAAAGTATTTTTATAGTGATTTACTCACTGGCAGAGAGGTGGCTAATCTCGAAGATGCTGCAGTACTAATCTGCGCTGGGAAACACAATATAAGGGTGTACAATTAGTAAGTTGTACTGAAGTCCAATCTGGAAATTAAATTGGAGTTTTCAGTATTTTAAGTTTCACCTTACTCAGTTTCATTTCCTTTGCCCTAAGAAACTGTAAAAAAATACTTTTGTCTTCCTAATTCATTATTAGTGAGTTACTAATCACCATAGTTAAAATTCACTCAAACTAATGGATTGCACTAAGCTGTACGGACTATTAAAGCTCTACCTAAAGCTTTAAGTGGTGCATTCCTTTATGCAAGGATGATTTTTTTCCTTCAGGAAAAAAAAACAAAACAAAACCTGTAACTGTGTGAGTTTGACAAGGAACTCCAACACCAAATGCCTACCAGCCTTCTTTTATAGGGAAATATATGCCTCTATTTTAAATTTAAATATAAACCAAATTTAAATCTAAAGTAACAGAAAACACTAATTTTGTGGATTGTATTACAAACTGAAAGCTTTATAATTTTTCTGCTGTACTACAGGAGTTAATAGGTCTTGCTTGTTTTAGAAATGAGCAGTTTGCTTACTAATACTGCTGCACAAAAATTGACAAGGCAAAGTGAAGTTCAAGTAATATATTAATTTACACTGCATTCCAAATACTATTTTCAAATCAGTGCGATTGTTTATACAGTTACCAGTGATCTTTCAGTGATTACCAAGCTCGGATTCATTGACCATTTAAACTGACTGTTGATACTGACCACTAGCTCAAAGCAAGCACAAAAGATGTTCTGAAGTTCATAATAGCAGGTGAAGTCTCCTTGCATGTGCTAACACATTAATTTCATCCTGAGAATATTTTTACAACCTAGGTTCTGCAAGCCTTGAGCATCAGTCCCAGAAGTCGCTGCTCATTTGACAGCTCCCATTGTATCATCCCTGCTAAAGATCAGAAGGTGAGAAAGGTCTAGTTCCTACCTGGGCTTTAATCATGGATTAGGTAGCAGGGTATGAATTGTTTTGGTGGATGACTCAAGGTTAAGACTGAGATGTGGAGCACTCATGAAGCTCAGACTGGGTGGGGAAGGCAGAACAGATATTTGCCTGGACTCTGAAATTTTCTGATTTGCTGTCTTATGTTGTGTGGTATCCTCTAAGTAGCTCTGGAGCTAGACTAACATGGAACAAGTTCCCCTGAGACTTGCATAGCTGTGTTTGGAAGTGTGCTTGCGTGTGTAAGAGAGTATTTCCTGACTCTGTTAACTTGAAGAGAAGTGTCTGCTTGACGAGGTTACTATCACTATGGAAACCTCACTCTTGCTGATAAAATCCTGGAAGAAACTTCATTGTTTAATGTAGTATTGTAACTGTTATTCTGAGTGCATCTATTTCATAAAAACTAACACAGCATTTCTGGTAATGTGACTATATGGGATTAATGGTGACCTATAATGAGCTGTTAGTGGTACTAAGTCTGGAAAGTGCTGCCAAAAAAGGGAAACTAATGCATTGCTTCTGGTACTATGATGTAAGGATATACTGCAGCAGCAAGAACTTAACAATAAAAAGCAAGGCAATGTCTAGAGGCAGGAAGGTCATACTCTACTTCATAGATTGTATACTGCTTTATAAAACAGCTGTTTGTAAGGCTGTGTTAATGAAAATGTTTAAAAGACATCACCTGTATTGTGTATCGTGTTGTTTCCAAATTTAACAAAGATTTTAAAACTACATGAACAACCTCAGTAGCAAAATGCTCCACTTTTTTTGCCTTCTAACAGAACCTGACCTGCCACATTCATTTAAAACTGGACAATTAGGAAAGAATTACTAGCTGGAGTGTTCTAGGTTGACAGTTACCATCATTTCATGGTGACATGAAGATTTTTGTATTTGTAAATTGAAGATTCTCATCATTGTATTTGAGAAGCTTTAGACTATGACCCGAGTATAACTGATGTAGTAGCATCTGTTTGAATTTACAAACACCCTGCCCCCCTGAAATCTCTGAAAGTTAACTATTCTGCTGATTGCAAAGGGATGTTAATTCCTAAGCCAATTTCACCACGGTATCTGCATTATTTCATGTGGGGTGCTGCACAAAAAGATGCTGCAGTTGGTGTCAAGGTCTCTTGTAGCTTCCAATATGCTTTCCTTGATGATGGCAGATCAGCTGCCTACTAGGAGGTAAATGTCCTGCTGCTGGCCCTGCTTCATGGAAAGAGAACGATCTAGTGCCACAACGACCACCAAAGGGTGAAAGTTACCAGGAAGCTCCTCCTGTATTGCAAATGTGAAAGCATCTGGATATAGTATGTTTGTTATTTGCTTGTAATTTTCAAGACAAAGCATTGGCCCATAGTACCACTCATAAAATGGTGCTTGAGTCCTGCAGTCTTAAGTAGCTGTGGCAGGACTTTTGAGAGCTTTCAGAAGAAACATATTTAAGAAGTCAGCTTGCCAATTTGTCTTTCCACTTTTTAAGAGCATGATCCTTTCACAACCTGTATCTCCCTTCCAATCTATTTTAATTCTTCAGGAGGATACTCCCTACCTTTCATAGAGGGCAAACAGCTGAAAATTCCTTTTCTCTCAATATGAATATGTGTATCTCATAAATGTTTAAATGTCATAAAACAAAGGAGATTTTCAACCTTCAAATATTAAAATTAATCATTGTGAAATTACTTCAGTTGTAAGTAATTAAAACAGATGATGAGGGCTAGCAGTAAGGGATTCATGATCCATGATCATTAGCATGAGCAGAATTGGAAATTGTGAAAAGTATATAAATCAGTGACTTATATTTGACTACCTTCTCTATGGTTGGACCTAAATTATCTATTAGAGTATGCTGCTGATCCATTTCAGAGCCTGCAGAAGTGGTTTATTTGCATGGAAACAAAAATGTGAGAATTGGAAGAAAAAATGGGTGTAATTTCTATGTATTTGACCCTACGTAGCACTGAGAATTGCAGTTGAAAAAGGCAACTGGAAAGTGGTCCTAGGTCCAATAGTGCAGAAGCAGCATTATGTCTTCTGTGTGCAAGAGCATTATATTAGTATTATAGTATGAAAAGTACAGATACAAATGAGAAACAAGAAGTACAACTTTTACAAAATATTATTCTGAATCAATGTATATACATTATAGACATTATACATGAATTTTGTATGTCACATATGTCTCCAAGTTTATTCACAACAGTTCAAGCAATGGCTTTCTGTGTTATTCTTGTGTTTTGGATTGTGAGTCATTCTTGCATCTGTATTATATTATTGTTCTGGATTAAAGAAGAAATTAGGTACGGGACCTTGTTTAACAAAACTGTACTAAATACAGTGCCTGTCCAATTTAGATTTTTCCAAAAGGCTGGGGCAGAGAGGAATTATTTAGAAATTTACCAGACCAAGGCTGAAGATGTGCCAAGTAAAATAGCTATATAACAAAGGCTAGTGTGTATCATGAGAATACTCTTTAAATTTGTAATAGTTACATGATGTGCTTATGGGTTTTTTTAAAGGAGAAACAATTATACAAATCAAACAGTTCATTCTTTTTAGTCCCGTAGTGCTTGTATTGCAAATAAGGACGGGTGCTGGAAGTGGAAAATGTTTTGTATTTGACTGTTACAAAATTTGACTGAAACAAAAATTCCTTTTCAAAATGAAGGTTATACAACTTGTATAGTTTTGAAAAATAGAGGTGAAGAGTTGAAGACAGTTTGGTCCCTGAGTAAGTATCTGGAAAACTACTAAGATCTATACAATTGTTCCAAGGCCACCTTTCCCCATCACTATCAACAGACACATTTATTTCTGAGCTGTAGGCACAAGCTACCACCAGTAAAGCATAATCTTTAAATTGGCTCATCATCATTCCAGTTCAGGCCAGGGCTTTAATTAAAGGGCTCCTCCTGTTGTATACCACTGAAATGAATGTAAACCTGTCCGCTTTATGGACTCACTTATGTTCTACATCTTGTAGGTCAAAGTTTTCAATCAGTGTAGAAACCCTGTAACAAAGATTCATTATCATTATACATAATCCTTTCATAACAAAGTGGGACATTTAGTTGGTCTGTTGTTTGCAAGAAGGGGCTGACTCCCCATTTCCTTGAGCTTCTGTCTGCTTTGAGGTGTCAGTAATGCTGGAGCAGAGAGGTGATGAGCAGCTCCTTTCAGCTGATGAAAGTTGTTAATATAGCTGGCAATCAGTAGAGTGATCTCAAGAATCTATAACAGGAACACACAAAACTCTTTGAAAAATACAGTGATGTGTTTTGACTGCTGAAAAAATAGCTAACTTTTTAGCAAGTGACAGTCAGCAACTGGGAAAGTAGTTTTACTTTATCAAACAAATTAATGATGCGGAGAGAGGAGATGCCTAACAGAACATTTTTCTAGTGCTCCTTGCAAATACTGTAATGTTATTTCCATCAGTATGCTAGATACTTTGTCTTCCACAATCTTAAATGACTCAAACAGATGGCTTCTTTCACTTTGAGAGAGATTTTGAAGTCCGAAAGATGACGCTCCTAGAAAAAACTTTCATGATGTGTTCCCTCAGTTTTGCTAGAAAATACCTAGTGGTCAGAGAACTAAAGATGCTGGTAGATAAAAGGAATAAAGACTTCTGGGAGCTTTTTACCATATTTTCTCTTTGCAATCCACACAACCTTGCCTGTAAGGGCACAATCTGAGGGGAAACTTGAACAAATGTATTTTACTATGCTTATTTGTACGAAGAGTCATGTTTTGGCCCAAATTTATATGTGGAATTTTGTATTCTGTTTCATAAATTGTTCTGACTAACAGCAAAAGACTTTGAAATCTTTGCTTTTTAAAAAAATACAGTCAATCTTACCTGTGAAGGAGAGACTCTAACTTTAAAAAGCATGACAATTTCTTTACCAAACATAAAAATATCCTAGGATTTTTAAGAAAATTTAAGAAAGATTTTTTTTTTCAGATCTTGTGTTCTACAATTCCACTGTAGAACACAAATGTACCTACTTAAAAATTATCTCTGGTGCTGATCAAGCAAACAGACTAGTTTTTAGGTACCGCATATAATTCCTGTCCTTAACAGCCTTCTTTGTCCTTCTATGAAAAATTTGGAATGTTATTGACAGGGACATGAAAAGAAAACGAACACATCAGTATTGTCACTGTTAGCTCTTATATTACTAATTGTCTCACTCTCTAAAACCATCTGGCAAAAGTCAATAATCTGAGAATGCTAGGAATAAAGAAGGTGTTTCATCTTTCACATCTGTTAAGAATTACCCACTAGAAAAAGTAGAAAAGTAGCAGATGGTAGGAAACTGTTTCAGGTAATATACCAACCTTTGGTTTTGTCATGGCAAAAAGGTGTTTTTCAGTTGATTTGTCCTTTGTCTGAGCATTGTTAACAACCAACATAAAATCATCCTGATAGCCTCCGAAAGTCATCAGACTCTTATATGTATATGTAACTGTTAATCGCTTAAAAAAGAAAACCCAAAAAACAAAATGCAAAACTATAAGCAGGACAATGCAGGAAAAGCAGATTATGACAAATACTTTTGAAAATATAATTGCACATGTATTTTTCCAAATGTTGTTGTTAGCCTCTTATGAATCTCGAAATTAATTGTGAATTTTGGGTTAGCTTCATTCAGACCTTCACTATGAGGAATTTCCATTGCAGATGATAACTCTTGTAAGTTTGACCTCTGTTTCTATTCCAGATTAATTAGATCAAAGATATTATAAGCAGGTTTCAACTCAAGTGTGTAATTCAATTTACACAAATGTTGACTGACTTTGAGAGAAGTTAATCTTAGGAATTCCATTTGAAATCGAAGCAGTGTCTAAATAAAATAAATGGCAGAGTATCAGACATCTAAAGAAATTTAACTCCAGGACTTCTTTTTGTGCAGTGATGTAGGCTGTGTACACACAAATGAAATTAAATTCTGTTCTCTTTTTTTTAACATCTCTGATGAAACATAAATGCTCTTCAAGGCTCCTCTGCTTTCCATGCCTCCGCTCTTATTGTTCATTGTTCAACACCACATTAGTGGCCTTTGAGTCTATGATTAGCATTTAATTTATCATTACAACTTACATTAATTTGCTGCAGATGTTCACATTTAAAATTCATCGTAAGACAATATTTGTACAATAACTGACTTAACATCCTTCGGTTTCTAAACCTCTTTTTGCCCTTATTTCAAAATAGTGTTTTCTCTACCCCTTGCAACATTTCTGATACCCCTGATCCTTCTTACAGAAAATCAGAATATTCCCTGGAAACTGAGCATTTCTTGAATAGCAAGTAATGCCTGCTGATATTGTAAACTGACAGTGCTCTGCAGAAACGCCATAGCTAGCTCTATGAGCACATAGCGTTTATAGAGCTTTCTGCAGTCTGATGCAAGCTCATTGTGCTTGTTCTCTGAACAGAGCTGCTGTTTGCTCTACTCATGTTCTTTGTTATTTCTTTAACTGCAAAGAAACATAATGAAAAGGCCCATATCAGTACAATTATAAAGTTGATATTTTAATTTTCTGATAATATTAGCACTTGCTAATAGCGCCATGCCATTCTGTTTCTTTGCAGGATATAAATTAAAGAAGGGATCTTCTCAGGCACTGCTTTTTTACACTGATTACCATGAGTCGTTTTCTGTGAAAACTTTTATTGCAAATCAAAGAAAAATCAGAGCCTAAAATGACATAATTAAATAACACTGGGTTATATTACCTACTATTAAACAAAAATAATACAATGAAAATAACAATCTTTTACAGTAACTGCTCTTTGCAAAGTGTATGTATTATGAATAATAATGGAAAATGAAGTCTCCAGGAAAAGAAAATTAATGTTATTGTAAGAACTGTAACTATGGATCTCCTGACATCTGAATGATTAAAACATTAACATTTCATTAAGATATAAAAACTGTATCTGATAAACAAAAATAAATTCTGTGCAAAGACTTCATTACTTATTTCTATTATTAGTGCTACTATTATGATGATAACATTAAAGTGTTTTGAAAGGATTAAATTTTTGCTTTAAGAGAAAGACTAGATAACTTAGCATGATAGGCTAATGCCATCTTTTATGTAGTATGGTGGTGAATCTCTCCATATACTCACTATTAAAATCTACTTTGACCAAAATTAAAAAAGAAATTTCACTCACCATAGAGCTGTAATCTAGGATGCTTATGCCATCTTCATGTACAGCAAACCATATGAAGGACTTCTCAACTGAGGATGTTGCTAAAGGCTACAAAGAGAAATGTTCTTTAATTACTACTTCAAAATGAGGCAGTATGTAAATAATTATTAACTCTCAGCTATTACACAGCTCTCTCCATTCACAGATCTTACTGAAATTTACAGTGGGAGGGAACTGATGTAAAGGAATTGAAGTAGCTGCCCAAAGCTATGTAGGTGGCCAGTGGCATAACTGTGAACTCAGCTTAATGCTCTTGGAGCCTCCCTTAGTGCTTAGTCCAATAAAATGTATAGTCTCATTAATAAAATTTAAAAAAAGTCAGGTGTTTGTTCACTAGCACGTATGTCTACATATGCAAAGAACAGAGTGCTGATAAGCAATTTTATATATATATACTGGGATTACCTAATAAAACATAAGGGGTGAGGTGACAGTTCTGTTTAACATAGCTGTTGAATCAAGAGAATTAAGATAATAGTGTTTTAAGAGAAATCGAGAGAGGCCAGCACAGAAGGGACTGCTCTAAACATCCTTAACAACATTTAGTGTTTCTGCAAGGTTCAACTTTCACAGGCAGTTAATGATGCCTCTTCTATATTCTACTAGTTATCAGGTAAAAAAAGCCTGAAACAGAAAGGCTATCTCAAACTAAGATGTAAGAAAATGAAAAGATACCACCTAGATTAATAATGTAAAACAAGCAGTAAACGTATTGGAAAGTTACTATTATGGTATACTTAGTACTATGGCTATTACATTTCATCAGTATATGGCTTAAACAAGTTAGTAATTTGACAAAAGATTCAATCAGCACATGTATAACACACTCATTTTCAACAAAAGGGTATTACTATTTGCCAGTTATATTTATATTAAAAATTCCCCACCACTCAAACTCAGTAAAGTTTCTTACTTTTGCTGCAAACAATTTAGCACCAAAGAAAGACCATTTTCTGGCTACAGTGAGATAAATGCGCACACAGTCTGCAGCACTGTGCCCTCGGAGAGCCATCCATCTTGTAGACAATCGCTGACAAAGCTGTCTGTTGAAATGAAATATGTAATTTAGTTATTGAAAGGAATTTAAATGCTTACCCATAGCAAGTTTAATGAGCAAAAAAGAATCCATTTGTTAAAATGATAATTTAAGTTAATACAACAACTATCACTTATATGGTATTACATAAATCCAAAACAGCATTTAATATTTTTATGCACATGAAAATTATGAAGTATCTTCTAATTTCTGCAACATTATGATTAAATATTGATGTAGCAGTTGCAGTATAATGGGAAAAAGTCTAAGACAGCTTTTAATGTGTCTCTACAGATAATCAATCTACCTTTATCAGTACTCAACAGCTATGCCAGTTGTCATTCCAAAAATCCATCCAGCTTGGCACATATCTTTACCTGTGGCTAGTAGTAGATGTGGAAGATATGGCTTAACACTACTCTTTTTTAGTGTATCTGGGCGCTACTACCAAAAAGGGTGCTTCTGATGCATGATGTGTTCACACTGGCTCTCTTCTTTTGCAGCCCTACGGTGAGTTGGTTCAATAAAATGATCCTGTGGAAAACTAATCCTCCAAAAAAACCCACCCCAAAATACCTTTCTAGCACACTGACCTGCAGGAATGACTCACCTGGCAGCCACAAGTTTATTAGATGCGGCCCATGAAAAGGGAGGGGGAATGTGTAGTAAAGGAAGATCTTTCACTTGCAGCTTACTCTTACTGGAAGTTTATGAAGTCAAACTGCACCCTTAGCAAACGAATACAAGCAACACGGCAGGTATAGAGTGATTCTTTCCCTGCCACAGACTTCCAGCTCTGGCAATTGGTAGTTTAAGTACTACCTGAACAGTTCAACAGATGTTTGACTTATCCTCCATAAGTTATGCTATTCTAGGACCTCTTATACTTTGTTCTTTGAAATTAATTGCATAACTTTGTATTTGTTGTGTGTATATTTCTGAATGTCCCTATTATCTTCTGACTATGTAATAATGTTACTTTGTGGATATGGTAATAGCTTTAAACTTTCTCAACCCTGTAGTGAAGAATGAGGAAAACACTTCTATGATGCTTAATGGACTTCAAAATTGCTGTATCATTGACTTTGGATAATTTACTACGCTGTTCTGCTCTTCTTCGTGTTAGTAGATGTTGATTGAAAAGACTTGCAGGTTATTAATTTTAAATTAAGTAATACCTTACTAGCAAGTCCACTAAGTTAACATATTGCCAATGTGACCGGCTGCCAGAGATTACATATTTGAATAGCAAACACTCAGATCGGTCCACATGTCCTTTACTTTCAGTAGTTCTTTAGTCTGTGCACAGACTTAATTTAGATTTGCTCAATAGGAAAAGTAAGAATTTCAAAATTGCTGGGTTTTGTAACACTATGTAGTAACTTGTACAGCTTTTGCTGGAATGCGTGCTTAATGATGGTCCTCTGTTCAGATTAGAAATAGAGGAAATGCGTTCTTCAGTTTAGTAAGAAAATGAGTTTCAAACACAGGTTTAGGCAAATATGGCAAAACAGTAAGTTCTACCTAATGACAATTTAAAACTTCCTCATTTTACTCCTAGATTTCTAGAGAATATGAATTGCAAAATACATCTCACCTTAATTGTTCCTCTGAACAACCATGCCTATATCTCTTAGGGTAGAATCTCTCCAAAACTTGTTTTAGTGTTTGACTGGACTTGGACTGGGAAGTGACTTGCCCTGCTGGAGTTGAGAAAGGTCGTTCAAAATCTCCAATCTCTACCTAAGGGGAAGACCACAAAGAAGAAAATTTTTTGTTACTCCAGAGTAATTTTCTAGCTGGGTATTTACGAGCTATCTTTTCCTCTGTCTTACCAAGTATAAAATGAAAACAGTTTCTCAATTAATGTATACTTTTCACTGATATAAAAGTCATGCAAGTAATTTTATTTTTCTTATTTTATATTTACCATGGAAAAAGATAAATATCAAGTATAAATTGTACAATTATAATGTTTACTAGTTCTGCTCTGAGATTGCTAGATCTCCAGCTGACACAAACCAGTTTAGATTTATTAAGTAACACCACCAAATAACTTTCTCAATAACCTTCCCTTAAGCCTTATTTTTTTTTAAATAAAACAGATCTTATCAAGACCATGTCTAGTAAAGTTAGAGTCTTAGGTTTTCATTAAACAGCTGTTACTTTGGTGTATTAACTTGCAGAAATCATATAAGGAACAGTGAATGAAGAAATGGTACATGATGACATGATATTTAATGAAAGAGGGCCTGACTGTGTAGGAGGTAAAGCACATTTTATCTGTAATAGTGCCAACAGCAGCATATGCTGTAAAGCATTTCCACTGAAGTAGAGAGTTAGCCTTACACAACAATTCCAGTCTATTTCCTGCACTATCATCTGTAAAAGGTGGAGGTCACTTGACTGTCAGGCAATCCTGGACCAGTTTCTTTATTCTGGTTTTCATCTGTAAAACTGCTGTGTGAGTCATTAATGCACAGGGATTACCTGAGCTAAAAGAGCTGTCAATTCCATTGCTAGTTCTTTGTTTACAGGGAAAAGTCCATTGACTATTTGATCATTTGTCTGATATACTAGCAGCAGCTTCTCTCTGTCTGTTTCCCCATGGACTTGAACTGAAAAATAAAGCCTACAGAAAAGACAGAAAGTTATTAAATAAAGAAGATAGGGAAATGCATTAGCCCTGAGGATTAGCAGTATCGGCTCTGAATGTGACATGTTTTCGTCAGCATCAAAACACATTAGCAGAGCAACACTTGTACTTGAACCAGTGGACAAATATTTAATTTCAGTTTTGCCTTTTTTTTTGTTTTGGCAGCCCTTCTCACCTCTTAAGAACTAGAAAAAATTAACTGTATTTTTTTTTAAAAGTTCCCCAGTTACACCCATTTACTATTTTTGTTGCAAGCTTTGAGTCAGCCAATATATTTCAGATGAAGAAACTCTGCAGAAATTAAAAACAGATCTTGGGACAAGGCAGAGATGTTATACTTGCTAAACAAACCTATTTTTGTAAGTAAGGCGGACAGTCCTTGTGCCTTCGCATTTCCCAGGGTGCTGTTCTTTGGAGGCTTGCTCCCATTTTGAAATAATGTCACAGATCTAGAAGGAAAGCAATACAAAACTGACTTTGCCATGTATTCCTCTTTGAAAACACCTTTGAATAGAAATTGTCAAATTATTTTAATATCTTGTACCTATTACATATCAGAAACATACATAGCTCAAATTATTAACTTACTGAAAAATAACTTTACTTGCATTTCTTATTTGGAGCATTTAATAATTAACGTTTTTGTTGTTGGTTTATCCTGCAACACACACACACTACCTTTGGAAATGAGCCATAACATGCTTATATGGAAAGGCCAGGTACTTGATTTAGCAGCAGCCAATGAATGTGTAATTATACAGAGTGAGTTATTACATAATTAATCAAATGCCTTTCATAGAATCACACAATCATTTAGGTTGGAAAGGACCTTTAAGATCATCGAGTCCAACCATCAACCATGCCCACTAAACCATGTCCTGAAGTCCCTTGTCTATGCACTTTTTGAATACCTCCAGGGATGGTGACTCAACCACTTCCCTGGGCAGCCTGTTCCAATGCCTGACAACCCTTTCAGTAAAGAGATTTCTCCTAATATCCAATCTAAACTTCTCCTGCTATGACTTGAGGCCATTTCCTCTCATCCTATCTCCACCCACCTGACAGAAGAGACCAGCACCCACCTCATTACAACCCCCCTTCAGGTAGTTGTAGAAGTGATAAGGTCTCCCTTCAGCCTCCTTTTCTCCAGACTAAAGAACCCCAGTTCCCTCAGCTGCTCCTCATATGACTTGTGCTCCAGGCCCCTCACCAACTCGGTTGCCCTTCTCTGAACATGCTCCAGCACCTCCATGTCCTTCCTGTAGTGAGGGGCCCAAAACTGAACACAGTCCTCAAGGTGCGGCCTCACCAGTGCCGAGTACAGGGGGACGATCACTTCCCTGCTCCTGTTGGCCATGCTATTTCTGATGCAGGCCAAGATGCCGTTGGCCCTCTTGGCCACCTGGACACACGGCTGGCTGTCGACCAGCACCCCCAGGTCTTTTTCTGCTGGGCAGCTTTCCAGCCACTCTTCCTCAAACCTGTAGCGCTGCATGGGGTTGTTGTGGCCCAAGTGCAGGACCCTTGTTGAACCTTGTACAATTGGCCTCTGCTCATCAATCCAGCCTGTCCACATCCTTCTGGAGAGCCTTCCTACCCTCGAGCAGATCAACCCTCCCTCCCAACTTGGTGTCATCTGCAAACTTGCTGAGGGTGCACTCGATCACCTCATCCAGATCATTGATAAAGATATTAAACAGAACTGGCCCCAATACTGAGCCCTGGGGAACACCACTTGTGACCTGCCGCCAACTGGATTTAACTCCATTCACCACAACCCTCTGGGCTCATCCATCCAGCCAGTTTTTTACCCAGTGAAGAGTACACTTGTCTAAGCCATGAGCCACCAGCTTCTCAAGGAGTATGCCACGAGAGACAGTGTCAAAGGCCTTGCTGAAGTCAAGGAAGATAACATCCACAGCCTTTCCCTCATCCACTAGGCGGGTCACCTAGTCATAGAAGGAGGTCAGGTTGGTCAAGCAGGACCTGCCTTTCATGAACCCATGCTGGCTGGGCCTGATCCCCTGGTTGTCCTGCACATGCCATGTGAACGCACTCAAGATGAACCACTCCATAATCTTCCCTGGTACCGAGGTCAGGCTGACAG